>NC_136057.1:1863011974-1863489474 GCF_964261635.1 Lissotriton helveticus
TACTTGTCTGCAGGTAGTATTGCTGCTAACGTTTTGGCAAACACAGAATGTATGCGGAGTGACACCACCTTAAGTTGATAATTTAACCCTGATCTTCACAAACTGGAAATATTTCCTGTATGAAGGGTGCTTTGGGATGTGAAAGTAGGAGTCCTTTACGTCTATTATTGCTAAATAGTCTTTCTCCTCTAGTAACAGTATCACATCTTAGAGGGTTATTTTAAAAACAAGTTTTGATAAACGTGCTCACAACCTGCAGGTCCAAGATTGCTTTCAAGATATACCTTATTTTGGAACTAGAAAGTAGATGGAATATACCTGTGTTTCCCTCCTACAAAGGTATGTCCTCTATTGCACCAGACTTTATTTTTTTCCTGAACTTCTGTCTGAAGTATTTGTACTTTATTTCTACACCTTTGTTGCTTTGGTCTTATTTTGGTTTTTTTCCCTGAAGAAAGATCATGCAATGTGCGTTTAATTTGGTTTAGCACACTTTTGTCTGTAGTTATGGACTCCAATGTGGCGTGGACGCCTTATTCTCACTTCTAGCAGTGTTGAATGCATGAGGATTCCTGCATTAAGCAACTATAGTGGAAGGGTCGACTGCTCCCCTAGGGAATATGTTACTTACCTCTAAGCATCTATTCATAGCGTGTAGTGCGGTAAATTCATATGAAAATGAGTTACTTACCTGTAACTGTAGTTCTCCAGTATTGGAAGTTTTCATAGATTCACATGTTTGAATCATTCCCAGTAATCGAAGTGGGAGTCCCAAGGTACTATAATAAATCAATGTGTATTAATATCATCGACAGAATTGCAATGAAGCATAGGTTTTTATAGACCATGTCCTTTTTAAAAAGGACCAAACTACAAACTTTAGTTAACCAGGTGATAGCACCCTCTAGAACACTCCCAAGAGAGGCTGAATCCCTCAGATTTTCGAGTATGTAATAAATAGAAGTACAGATGGGAGGAGGGTGGGTTGCATGTGAATCTATGAAAGATACCGATACTGAAGTTACAGGTAACTCATTTTCTTTTCCAGTATTGGATCTTTCATAGATTTACATGTCTGAATCAGAATAGTAAGCTGTAAATCAAGAGAAGAACCATCATAGCATGTAAACACTCAGCAGATATGCTGGATGGGTACTCAAGCAAAAAAGACTGTAGATGTGGAAACCGCTCTGGTGGAATGGGCCTTGACTGTGTCCTGCAATGGCTTTCCTGATTGCGGGTGACCAATATTGATGGTAGATGAAATCCATCTGGCGATGGTCCGTTTAGATACTGAGACACCATTTCGGTTAAGTCAGAAGCATTTGGTCCGTTCTGCGGATTTGAAGGGTCCTGTGTAACGTGACTTGAATTGTAGGAAAGGTTCCTTAATGGCAAAGGAGTGAATGTCATTTACTCGTGCAGATGTGAGAGCCACTAGTGCAGTTTTCCAGGTAAGATACTTCAACGTGGCCTTGTGAATGGGCTGAAGTGGTGCTTTCATGAGCTTTCCTGAGCTGTCCCAGTACCACATTCAGGTACCACGAATGTGGGGCGGGGGGGCCTGTGGGGGGGAGAGGAGGAGTCCTGACTAGGCTTTTGAGGAATTGTTTGTGTGGATAGTCTGTGAGCTAATTGCCGAATCTTTACTGGTCTTTACGGGGCTAGCATCTTGGCAAAAATTTTGGGGGCTGCTTTTTAGCCAAATGAAGGTACGTAGAATTGTAAGTAGCTGCCGGCTACCCAGAAGCGGAGGAATTAGCAGTATTTTTGGTGCATCAGCACATGGAAATGTGTCTCAAAGGTCTAGTGATGGTCATATGATATCCCTTGTCGAGGAGGTGTAATATATCCTGAAGCATCACCATGCAGAAAGATTGATGAGAAAGAAACGGGGGTAGTAACCCAATTCCTTCTGAAATTTTGGAACAACCTCTATTGCGCTCTCATTTAGCGTGAAGGAGATTTTGTTTAGGAGTTAGGTGAGGGGGAGGTGGTCCTGATGGTGGGGTGTTTGGAAGTTTTTGGAGAAACTCCAGGGTGTGTCCACTGGAGATCCCATTGAGCACCAAATTGCCAGATGTTATTCTGGACCATAAGTGACGATAGTTTGAAATTCTACCTCCAAGATGAGTTGGTGAAGAGTGGGGGGTCGTCAGCATTAGCTTGAGGTCACGGTTTTCTGTTGGCATCTCTGCGATGGGCAGACAATTTTCCTGTGTGGCTGAGTGCTTATACACAGCCGCTGGTGGTTGTCTGTATTGCTGCTGTTGTGCATACTGGAGGTGGGACTGTGTCTGGCTCGATTGATATTGTTGCCTGTAGGGTTGGTACCTACCTCTAAGGGAAAAAGCTCCTCTGCCTCCTCAAAAGGGCTGCTTCCTATGCTGGAGAGTGCCAAGGGATTTTGTTTTATACGTTTCAGCCTGGATGTATTGAAGGGTATCATTCACGTGATTTCCAAACAATTCACTATCAAATGGCATGTCCAGTATTTTACTTTGGATCTCAGGGCGCAAAGAAGTGGATTTTAACCATCCTTTTCTGCGGAGACCAGCCGCTCCTGCTTGCTGTCTGAACCCAATAGAAGAGACATCAATGGAGAAGTCAATTAGCTCTGCCGATATTCTTTCACCATCTTGTAGAATCTTTTGGACTTCCATCTTGGTGATCCCCTGGCAGCAAGTCAGCGTAAGTGGACATATTCGAACACATTTAGCAGTCATAATGGTTCAATATAGCCAAGGAGTTTGCCGCTTTGTTGCAGCTGCCATGGAGGAGAATTTATTTTTGATATTATCAAGCCAACGACCATCCCTGTCCAGAGGAAGGGAAATTTGTGTGGACTGGTTCTTAAAGCAACGTTTCGCCGCTTGGGATACCACTGAGTCGGGTTTTGGCTGTCCAATCAGACAAGTTGAGAGCCATCCGGTGCTTTGTATTTCTTGTCTAATCTTGGGATGATTGCTGAACCCGTAGCAGGGTTCATCATGGCCTTAAGACCATCTTGCCGAATAAAATAAATAATCGGGATAGCCCTCACCAATTTCTTGTAAGGTTCTTTAAAATCAGAGGAAACAGTCCGCTTATTTGGTAAGCATTGAAAGTACAAACCGTTTAGTTGCCCTCTCAATAAAATTATTAAAGCTGCCAAAATGTCCTCTGCTGAAGAGTCTACTGGTGCCGCTGCTGGAGGGAATGGAGTACGTATAAGACATTTTGTCCCACTCATTGGGCACTGAGGTAGTGTCTTGTATTTCTCCCTCTTCCATGTCTTCGCCCATAGACAGAGTATCATCATCTGGAGGGGTGGAGGGGTATCTGCCAACTCTGGTTAAAGGGCAACAGGTGCCTCAAGCAATGGTAATTGCTGCAGTAACAGTGAAGGGGCTTACAGGAACTGTACAGGCCTTGGTGCTTGTGGCATGGGATTCGCAGGACTAGATGGTGGAAATCTGCGACAACAGTCTTGGAGCATACTTTGTAAATTGGCACCCAGAGACATAGATATTGAGATAGAAAGCTCCTGTTGGTGTTGAACTGATTATTCCTGTTGGTATATTTCAGAGTGCTCTCGCAGAGTAATGGTCTTCCTGATACTTCTCATCCTCAAAGTCCTGACATTTGACATGTAGTTGGGATGGACTACTAGCTGCGCCAGAGGACCTTCATCCTCAGAATATTCATCCTCATCTAAGAGGTGCGCATGTGGCTAGGGCAATACCTTACCCAGAGAGGTGCGAGCTGGTAGAATTGTGACTGCAGACGATTTATCCGTTACAGGGAAGAAATACTTTTTGCAGCCAGCGTGGACTGTTCCATCGTCTATGTTCTCTTCGTTGACAGTAAATTCGTTATCGATGGTGGCATAGTAGACTGTATCATAATCAACGGTTTTGCAGTTGGGTGCGGCGTTGACTGCAACTGTGATATCGTCGGTGAGGACTGTATTGCAGACAGTAAGATGAGGAGGGACGCCATCAAAGGAACCCTTGTCGACTGGCATTTTAGTATCCACACTGGTATAATCATAGTAGATGAGAGCGGTGATGAGGTCATGATCATAGGAGATTATGCTGTGGTAAAGATCGACATTGATGTGGTAGTTACCCTAGACAGGGTTGTCGGCAACAGTGTCATCAGACTAGAATGTAGTGGCAGTGCTCAATGATTTCTTCAAGGATTACTTCATTGATGGCACAGTCTGCGAAGCTAGTTTAGGAAGTGCTTCTTTCAGGGAAGGAGTGGTACGACCCGAGTGAACGTTTTCTGAGTTAGGGTTTCCCTTCTTGGAGGAGGAAAGAATGTCCCCATGCTTCTTTTCATGCCCAGAAGTAGGTTTTGATTTTTTAATAGCCTTTGAAGGCGATGTATTCCTTAGATTTAAATCTTTCGGGCGAAGATGAAGTCTGTAAAGGCTGATTACTATCCTCCTCAGATAATGGGCACAATTTTGTTAGCCTCTGTAGCCACAGGAAAAAGTCTACCATCCCTGTTTTCAAGAGTCTTCTGAGAAAAAGTGTGACAGATTTTGCAGCTTCTCACGTTATGCTCTTGATACAGGCAATACATACATTCTTTATGTGGGTCATCCGAATGGAGCCTCTTCCTTCTACAAGATTCACAGGATCTGAAAAGTCCTTCTTTACGGAGTTGGGACATGGTGTCCAGTCAAGATATGCAGGTAGTAGAAGTGATGCTTTTTTCAAGTAAATTTCTTTGGAAAAAAAAATAAAAGAAAAAGTAATTTGAACACAGCTCAAGGAGACTCGCCTCACACGGTAGAAAACGTAAAAGACTCAGCCTCTTCTGGGAGTGTTCTAGAAGGTGCTATCGCCTGATTGGCTAAAGTTTGCAGTTTGGTCCCTTTGAAAAATAACTTAGACAGGCTATAAAACCTATGGTCCATTGCCATTCTGTCTATGATAGTAATACACATTTCTTTATTATAGTACTGTGGGACTCCCACTTCGACGACAGGGAATGATTCGAGCATGTGAATCTATCAAAGATCCAATACTGGAGAAGCTTAGCATATCCTGCCATCTAGTATTGAGCTCGGACGTTTGCAACTTGTCTTTCGTTGAAGACATTCTTCAAGTCACGAGGTATAGTGACTCCTCCTAGAGTCTGTGTTGCACATGTTCATCTGCTCCTTTGTTAGATTGTTTTCAGCTAATCGGGTGAGCTTTAGGATAGGAGCAATATAGTGACAGCAAATATGGGCAAGCAAGTGAATAATAGTATAATGTGAAAATATTAATCAATAAGAACATACATCAACCAATAGCTGCCGGTTGAGTGGCCCAAGGTCTAGAATAGGCCTTAACGTCCTTTCCTTTTTGAGACTGAGGGAGACTGAGGAAGTATAGTGAGTACACTCCCTGGTGTTGTTTTGAGACTATTTCTGTAGGAGTGTAAGATGTTCTAGGACTATTTTGTCTCTTTGGTGGTACTGTGGGTAGTGTATTTGCGAATTCTAAGAATTATCAGTCTTTGATGATCGATAGAACCTAATGATCGGTGATAATTTGTGTCCATTGGTGGGACTGTTGTACCGGTTTCCTTTACTGGTGTTATATGCTGAGGGGCCGTCCACTTGTGGCCCAAATAGATTTTGGCCATCAAATGGTAGGTTTAAAAGATGTTGTTGCACATCGGGATTAAAGCCCGAAACCCTAAGCCATGCATGACCCCTAATGGGGATACTAGTGTTCATTTCCCTTGCGCTGGCATCCGCAAAATCCAGCGTGCATTGTTTAGTGGCATTTGATATACTTTTGTCTTCCAATACCAATTGGGGCCCCTTTTGAAAGTATTGTTTCAGAAGGTGCTGCAGTAGCTCCTGCATCTCATCCCATTGGAATCGGTTAGAATGGGAAAGTAATCCCACAGAATTTGTGATGCGTAGGTGATTAGCGGATTGTGCAGCAACACGTTTCCCTGCTGCATACTGATTATTCTTGCAGCGTTTGGGTATGCTTTTGCTGACAGCGTATCTATTGTTGCTCCCAGGTACTGCTGTACATGGGATGGCTGAAGGTGAGATTTTTGGTAGTTCAACGTGAACCCCAGGGCTGTGCAGTAGGTGAATCGTTTTTGACATGTGGCTGGCACACTGCTGGGCTGACTTTGCTTGTATGAGCCAGTCGTCCAGGTAGGGATAGACGTGAATATGTTGTCTTCTCAAATGTGCAGCCACTGTTGCTGGGCATTTTGTGAACACTCTCAGAGCTGTTACACCAAATGGAAGTACTTTGAATTGGTAATGTTGATTTAGTAGCGTAAACCTGAGATACTTCCTGTGAGCAGGATGTATCGGGATATGGAAATATGCATCTTTGAGGTCCAATGTTGCGAGGAAGGCTCCTTGCTGCAACAGTGGTAACACTTGTTGTAGAGTGAGCATATGAAAATGCTCCGATAAGATGTAATAATTTAGGTGCCTGAGGTCTATTGGTCTGAGAGACCCGTCCGTTTTGGGGATGAGGAAGTATAGTGAATATACCCCTGTACCTTGATGTTCTAATGGTACCAGTTCGATGGCCCCTTTTTGCAGCATGCTGATAACTTCTTGCTGCAATAAGTTGAGGTGTTCTACGGACATAGGACGGTGTTTTGGAGGAATGTTGGGTGGTGTGGAGGTTAGCTCGAGGCAATAGCCATCTCGGATAATTTGCCTTACCCACTTGTCTGTAGTGATGTTTTGCCAGACTGGTAGGAAATGTTGTAATCGTCCCCCGACCGGTGTTATGTGGTCTGGGGGTAGCGCTAAGGAGTCACTGTTTTGTATTGGCAGAGGATCTGGTGGTGTTGTTCCCTCGTCCTCTGCCTTTGTTGTTATTCCCGCGGTATCCACCTCTATTGTTTTTATTATAGGTGGTTTGTGTGTTCCCTTTGTAGTTTGTGGTCTGCTGTGATGAGTTGCCTCTTGCAGCACCTCTGTAGTTTGAGCGACGAAAGGAGCCTCTATGTTGTTGTGACTGTAGGGCTCCCATCGATTTAGCTGTCTCAGTGTCCTTTTTCATTTTGTCCAGTATTGTATCTACACCTGGACCAAATAAGTAGTCAGGATTAACTGGCTGGTTTAACAAAGTGGTTTGTACCTCGTTTTTGAAACCAGAAATGCGTAGCCACGCATGTCTCCTGATCAGAACACTAGTGTTAATAGACCTGGCAGCTGTGTCTGCTACATCTAAGGCACATTTAATTGAGGCGTTAGTGATAAGCTTTCCCTCTTGTACTAATTGTTCAGCTTGTTCTTTGTAAGCATCAGGTAAATGCTGTAAACGTGTTTCTAGGGTATCATAGTGTGCCCTGTCATACCTAGCCAACAGGGCTTGCGTGTTAGATATTCTCCATATGTTGGCCGCCTGTCCGGCTACCCTTTCCCCTGATGCCTCAAAGATTTTTGATTATTTGTCGGGAGGCGAAGCTTCCCCAGTTGTTTGAGAGTTTGCACGTTTACGCGCATTAGCTACCACTAAAGAATCTAAAGGCAGTTGTCCCTTAATATACAATGATATATGTAGGGTCTAGTGGCGCTGGCCTGTATTTCCTCTCAATTCTTGGGTTAATAACCCTTGCCCTAGTGGTGTCTTTAAAGATGTCTCCTGCATGTTTAGCACCCCCTTTAACATAGGCAGTGTTTTAACTGTTCTTTCTGATGTGGCAAAAGTGTCGAAGAGGAAATCCTCCTCCACAGGGTCTGCATGCATGTCCACATTGTGATGGCTTGCTGCTCTTTCTATTAATGAATTAAAAGCAGGTGTGTCCTCTGTAGGAGATGGCCTAGCAGGATATGCAGGTGTATCAGGAATGGGTTGTGAGTCACCAGGTTGTAGTGGGTCAGCCCATGGTTGTGTGTGACTGTCTTGGTCAGCGTCTACTGGGTAGCCGTATTTCTGATCATATTCCTCATCCACCTCTTCATCTGAGTGTGTGGGTGTATAAGAATATGTATGTGGCCTATTTGGCTGAATATGCTCAAAAAGAATAGGTGATGTAGAACAGTCCCTTTTCTTTTTAAGTGGTATAGTGAAGGTCTCCTTCCCTGTTTATGGTCTGATTTTCCTCTTGTAGAGAGTAAGTTTGCCAGAGTTAGGATCAATATAGAGTTTTGATTGTTCAACTGATTCAGGGTCTGGATGTAAGACCTCCTGTTCAGCAGTTTTGTGTGGTTTTGCCAATGTCCTTTGCTTGGGTTGTTTCGGTTCGACGCCGCTTTTGGGATCGACCGCCTTTGTCTTTGAGGAAGGTGGGAGGCCAAACTTAATCGGTCCGATGGTCTTTTGTGGTACTACAGTCTGTTTCGGTAGTGCCTGCTTCTTCGGAGCCGAGGTCTTTTCGACGGTCTTTTTCGGTTCGATTACAGCCTTGTGTACTTGTGTTGATTTTGGAACCGATGGTTTTGGATCGACGCCCTTTGATGTAGGTACGACTCCCTTTTTCGGTTCGATATTTTTTGGCTCAATGGTTTTCTTTTGTATAGCAATTGGTTTGTCGCCTCTTTCTTTGTGTTCGACAACCTTGTTTGGATCGAGTCCCTTTTTTGTTTTTTGGCCGTTGGCGCTGATGTTTTCGGTTCGACGCCTTTTTGTTTTGGAGTAGATACCGGGGCGCTTTTTTTCGGTTTGACGACCCTTGTGTTCGACGCCGAAGGTTCGATATAGTTTGGCCAGAAGACTGTGTTGTCGACGAGCTTCTTCGGCCTCGACTCCGATGGATCGACATAGTGTGGTCCGAAGACCGTGTAGTCGATGAGTTTCGGTTTCGTTTTGTGTTCCAATACTTTTGGTTTCGATGTCACCAATCTCGGAGCTTGTTGATCCGATGGCTCTGTAGTAATATTCTTAGCCGGGCTGTATTGGCGGGGCTATGGAATGTCTTTGGAGTTCTTGGCTAAGGCCTTGTGGCGATGCCTCGACCTGAGCCTGTGGAACCGTGGAGGTGAACGTATTGGCCGCCGTAGTTACGGTTGGGCCCGTTTCGTCACTGGAGTCGTCCTCTACGGCTCCAATCCCTTGTTCGCCGTCCCCTACCTCGACGATGTCTTCTTCCTCGTCGATGTAGTAGTCGGAGTCATGCTCCGATTCTTGATCCGACTGTTCTTCGTATTCTTCTGCCTCGACAATATCGTCTTCGAGGATATTTTCTGGCTCTGGCGCTTGTCTCTGCATGGTTAGTCTAGCGGCCCGTCGAGTTCGAAGTGTCCTTTTTGAACGGAACTGGGCACAGGCTAGGCAGTCGGACTCATCATGTTCAGGAGATAGACACTTGTTAGATACAGGGTGTTTATCGATATGTGGGTACTTGGAGTTACATAGAGGGCATCTCTTGAATGGGCTCCGTTCCATCGACGAGTGGGCGCCGAGAAGGCCCGCGGCCCGATTCGACGTTCCAAGTTGGTTAAAGTTTGTAAAGAAGCTGTCGGTACCGAATCGAGACAATACCGACGATCGCGGAGGCCTTTTGGCCTCTAGAAAGTGTAGTTTCGACCGCTCTCCCACAATCAACCCCTATTTAAGCCTCTGCTATTAGATCTAGGCTGCACTTCCTTTGATGAGGTGGCGGGTTTCAGACCCCTAGCATACTGGAGGAGGCTAAGGACTACCCCCAAATTGGCGTCCTATGCTGATGCCTTAATGATTGTCAGGAATGCTGACCTGTCCTCAAAAATTAAATGGCTTCAGAAGCTTAAGCGCAATTTGTTTGACATGGGCTTGGACACCTGTGGGAAGATCCTATAGGGAACTAATTTCCCAATAAAAAGAAGTACCAAGCACTCTATTGGGATATGATCACTAAGAAGTCCTTGTCAGTGGTGGGCAGTAATTCCCTTACAGGCATCTTCCTGGAACACAAGTTTGAAGTGAAAGCAGAGGCCTACTTGAATTTAATAACGAAACCTGGACGAAACCTGGAGACAGGAAATTATATCATCAATTTGGAGTGGGCACTCTCCCGTTAAGATCATTCACTGCCAAATGGAACAACTCATTAGACACTAATTGTCTTGTGCGTCTAACCCAGGAAGAGTCGATATCCCATGTCTTATTTGAGTGCCAGGCTTATAATGGCCCCCGCCGCAAGGGGCTTAAGCCGCTTTGTTTAAATCTAGGTGCCTAGGTCTAGCATGGCAGCTTTGCGTATTTTGGCAACAAATACACGAGTAGACATTGTTATAGCAATCACGAAATTTCTCAGTTGGGCCTGGGCACTGCAAAGGAAAATCTCCCTGCTTAGGACCTACCACTAGACCAAGCTGCTTCTCCCCTGTAGATGTTTAACCAGAATGTTTTTCTTAGATGATTTAGTCTTAAAAGGCTATTTTAATGCTATACTGTCAGGGTCTTTCGATAATGTTTGTATTTACCTTTGTAAGAATTTTATGTTTTTTAAAAGCTTTTTACCCTTTTAACGACACTTTTATGACTGCATTGTGTCTTTTATGATTGGAAAATAATCGAATAAATACTATTTGAACTAGATATGTCAGTGTGTTTTTTTTGTCAGTGTTGCACAAGTTACTTACTTGTGTAACGATAGATCTGTAAGAGATATTAGTTAGTGATAGATTCCTTACCTTAGAATATCCCCAGGCATCAGACTGGATCTGGAAACTTTTCGTCAGCAGTACCTCTGCGCTTTGGTAGGCGTTGTCGTACAGCTCCACATATGTCGTCGTAGTTGCCGAAATGACGTCGCTAGAGTTTCTCTGGAAGAGATCGGAGGCGGAAAGAAAGTGGGCAAGGTGATAGTTTGCCCAATGTGGAGGGCAGTCACAACCTTTGGCAAGAAGGAAGGACGAGTGCGAAGCACAACCTTATCTAGATGAACCGACAGAAAGGGAGGCTTAGGAAAGAGCCTGGAGCTCACTCACGCGCATAGCGGAGGTGATGGCAACCAGGAAAGCAGTCTTCAAAGTTAATAAACGAAGAGGACAGTTGTGAAGCGGCTCAAAAGGAGCGAACAACAGAAAAGTAAGAACCAGATGTAAGTCCTACTGCGTTATCACAAACGTAACAGGAGGGAATTGGTGAGTAATGCCTTAGAGAAATCTATTAACAACAGGGGACTTGAAAAGAGAGGGCTGATCAGGGAGCCTGAGAAAGGCCAAAATCGTAGAAAGGTAGCCCTTAATAGTGCCCTGAGCAGAAACCTGCTGGGCCAGAGAAAGAAGGAACAAAAGGACTTGTGAAAGAGGGGCAGAAATGGGATCCACAGCCTTTGCTGTGCAACATGCCACAAATCTGTTCCACCTGCAGGCGTATATCAATTTAGTGGAGGGACGCCTGGCTGCCAGAATCATATCACAGACTTAAGGAGGCATGTCAAAAGGAATAAACTGTCATCGCTCAATCTCCACGCATGTAGGTGGAGGCTGGACAGGTTCCGGTGGAGGACCATCCCCTGCTGCTGTGACAGAAGATCCTCCCGAAGAGGCAGTCGGATCGGAGGATCCATACTCTTACTGAGTAGCTCAGGATACCAAACTCTTCGAGCCCAGTCCGGGGCCACAAGAATGACTTGGGCCTGGTCGTGCTTGATCTTCTCAAGCACTCTGGGTAGAAGTGGTAGAGGCGGAAAGGCGTACAATAGAACGTGCCTCTACTCGTGACAAAAAGCGTCGCAGGAGGGACGCATCTGTCACCACTATGTGCTCCGGCTGGGGAAGGGTAAAGGATCTGCTGCTGACCCAATGCTGATTCTTGAGCCACCACTACAATTTTTGTGCAGTGCCCTCCGAGATCTGGAAGTAGTCGGACAGGTTCCCCTCATGCTGCGCCCACTGGAACCACAGATTCCACTGCAGAGCCCGCATATGCCATCTGACAAGGTTGGTTAGCAGGATGGTAGAGGCCATGAGGCCCAGCAGCCTCAAAGTTTTCCGGACCAAAACCCAGGACAAGGGCTGAAAGATCGAAATCAGAGCCAGAATGTCCAAGACTCGCTGTTCGGGAGGATAAACCAGAAACGGAGCTGTGTCCAAAACCGCTTCGATGAAGAGGAGGTTATGAGAGGAAATCAGGTGCGACTTCGGCACGTTGATGGAGAACCCCAGCAAATACAGGAGGTCGGCCGTAGTCTGGAGGTGGGAGATGACTGTTTGGGGTGAGCCCGCCTTCAACAACCAGTCATCGAGATAGGGGAAGACTGACGCTGAAGCGACGCTGAAACAAGAGAACCCCCAGTCGGGCCTGCGAGGCCTGAAGGCGCACATGCGGGGCCGAACGGTCTGAAGACACGTGCCATGGCTGACCGGAACTCCTGCAGCTGGGCCGGAGTCGCCTATGGACCCAGAAAGGGCGAGTAGGCCATCGGCAACTACGGAGGCTCAGCCAGAGCCGTGGAGGCAGCACCACCCGCACCCTCTGCCGCATCGGTTGAGGGGAAGGCGAAGAGCGGCAGAGCTTCTTCTACTTTTTGTGCTTCGCCTTACCTGACTCCGAGTGCGAAGACTTGGAATGGTGATGATGGCTCCGTGGCCGGTCCCTCAACCTCCCACGGGACTGGGACCTTGAATGGCATGGAGCAGACTCCCGGGCCTCCAGCCACTTTCGGGACCGCTCCTGCAAAGTTTTCGGAGCCATGGCCCAGCAGTGGGGGCACGACTCGGAGTCGCGCCCCAGGCAGTAGAGACACTCGCGGTGCAGGTCCGTCACCAACATTGTGAGGGGACAGGCCGCGCAAGACTTAAAACCGGGCATTCCTATGTATCTGGAGTGTAAGTTCTCAAAAAACAGAGATAAAAGTCCCCAAAAACGCAGTCAAAAAATGACTGGGGGTACACCTCTCTCCGGATCTGCGCTTGCTGGCGCGGAAAAAGAAAGAACGGACGTCAGCGCGCATGGGTGTGTCTAAGTAGCTCCAGCAACATCATCTCGGCGACTACGACGCCAACAACATATGCGGCGCCTACCGACATTCAGGGGTGCTGCTGACGAAACAAACTTCCCGGATCCAGTCTGACGCCTGGGGATATTCTAAGGCAAGGAATCGATCACTAACGTGTCTTTCAAATAGATAGAACCGAAAACGAGCACAATCCTCTTTCTGCTATTTTTCAAGCTTTTGGTGAGCCCATTCCATCAGACCCTTGCATTCCCTCTTACACTAGTGCTGTATACAGACAACCGTCACTTAAAGTGGAAACAGATTGATGCGTGCCCAGAAATCTTGGTCGCAATCCAAGAGGGCTGCAACACTGTTCTCACCCATACTTGGGAGGTCCATCTTTCTCCCTCCCAAGTGATGGTTCTGCATGGGGTACTCTGAGTGAATTCTTTCTTACTTTACCATTCCGAATGCACACAATCGGGAGATAGTAGGCAAACACAAC
The DNA here is from genome assembly GCF_964261635.1 of Lissotriton helveticus. Lineage (NCBI taxonomy): Eukaryota > Metazoa > Chordata > Amphibia > Caudata > Salamandridae > Lissotriton > Lissotriton helveticus. Next base: position 1,863,025,317 of record NC_136057.1, read on the forward strand.
TCCTGGTACAACAGGGAATGCCATTTAACAAAATCCTTCTTAGTTAAAGCTATAAAAAACAAAGACATGTCAAGCATCCCAGTTCTCAGAAAGTAATACAAAAATGCCATTGCCTGGACAATAAAAGATTGGGATGAAGAGAGGTGGGTAGCCCTTCAGCCAGTGATCTTTCTAAATTATGGTCACTGGTCCCATGGGGACGCTCCGTAGTTGCAACAGATTTTTCTAACAATGTAGCTGTTGCTGATTGGGTCAACTACTTTCACAAACTCTACTCTGGTGATTCCATTGATATCACAGCAACAACCGTTAACACCATTGCTCAGAGGGACACTGAACCTGCCCCTTATACAGTCTCTTAATGCCGCCACATGTGATCTTGCGACTGGTCCAGATGGCATTCCAGCAGACATTTTTATTTGATACTGAAGCCTGGTCTAGCTATATTTTAATTCTGGCTAATGTTAAAGCGGCAGGGGCACCCATCCCCGATTCCTGGAAAGGAGCCATAGTAATACCTATACAAAACAAGCATTTGCAGTGCAACAGGTCTCGCATTAGGAAAGTTTGAGCTATTGGTATTGTAAATGGCAATTTTTTTATTTATGTGTTGGTTTTGAAAATAGCAAAATTAATAGCTTTCTCATTTACAATGCCAATACTTTTAACTTTTGCAAATGTGACACCTATAGCATTTGTAATGCAACATGTTTTGTATTTACGTGCCTTAGATGTATTGATATTACAAATAACAATTGCTTTTAATTTCTTTTATTAAAAATTAAAATAAATACATTTATTTTTATTAATACTTAAATAAAAGTTATTGTAATTTATAATGGTTCATTGTATTTTATTGTGACGAAAATCCAAGCACAGAAGTGAAATATTAACATCTTTTTGTGACATTTGTAATAAAGCTTGAAACATTGAGAGAACATATTTGAACCAGTTGCTGTTGAATGGTTGCACAGATTGATGCTGTGGTAGCGCGGAGTGATGCTGTGGTAGCGCTGAGTGATGTTGTGGTGGCGACGAGTGATGCTGTGGTAGCGCATAGTGACGTTGTGGTGGCGACGAGTGATGCTGTGGTAGCGCATAGTGACGTTGTGGGGCCCCTGAGTGATGCTGTGGTGATGCGGAGTGAGGGCGATAGATAGAGGGAGGGAGGGCGGGCGATAGATAGATAGAGGGAGGGAGGGCGATAGATAGAGGGAGGGAGGGAGGGCGGGCGATAGAGGGAGGGAGGGAGGGAGGGCGGGCGATAGATAGAGGGAGGGAGGGAGGGCGGGCGATAGATAGAGGGAGGGAGGGCGGGCGATAGAGGGAGGGAGGGAGGGCGGGCGATAGATAGAGGGAGGGCGGGCGATAGATAGAGGGAGGGAGGGCGGGCGATAGATAGAGGGAGGGAGGGAGGGCGGGCGATAGATAGAGGGAGGGAGGGCGGGCGATAGATAGAGGGAGGGAGGGAGGGCGGGCGATAGATAGAGGGAGGGAGGGAGGGCGGGCGATAGATAGAGGGAGGGAGGGCGGGCGGGAGGGAGGGAGGGAGGGAGGGAGGGCGGGCGGGAGGGAGGGAGGGAGGGCGGGCGATAGATAGAGGGAGGGAGGGAGGGCGGGCGATAGATAGAGGGAGGGAGGGAGGGAGGGCGGGCGATAGATAGAGGGAGGGAGGGAGGGAGGGCGGGCGATAGATAGAGGGAGGGAGGGAGGGAGGGAGGGCGGGCGATAGATAGAGGGAGGGAGGGAGGGAGGGAGGGAGGGCGGGCGATAGATAGAGGGAGGGAGGGAGGGAGGGAGGGAGGGAGGGCGGGCGATAGATAGAGGGAGGGAGGGAGGGAGGGCGGGCGATAGATAGAGGGAGGGAGGGCGATAGATAGAGGGAGGGAGGGAGGGCGATAGATAGAGGGAGGGAGGGAGGGAGGGAGGGCGGGCGATAGATAGAGGGAGGGAGGGAGGGCGGGCGATAGATAGAGGGAGGGAGGGAGGGCGGGCGATAGATAGAGGGAGGGAGGGCGGGCGATAGATAGAGGGAGGGAGTGAGGGCGATAGAGTGAGGGCGATAGATAGAGTGAGGGCGATAGATAGAGGGAGGGAGGGAGGGCGATAGATAGAGGGAGGGAGGGAGGGCGATAGATAGAGGGAGGGAGGGAGGGAGGGAGGGCGGGCGATAGATAGAGGGAGGGCGATAGATAGAGGGAGGGAGGGAGGGCGATAGATAGAGGGAGGGAGGGAGGGCGATAGATAGAGGGAGGGAGGGAGGGAGGGAGGGCGGGCGATAGATAGAGGGAGGGAGGGAGGGCGGGCGATAGATAGAGGGAGGGAGGGAGGGCGGGCGATAGATAGAGGGAGGGAGGGCGGGCGATAGATAGAGGGAGGGAGTGAGGGCGATAGAGTGAGGGCGATAGATAGAGTGAGGGCGATAGATAGAGTGAGGGCGATAGATAGAGTGAGGGCGATAGATAGAGTGAGGGCGATAGATAGAGTGAGGGCGATAGATAGAGTGAGGGCGATAGATAGAGTGAGGGCGATAGATAGAGTGAGGGCGATAGATAGAGTGAGGGCGATAGATAGAGTGAGGGCGATAGATAGAGTGAGGGCGATAGATAGAGTGAGGGCGATAGATAGAGTGAGGGCGATAGATAGAGTGAGGGCGATAAATAGAGTGAGGGCGATAGATAGACTGAGGGCGATAGATAGACTGAGGGCGATAGATAGACTAGGGGCGATAGACGGAGTGAGGGGCGATAGACGGAGTGAGGGGCGATAGACGGAGTGAGGGGCGATAGACGGAGTGAGGGGCGATAGATGGAGTGAGGGGCGATAGATGGAGTGAGGGGCGATAGATGGAGTGAGGGGCGATAGATGGAATGAGGGGCGATAGATGGAGTGAGGGGCGATAGATAGATGGAGTAAGGGCGATAGATAGATGGAGTAAGGGCGATAGATAGATGGAGTAAGGGCGATAGATAGATAGATGGAGTAAGGGCGATAGATAGATGGAGTAAGGGCGATAGATGGGGTGAGGGAGATAGATAGAGAGGGCAATAGAGAGATAGAGTGTGTGGGGTTGTGTGTGTGTGTGGGGGGTATGTGTGGGGTTGTGTGTGTAGGGGGGTTGTGTGTGTAGGGAGGTTGTGTGTGTAGGGGGGTTGTGTGTGTAGGGGGGTGTGTGTAGGGGGTTGCGTGTGTAGGGGGTTGCGTGTGTAGGGGGTTGTGTGGGTAGGGGGGTTGTGTGGGTAGGGGGGTTGTGTGGGTAGGGGGGTTGTGTGGGTAGGGGGGTTGTGTGGGTAGGGGGGTTGTGTGTGTAGGGGTTGTGCGGGGAGGTTGTGTGTGTAGGGGGTTGTGTGGGTGGGAGTTGTGTGTGTGGGGGGGTTGTGTGTGTGGGGGGGGTTGTGTGTGTGGGGGGGGTTGTGTGTGTGGGGGGGTTGTGTGTGTGGGGGGGTTGTGTGTGTGGGGGGGTTGTGTGTGTGGGGGGGTTGTGTGTGTGGGGGGGTTGTGTGTGTGGGGGGGTTGTGTGTGTGTGGGGGTTGTGTGTGTGGGGGGTGTGTGTGTAGGGGGTTGTGTGTGGGGGGTGTTGTGTGTGTGTGGGGTTGTGTGTGTGTGTGGGGTTGTGTGTGGGGTGGTTGTGTGTGTGGGGGGTTGTGTGTGTGGGGGGTTGTGTGTGTGGGGGGTTGTGTGTGTGGGGGGTTGTGTGTGTGGGGGGATGTGTGTGTGGGGGGATGTGTGTGTGGGGGGATGTGTGTGTGGGGGGTTGTGTGTGTGTGGGGGGTTGTGTGGGGTTGAATTATCATTTAACTTGCAACCGAGCAGCTTCTGTTCACAAGCTTTAAAGCAGCAGCTACATAAATCGGGAGCTGCAGCATGCCCATGGCTTGCCAGTGCATGTTGAAAATGAAACTAAGCATAATGTGCCCCGTCACACCTTATTGCAGAATACAGCAGTGCACGAAGTAATAATTAATGCTGCTGTCTGAAAAATCATCCATCTAACAAAGAATGTGTGACAATAGATAGGTATAAAAAACTTTCAAACATAGATTATTGATTTGAACAAAAGATACAAACTGTAAGTTATATGTTAGAACTACACAGCACTGTAATAAGACCGCTGGAGAGTCTCCTTGTCTGCTGTGTAGATGTTTACAACCTGCAGGCCAAAGATGAGGGAAGTGGAGGAGCAAAAACGAGAGCGAAAGAATGGAAGAAGGAATGGCAGATGAGCTCAAGTGGGAGAGTGAGTGACAGAAGAGAGAGCGAGAGGCGAGAGATTAAAGGGGAGAGAGAGTCAATGAAGGGGATAGAAATAGAAAGAGAGAAAGGGGGAGGAGAGAGAATATAGGGGGAAAAAGAGAGAGGAGAGAGAATGAAGGAGTGAGAGAATTAGAGAGGAGAGAGAGAGAAAGATAGAAAAAGAGAGGGGGAAAAGCTCAAACAATGGCAACATTTTTTTCAGGGACATCATATGTAGCAAATAAAGAACCTAAATGCACACATTTGGGAACCCCGAATATTCCTAAATACTGCCATGTAAGATGCAGCTCTGCATGTCAGCGCCTAGTGACGGATCACGTGCCTGGAAAAGCTCACAGAGGGGGTGAATGGGCGCCACAGAGAGAAATTAAACGAAAGGACGCAAACAGATAACCCAGGCTTTTGACAGAGGGGGAAAAGCTAAAACAATGCGCCTATTGCCTGTCTTTGTGAGATGTGCAGTCTGTTCCTGTCTGTGTGAGATGTGCCCCCTCCTGTCTGTGAGTGAGATGCGCCCCCTGTTCCTGTCTATGTGAGATGCGCCCCCTGTTGCTCCTGTCTGTGTGAGAAGCATTCTCTGTTCCGGTCTGTGTGAGATGCACCCCCTGTTCCTGTCTGTGTGAGATGCGCCCTCTGTTGTACCTGTATGTGAGAAGCACCCACTGTTGGTCCTGTCAAGTGTGAGAATGAGTGAGAGAAAAGAGAGCAAGAGGAAAAATATTAAAGGGGAGAGAGAGTGAATGAAGGGGAGTGAAAGAGAGAGAAATAAGGGCAGATAGAGTAAATGAAGGGAAGCGAAAGAGAAAGGGTGAAAGAGAATGAAGGAGGGAGAGCGAGAGGAGAGAAAGAATTAAGGAGAGATACAATTAGAGATGGGGGGGAGAGAGAAAGAGAGTGAAGGGAGAGAGAGAGAGAGTGAACAAGTGATACAAAAAAAGTAAGCCATGCACGAGTGATTAACGAATGTTGATATTTTTAAGCCCAGAGCGAATGTTACTTTGCCCTGTGGGAGAATATAAAAATTTAACAAGTAACGGAAAGTGAGGGGTGGACAGTGGCGGTTTTACCATTTGGGCGGTGAGGCGTTGCCCTACTAATAATTATTGGGGGCAATTTAGCGCACATTCAAGTTTATATATTATTAAAATTGTAATTTAAAACTCGCGCTGATTATAATTTAAAACTCGCGCTGCCGCACCACGTCATCAAATCACGTGACAGCCCCTGCGTTGACTCTGTCTCTGACTCACTGTCGCACCACTGCGCATGTGGTGATTGACCGGCTGCCTTTCCTCAGCTACAAAGCCCTGTGGCCTTCGAAAAGAAAGCACCGGTGAGTACGGGGTTTGCTACTGCCACAGACCCCAATGGTACAAAAAAGAGCAACGTTTTTTTCATGCTCAGTCCAATCCTGACGCTGCTCTCTTTAGAGAGCAGCTCTCCTCTGAAGGGAGCAGCGTCAGGATTGGCTAGCTACTGCTACATACTATAGTAGTGCTTGTGCTTCTGAGACTCTGACTGTGTTTGTGGTTGCCAGTCTAGTCTTGCACCGCTGGGGTGGGAGCGTCCAACGTGGGGCAATGGCAATGTGCCCAATCACTGTAATGGGTTAGTGTTAAGCCATTCAGTGATTGGACATTCTGCAGTTGCTGGGCAAATCGGGCCGTCCCACGTCCAGTCACCCTTCATCATCCCCATCTCCTCACGAGAGCACGTGCGGACGGTGCAGTCGACTCGAGGACGAGGAGAGTGTAATTGTTCGAGATCACTCAGACATCGAAAGTGTGTGACCATTACACTGTGATGGCGCGAGGTAGATGTGTCTCTGACTAGACTGTGCAAGTAAAGTCTATATCTCAGGCATTTGTTGCACTTAGAAAAAAATACTTAAATAACAGTGTTCGAAATTCAAGTTCAACTTGAATTTCGAACACTGTTATTTAAGTATAAGTTGACTCGTAACACATGATTTATGCTTCATGCATTGGGCAGCAGGTGAATTTTTAGAGATAGGCTAAATTGCTGTGGAGAAAAGTCCAGAAGACATCGGTGGTGCCTTGGAAGAAACTGGTTATACGTTTCTAATGGTGTCAGTTGGTTTAAGCTGATGTTGTCTAGCAGAGTGACTGTACCTTGTTGTTCTGTGTCAAAGGTGTAAGTCAAAGACTAAAACCCTTCTTGCTGCAACTTGAACCAATAGACACACATAATAATTGGTCATGTGACATTTGTGGTGCACACAGAATGCAGCCACTGCACATGGCGCATTCCGATGCACAGAATGAGGATTTCTGTATTGAAAGAAAACAATCAAAACCATGAGTTCAAAGTCGGCATCTGGGAGCCAGCCCTGTCAAAACAGTGCCTTTGTGATGTACAGATATTCTGCATGTCTATATTGATCCCAAACGTGCATTTGGAAGTGGGTAGGGAAGGGATACTTACGAGGGGGGAGTTTGAGTAAAATATAATTTCCCAAGTAGTTATATCAGTGTGAAAGAAAAATTACTCTAAGCAGCCACTTTATGTCATTTTGCCTTGGCAGAACCTCTCTCCTGGCTTCGTGTGATGGCTGTGTTTAGAATAAATGGCACACAGAGGAGATGTAGATTATTAATACAATTTTCCCTTGAAATATCTGTACTTATGCCGTTGGCGGTTGCGGTGTAGCCCAATGCCAGAGGCCCTTCTTAAGTCACAGTCAGAACTTAAGCCCAAATGCCTTGTGCATGACAAGAAAATATCGCAGCCCTCTGATAATGGATTGCCAATTATTTGGACTGTAATTTTAATACCCCATAATGCAACGGAACATCTCCGTAATGAGGTAGTAAAAGGCTGGCAGCAGAGTTCAGAAATTCTCTACTGAACGTGCCTCTGAGGGAAAGAACTGCTTCCTTGTATGCCCTTTTCTGCCTGAAAGCCTGAGTCACTCTAAAATATTCTTCATAAAATCAGAGGGCAGGTGTTTTGGAGTGCACAGCAGGATGGCGGCCAGTGGTATATTCGTATAGTTTGCTGAAGTAGATTAATCTCCACGTTCCTTCCAGCACTGCTGCCACAGCTTTCGCAGAGTCAGCTCCATTCCTTTAAGTGGCCTGATTCTGTAATCCTATTATTCATACTATTATGAAAATCACTTTCCGCAACCATTTTGTGACATCAATGGAAAAGCGCCGTGCAGAAAATGCATTAGCTCGCAGAGGTCTCTGTTAGGAATGTTTGCATCAATATACAATGAATTAATCATTGCCACTGTCACATTTGAATAATACAGACACATGTTCACATTCTAAAATGTATCAGTGGCCATGGTTCATTTTTTTAAATTTGTTTTTTTCATATGTGAATTGTAGTCTGAGCGATGCAGATTTCAGTGATGTGCCTGTAAGGTATACATATAGACATTAAGCTTGCTGCTATTTTTCCTTCAAAAATTCCATCGTTTTAGGGTTTGTCTAGGGTTATGAGAAGCACCTGCTATCGTCTATGAGCAAGAAGAGTAGGAAGCCCTAAGTCTGTGGAATGAGATAATTAATTTTACATTAGGGTAGCATTACACTGCGCTTAGTTCCTGGTGCCTTCAGGTGGCATTTTATGTCATTGTTAGATTTTGGGTCCTCATGAGAATTGTTGATTCGAGAATACTTTGGAAATATACCATTTCTTTAACATAATGTGTACATGCTCATTGTCTCATATGCTTCTATTAGCTTGGAATAATAGATGCATTTTTTAGGGCGGGCTGTGATTCAAATATTGATAATAATTACACTTATGACTTCAGCACTGCCTTCTTAATAGCTGCATCTACCCATAGAGCTCCAGGCCGTCATCTAATACCAACCCTGGTCTCTCATCTGCCAGCTCTCCCTGCCAACATTCCCTGTAGAATAATTAACTTTGTTTACTGTTACATTTATTAAAAACATGATATTTTTTTGGGTTAGACGATCATTTATTTTAGCATTTAAAAAGTGTTCCATGTTATCTGCAATACATTTTTAGTTCTGAAATATTTATTTCTTACCCGGAAAATATATGGCTTTTCTGCATGGTCACTCATATTTACCGCTATTTTTCGGGCCCTGTTTTTTATTGTATTAATATTCTGTGCATTGACACAACAATGGTCATCAGTGCCACAGTGTCTGTGCTCTGGCTCTAAAATACTATTTGTAAAATTGGTTTCACATAATAGTTCCATTTAATTTTACTGTAAGGCCATAGCAGATGGTATAGAAAATTGACCAATAGCATGAGAGCTAAAGATCATATATGTACTACAGTATGTGCTTACACCACCTGCATATATGAAAACAATATATTGATGCCAAGAGTGCCACTGTGTTCTGGTATTACTGCAGCAGTGTCTCGGCAATGTGGGCACCCAATAATATTTCCTTTTCCAGTTCTTCCTATTTCTTCCTTCCTTTCTGATATGTCCCATCCGTTTACTTTTGTGTGAAGCTCGACAATATTTCGTTTTCCAGTATTATAGCTATTTAAGGTCTTCAGTTCAGTCTCATTGGAGGCTGCTTTGTAACAGTCATTTTCCTTCGCCTTTTCTCTCACTTCCACCACTTTATTAATGTAATAACTGCACTTTCACAATTGCTTTACTAACCCTTCTGCTTTCTCAAATTTGCTTGAAAATGCACCCTTTGTCCACTCTTTTTTCAAATTTTTCTCGGGGGGAAATCCCCCTGAACCCTCCTTAGGGGGTTCGGGCACGCTCGCTACGGTGCAGTATGATTATCATTTTACGCCACACCACTTTCAAATGTCACCAGCCGCCACTAGGGGTGGCTCTTCTCTTAGAGAGTGCTGTTTCAGGGAAAATATAACTGTGGGTGTACTTTGTACTCTACAGCACATGATAAATAAATGAAGTCAAGCGATTGCCTGTTTACTGGAGTGGGACGACAGACACACGTCACCAAGGAACTCATCAGACATGTGCAGGGCAACATTGCCAGGAACATGAAGCATTAAAACTGAACAAGTATGTAGCAGGAAACATTTTTACTGCGTCAAACACTCACGCTCCAATGTTTTTATACAAACAAAATGCCGGGGACCACAACCGTTCGAAACCAATTATAAACATCAAACTTAGACCCCGCCTAGACACGGCTCACTTTAAACCGGTTAAGTAAAGTGTAATGATAATAATGTTTGACGAGTGGAAAGCGGGAGGGGGCGGAGGGGCTGAATTCTTTTTACATTGTTTTGTGTATTTTCTAAATGTCACTAAGCAAAACACTAAAACAAAAAAAGAAAAACAATGTGTAGAGGCCCTCAAGTTAACCTACTAAATATTTCCTAACTGTACAAAAGGTTAAAGTGTTCCACTTTAAGAAAACAAGTTACTTACCTGTAACTTTAGTTCTTCAGTATTGGAAGCTTTCATAGATTCACATGCCTGAATCATTCCCCGTCTTTGAGACGGGAGTAAACGGTATATAAAAAAGCAGTGCTTAGTAGTAAAGCACACTGAAAAGAGGCCTAGGCCCATTTCCCTTTTGCAACCCATAGCCTTTGTTATGTAAAAAAGCCCAAACTTTTCCCTGAACCAATCAGAGCTCCTCACCCTCTAGAACCCTACTGAGAGAACCTTCTGCCCCTCAGATTTTTCACGCACTTGTGTATATAACACATTCTTTGTACTAAATCCGAGGTGAGCCTCTCAGGGGAGGAGGGTGGGTGCATGTGAATCTATGAAAGCTTCCAATACTGGAGAACTAAAGTTACAGGTAAGTAACTTGTTTTCTTACTCCAGTATTAGAACTTTCATAGATTCACATGCCTGAATCAGAATAGCGAGCAGTGAAAAACAAAGCACATTTCTCAGATACATTTCATAATCATGCAATACAATTTGAAAATGAAGCACAACCTCATATGTATATACGTATAGAAACTGTGACTTTGCAAACAAGAGAAATTACGGATGGAGGGATGTAAAAAAGGCTCACCGTTACTGGATGATATTCCGCAGTACCGCCTCTCCCACCGCCGCATCCGATTCTGCGGCTGCCTCCAAGCAGTAGTGCCTGGTGAAGGTGTGCGTAGATGCCCAGGTCGCTGCTCTGCAGATATCCTGGATTGGCACTCCTCCAAACAGTGCAGTGGATGTGACCACCGCCCTCGTGGAATGGGGACAAACTCGTGCATTCAAAGGCTTTCCAGCAGCTTGATGACAGTAGACAATCGCACTGGAAATCCATCTGGCAATTCCCCTCTTTGACAGCGGGAAACCTTTCCTGGGTGCGCTGAAAGCGACGAATAACTGAGAAGACTTGCAAAACGCCTTAGTTTCTTTCAAGTAAAATTTCATACATCTCTGAATGTCCAGTGAGTGCAATACTCGTTCCGCTGCTGTTGACGGATGAGGAAAGAAACGTTTCAACACCAACGGTTCGTTCAAATGAAAATCAGTTGGCACCTTCGGAATGAACTTCGGGTTTGTCCTGAGAATCATTCTATCCTCCTGAAACTGTAAGAAAGGCTCCTGAAACGTGAGCGCTTGTAGTTCACCTACTCTTCTCGCTCAAGTCAATGCAATGAGAAGAGCCACCTTCCACTTCAGGTCTGCCCTGTGTATCGGTTCATACGGTGGTTTTATCAATTGAGAGAGTACAATATTCAGATTCCATAGTGGTGGTGGAGGCTTTACTGGAGGAAAGACCCTGAATATCCCCTTCATAAATTGCTTGATAATCCTTGATGACCATAAGGATGGGCCCGACGATGACCTCCTGTAGCGGGATAACGCAGCCAAATGCACCTTGATGGAAGCGTGTGCTAATACTGACTTTGCAAATGGCAGAATGTAAGGTATAATTTGATGAGGTGCAGCAGTAAGAGGGTGAACGTTTTGCCTCTTACACCACAGACAAAACCTCTTCCATTTCATCCTGTAGGTTTTGTTGGTACTCTCCGCTCTGGCCTTGGACAGGATCTCCCTACAATCGTGCGAGATGTTCAGATGGCTAAACTCACAGTGCTCAGGAGAAAGGATGCTAATCCCAAAGATTTCGGGTCCGGATGGAGCACCTGCCCCTTGGACATTGTCAGAAGCGATGGAATTGGACGCAACCGAATTGGACGGTCCTCCGACAGCAGCAGCAGTTCCGTGAACCAGTGTTGTCTGGGCCACCATGGGGCTTCTAGGATCAGTCTGCACAGCTCTTTTTTGATCTTCACCAGTACGCGTAGGGAGAAGAGGAATTGGAGGAAAACCGTAGGCAAAGATGCCGGACCATGCCATGGAAAACGCATTCCCCCAAGATCCCTTCTGGGGAAGCCAGCTTGCGAAGTACTGGCATTTTCTGTTTTCCCTTGTAGCGAAGAAGTCCACTATCGGTGTTCCCCATCTTCGAAAGACGCTGTCCAGGATCCCCTGGTCTAGCTCCCATTCGTGGCAGGACGATTTGAGCCTGCTGAGAGTATCCGCCTTGACACCCGGGAGGTGTTCTGCTGCCAATGATATTCCTTGCTGAAGAGCCCATTCCCATATCTCCTGGGCTTCCCGAGACAGGGAGAGAGATCTCGTTCCCCCTTGCTTGTTCACATAATGCATCGCCGTAGTGTTGTCTGTTCTTACCAACACCGGTACACCTCTTATCCTTGGTAGAAAAGCCAGTAATGCCAAGCGGATCGCTCTGAGCTCCAGCAGATTTATGTGTAATTGCTGCTTGTGCACCTTCCAACGACCGCTGACTTGAAGGTCCTGAAGGAAAGCTCCCCATCCTTCTAAAGACGCATCAGTCGTTACCACTAGAGGAGCCGCTCTTGCCAGAAACGTCAGTCCTTTAGACACATTTCCTTTTTGTGTCCACCACTTTGCTGCCTGTACCATCACTGGTGTCACCCATATTGTATCATCGAAGGATCCCTCCGCTTGACGCCATTGGAGATCGATCTGCTCTTGCCATGGTCTCATCCTTAGCCTGAAGCAAGGTACCAGGGGAATACAAGATGACATCGTGCCCAGCAAGGATTTGTACCTGCGGACTGAAAGAGACTTTCTTTTTACAAAGTCTTGGAAGAGGGACACAATCCTCAGTTGCCTTTCTTCGGAGGGAAACGCTTTGTTGCATTCCGTGTCCAATATTGCCCCCAGAAATGTGATCACTTTTGCTGGGTGGAGGTTTGACTTTCCCTCGTGGAGAGTCAATCCTAGATTGGCAAACAAGTCTATGCAGGCCTGTGTTGACGCTCTGGCCTGTACCTTTGATGGTGCCTTGACTAACCAGTCGTCGAGGTAAGGAAATATTTGATGTTTTTGCTTCCTCAACACAGCCGCCACTGGAGCCAGGCATTTCGTGAAAACTCTCGGCGCTGACTTCAAGCCGAATGGCAGTACCCTGAATTGGTAATGTCTTCCGGCTACTAAGAACCGAAGGTACTGTCTGTGTGCAGGATGGATCGGCACGTGGAAATACGCCTCTAGTAGGTCCAATGTGGTCATATGATCTCCTGGGTTTAATAACGGAAGGATGTCCTGCAGAGACACCATCCTGAAAGATTGTTTCTTGAGATAGGTGTTTAAGGATCTTGTTTTCCTGGGCTTTCGGTACTGGTTCTATTGCTCCCTTTTGGAGCATTGTCTGAATCTCCTGCCGGAGTTGATGCAGATGGTTGACTCTCTGGTGCATCGGTGGCGTACAAGGGGGCGTTTGAAGAAATTCTAGGTTATGACCGAATTGAACTATTTTGAGGACCCATTGGTCCGTTGTTGGTCCGTTGTTATTTTCCGCCAATTGTGAAGATAGTGAGCAATCTTTCCACCCAGGGGAGCATCTGACAGAGCCGGAAGATGGGAGGTTGTCATTGTCGACGGGTGTTGTCCTTTCCCCGGCCACCCCGTCCTCTTGGAGTTGATTTTGTATATCCTCCTGATTGACGCTGGCTGTACTGTTGACGGTAAGGCTGCGATGAGGACGGATAAGAAGAATATGTATAGGCATTTATATAGCGCACTACTTACCCGTAGGGTCCCAAGGCGCTTCGACCGCTGCGAAACCCTTCCTGGCTTCCCTGAGAGATGGTCCCTTAATGGGTATCTCCAGGGTGAGACCAGGCATCCCCGGCGGTCTGGTGGGGCCGTTAGTGAAGATGAGGCAAGCTAATGCCCAGAGTTGCCGAGTGTGAACGCTGATCAGAGTGGGCACCGAGGCGAGAGAATTATCGAGTCCGCTGACCCTGGTCCAGAAACCTGCCGCGCCGGGAATCGAACCCTGGTCCTGGGCCGTCCTCTGCTCTCGGGTCTGCCGCCTCTAACCAGTGAGCCACACTACTTCACTATATCTCCCCTGTTGGTATCCTCCTCTATACGAGGACTGCCCTCTACCCCTGGAGCCACAAAAAGGGGTTTTTCTGTATTGCAGTGTCCCCAGAGCCTTTGCCGTATCTGTATCCTTCTTGATACTCTGCAGAGTATCATCAATATGCTTCCCAAATAAATCTTCACCATTGAAAGGGAGGTCTAAAATCTTGTTTTGCACCTCCGGCCTAAACGCTGTTGCTCGCAGCCATCCTTGCCTGCGCAGGGCCGCCGCTCCTCCCAAGGATCTAAACGCCGTGGTCGCTATATCCATAGTGCAGTCTATGACTTTGGCCGAAGTCCTCTCTCCTTCCATGAGAATCTTCTTCGCCTCCTGCTTCTCTGGTTACGGCACCTGGTTAATGTATGGAGACAGGTCACACCACATCTGCCTGTCGTACCTTCCCAAGATAGCGAGGGCATTAGCTGCTCTCACTGGCAGAGCCGACATTAAGGAAAACCTTTTTACCGCATTATCCAACCTTCTGCCCTCTTTGTACGGAGGTGTTGCAATCGGAGCAGATGGGTTCCTGGATTTCTGTTGTGCCGCCTGAGTAATAACAGAATCCGGTTTGGGATGACCCAAAAGGCAAGCTGGAGCATCAATAGGTGCCTTATACTTTTTATCTAGTCTGGCCAGAACCGGCGTTACCGTGGCTGGCGTTTCCATGACCTTTAATCCTTCCTTCCAAATATGAGACACTATAGGCAGGGATCGCACAGATTTCCGATATGAGTCCTTGAAGTCGTATAAAAAAACATTCCGTCTTCTCCTTTGTCATGGTCAGTGCAAATCTTAGTGGCTCTTTCCATCAAATTATGAAATCCACCAATGTCCTCCGGTGGAAAATCTACTGGTCTCGGCATAGGAGTTGAAGGTGAGGGGGGGATAAAGTCATGCCATTCTGCACTTCTTTCCGCAATTTCCCCATCCTCATGATCGTCATCCGAGGTATCGTGATGTGACTTCGGCGGTGGAGACCTAGCAGTAGGCTCCGGCAAAATCTCTCCCCTACGAACCGGTGTCCCTGGTACCGACCGTGGACGTGGAATAACCTCTGGGGCCTGTTGACCGACTGGAGTCGCTGGGTATCTCCTCCTATGATCCTCTAACATGCCCTGGAGGTCCCTCAACAAAGAGGATGGCACACTTGTCATCTCCTCGCGTTGCTGTCGGCGATATCGGTGCTGTTCCTGGGGTTGTTCCTGATAACCCCCATAATTCTTCCTCAGAATCCTCCTCCTGGTACCTGACCTGCAATTGCGAAGGGCTACTCGCAATTCCATACTCGTCATCTTCCTCTTCCGAATCTTCCTCTTCCAGCAGGTGAGATGGCAGCAATGGAGAGACCTTGCTCGGAGATGTAACCTCTGGTGTTATAGGTTTTTTCCAAGGCACCAACCTTTTTTCTGGTGAATTTTCCCTCGTCGACGAGCCCGTCGACGAGATTCCCATCGCCGTCGTCGTCGACGCCACAGTCGACGTTGTAGTCACCGTCGACGCTGCCGTCGAAACTGTCCTCGTCGCCGCCGCCGTTGACGCGGTTGTCGACTGTAAAACCGGCGACGATATCGCTGTCGACGGTGAAATCGCCGACGCTGTTTTCTCACCAGCTTTAACACCATCTTTCTTCATCGACGACGGAGGTGTTTTTGTCATCGATGATCCCTTTTTCATCGACAGTCCCGTTGACGGTGCTGAAACAGTACCTTTCTCCTCAGAAGGCGTAGAAGAAGTTTGTTTGATGGTAATCTTGATTTTCTGAGGTGATTGTGGTGGATCTGAGGCGGATTTCACTAGTTTCACCTCACAATCAGAACCCTTCTTCCCCTTAGCTGTAACTGAAGGGGATTTTGAGGGACTGCGCCCTGAAGACCCTGGAGTGGTCTTTTTTGGGGCCTTCTCAGGTCTTTCTCCTGAAGAATGTGTCTGAGGAGATCTACTTCTCTTCTGAGATCTCTTAGATGCCACAGATTCCTCTTCACTCTCACTTGAGAGGATCTCCTTCCTGGCTTTAACCTTCTGAAGCCAGATCAGCAGCCTTCCCTCACGATCTATCAAGGTTTTATTCGAAAAGGTACAACATACCTTACAATCTGCTGCCTTATGGTCTGGATAGAGGCAGTAGATGCAGTCCTTGTGAGGGTCATCTGTATAAAGCCTCTTCTTAGAGCAGGTGGAACAAGCTCTAAATAATCCTTTCTTCTCCTTCTCAGACATGGTAGATGAAAAACCTCAAATCTAAGTCAAAATACGGTAAAAGTAAAGAGTTTGAGCAGAGCTCAAAGGAGACTCCCTAGCACAACGTGCGGTAGAAAAATCTGAGGGGCAGAAGGTTCTCTCAGGAGGGTTCTAGAGGGTGAGGAGCTCTGATTGGTTCAGGGAAAAGTTTGGGCCTTTTTTACATAACAAAGGCTATGGGTTGCAAAAGGGAAATGGGCCTAGGCCTCTTTTCAGTTTGCTCTACTACTGAGCACTGCTTTTTTATATACCGGAGACTCCCGTCTCGACGACGGGGAATGATTCAGGCATGTGAATCTATGAAAGTTCCAATACTGGAGTAAATTGTTGCTTTGGGTGGCCAAAAGCAGACAAAGTCTGTGATAGTGTGATGTTTTTGAGTGAAAATCTACACTTTAGAAAAGAAACAAGGGCAGGCTAATGAAGCGCTAAGAAGCAGAGAAGGACAGATTGAAATTGAATATGCTACTTACCAGTATGCATCTGTTCTTGGCATGTAGGGCTGCTAACATTCATATCTTAGCATTAGATCGCCGCCTAGTGTTGGGCTCGGATGATCGCACATTGTTGTCCTGGAAGAGTCTTCGAAGTATCCTGAGATAGGTGGCTCCTCCCCTGGACTACAGTGCGCATGGGCATCGGCTCCATCCCCAGATTGTTTTTCGCCATTGTGGCAGAAGATGGAGTGAAAAGTGTAAAGGATGTCCATGCTAATGAATAAATACAATAGTATATCTGCAGCTGCGACAGGCACCGGGGAGGAGGGCGGGCGATATGAATGTTAGCAGCCCTACATGCCAAGAACAGATGCATACTGGTAAGTAGCATATTCAGTTCGAGGCATGTGGGCTGCTAAATTCATATCTTAGCATAGAATACATAGCAGTCCCTCCATCAGCGGCGGTTGCCCGTGCCAGCTGCAGAAACCTGAAAAAGTGTCTTCAGAACAGCCTGTCCTACAGCAGCTTGCTGCTTGGAATGCACATCAACACAGTAGTGTTTTGTAAAGGTATGTGGTGTAACCCACGTGGCTGCTCTGCAAATATCCTCTAAAGGAATGTTCCCTAGGAAAGCCATGGATGCCCCCAGTTTGCGTGTGGAGTGCGCTCTGGGGGGTATTGTTAAAGTGCGCTTGGCTTTTTGATAACATATCTGGATGCACTTAACAATCCATCTGGCTATCCCTGCCTTGGAAATCGGGTTGCCTTTGTGTTGTGGTGCGAAGGCAACAAAGAGTTGTTTTGTTTTTCTAAAGGGTTGTGTTCTGTCTATGTAGTACATCAACGCCCTCCGTACATCTAAGGTATGGAGCATTCTTTCCGCCACCGTTTGCGGGTTTTGAAAGAATGCTGGTAAGTCAATAGTTTGGTTTAGATGAAACTGTGACACCACCTTCGGAAGGAATTTGGGGTTAGTGCGTAGCACTACCCTATTTGGATGAATTTGAATGAATGGCTCTTGGATTGTGAGCGCCTGCAGCTCACTGACACGCCTCAGAGACGTAATAGCTACAAGGAAAGCTACTTTCCACGTAAGGAACTGGAGTTCACACGAGTGCAGTGGCTCAAATGGCGGTCCCATCAGTCTGGTGAGAACGACATTGAGGTTCCACACCGGAGCTGGCGGTGTTCTTGGGGGAATGACTCGTTTCAGACCTTCAAGGAAGGCTTTAATGGCAGGCACTCTGAAGACAGAGAGGTGCTGCCTGTTCTGGAGATAAGCCGCTATGGCGGATAGATGTATCCGAATGGAAGTGTACGCTAGATTGCACTTGTAAAGATGCAACAGATAGCAGATGATGTTGGGGATAGATGCATCTAGCGGGTTGATGTCATTGGCTGTACAGTAAATGACAAAACGCTTCCACTTTGCAGCATAGCATGCTCTAGTAGTTGGTTTCCTCGCCTCCTTGATGATGTTCATGCACTCCGGAGGTAGGTTAAGGTATCCAAACTCTAGGACTTCAGGAGCCAGATCGCCAGGTTGAGCTGTTGCGGATCTGGATGCTGAATGTCTCCATGGTTCTGCGTCAAAAGACTGGGCGTGAGGCGCAGTCTTTGATGCGGCACCACTGAGAGTTCGAGGAACGTGGTGTACCAAGCCTGGCGCGCCCACGTTGGAGCAACTAGGATGAGAGTCATCTCGTGCTGCCTTAGCTTTCTTGCGACCAGCGGTATTAGAGGGGCTGGCGGAAAAGCGTACGCAAATTTGCCTGACCAGTTCATCCATATCGCATTCCCCTGCGACTGTGGGTGAGGGAACCTGGCGGCAAAGAGTTGGCATTTTGCGTTCTCTTTTGTGGCAAACAGGTCTATCTCCGGATGACCCCACTGCTGGAAGTACGGGTGGAGAACAGATGGGTGTATCTCCCACTCGTGCATTTGATGGCTGTATCTGCTGAGCAGATCCGCCATCTGATTGTCCTTTCCTGGGAGGTGTTCTGCCATGAGGAAAATGTTCCTCTGAATGGCCCACTTCCACATGCTCTGAGCCAGATGAGACAGCTGTGGCGAGTGGGTGCCTCCCTGCTTTTGAATGTAGTACATCGCGGTCATGTTGTCCGTCCGGACTAGCACGACTTTGTTGCACAGATGTACAATGAAGGACTTGAGCGCCATGAAGATTGCCATCAGTTCCAGATAGTTGATGTGCATCTTCTGTTGCTGCGTCGTCCATAGTCCCTGCACTGTGTAAGTGAGCACATGAGCTCCCCATCCCTGGAGAGATGCGTCCGTTGTCAGGACAATCTGCGGCACGGGCTCTTGGAACAGTCGGCCCTTGCAAAGGTTGTGTGGAGTCCACCAATGCAGAGAGTCGTATGCCCGACTGGTAACCAACACTAGGTCTGTCAATTGCCCACGAGCCTGTGTCCACTGATTCGCTAAGCACTCCTGGAGCGGGCGCATATGTAGCCGTGCGTGAGGGACTATGAAGATGCAGGAGGCCATCATGCCTATCAACTGCATGAACACTCTCGCTGGAAGCGAGTGTTGTGGCCTGAACTTTTGGATCAGAGCCTGCATGCTGTCTATCCTGACTTGGTTTGGCTGAGCCATGGCCGTCAGGGTGTTGATCGTTGCACCTAGGAACTGCCGGACATGCGCCGGCTGAAGATGCGATTTTGGGTAGTTCAGGGAGAAACCCAGATCGTGAAGAAGGTGAATTGTAGTCGACATGTCTGCGGCGCACTGTTGCTCTGACTTGGCTTGCACGAGCCAGTCGTCTAGGTAGGGGTAGACATGGATGTTCTGCCTCCTGAGGTGCGCCGCTACTGTCGCCAGACACTTGGTGAACACCCTCGGGGCTGTTGTGACTCCGAAGGGTAGGACTTTGAACTGGTAGTGCCTGCCTTGAATAGTGAACCTGAGGTATTTCCTGTGTGACGGGTGTAGTGGAATGTGGGTAGTGCCTGCCTTGAATAGTGAACCTGAGGTATTTCCTGTGTGACGGGTGTAGTGGAATGTGGAAATAAGCATCCTTGAGATCTAAGGTTGCTAAGAAGTCTCCCTGGTTTAGCAAGGGAAGAATCTGTTGCAGTGTAAGCATGTGGAAATGTTCTGATAGTATGTACAGGTTGAGGGGACGTAGATCTAGAATTGGCCTGAGAGATCCGTCCTTCTTTGGAATAAGGAAGTACAGGGAATATACCCCCGTGCCTTCCTCCCCCACCGGCACGAGCTCGATTGCTCCCTTTTGCAGCATCACCACTACTTCCTGCTGCAATAAGAGCAAGTGCTCTGCGGACATAGGCCGTTGCCTTGGCGGGATGTTGGGTGGAGTGGACTTCAACTCTAGGCAATAACCATACTGGACTAGTTGTCGCACCCACCTGTCTGTGGTGATGTTTCTCCAGACGGGCAGGAACTGCTGCAGTCTCCCCCCGACAGGTGTTAGGTGGTCGGGGGGCAGTGACAGAGAGTCACTGTTTGCTTGGAGTAGAGGTGCGGGAGCTGTTGTTTCCTCTGCCGCGACCTCTGTTGCTGTTATTCCTGTAACCTCCCTTGTTCTGTTTAGTGAACGAGGATTGTGCCCCACCTTTTGAGAACTGGGATTGTTGACCCATTTGTCCTCTGGTGACTCCACGTGCACCTGAGCGACGAAAATTGCTGCCACGAAACTGTTGTGACTGTAGGGCCCCCATAGACTTAGCAGTTTCTGTGTCTTTCTTTATTTTCTCTAGGGTGGTGTCAACATCCGGACCAAACAGACTATCAGGATTGACTGGCTGATTAAGAATTGTTGTCTGAATATCCGGTTTAAACCCTGAGATGCGGAGCCACGCTTGTCGTCTCAGCATAACGCTAGTGTTGATAGCTCTAGCAGCTGTGTCCGCAGCGTCAAGTGCACACTTGATGGCTGCGTTTGAGATTAGCTTTCCTTCCTCAATAAGCAGTTTGGTGCCCTCTTGGAACTGTGGAGGCAGGTGTTGTACAATCTGTTCTAGGGTGTCGTAGTGCGCCCTATCGTAACGCGCCAAGAGCGCCTGTGTATTGGCGATGCGCCAAAAGTTTGATGCCTGTGCAGCTACTCTTTTGCCCCCTGCCTCTAGCACTTTGGATTCCTTATCCGGGGGAGGAGCTTCACCCGTAGTCTGGGAGTTGGCACGTTTCCTGGCATTGGCGACCACAAGAGAGTCCAGTGGCAATTGTCCCCGAATGTATGCGGGGTCTGCAGGTGCAGGTCTGTACTTTTTTTCAATGCGAGGGTTGACCACTCTCGCTCTCGTAGGCTCCTTAAATATGTCCCCAGCATGCTTGAGGACTCCTTTAAGCATAGGCAGTGTCTTTACTGTCCTTTCAGAGACTGAAAAAGTGTCGAAAAGGAAGTCTTCCTCAACCGGGTCGGCATGCATGTCCACATCATGATTGGCTGCCGCCCTTTCGAGTAGTGCATGAAAACCTGCTGAATCCTCAGTCGGGGATGCCCGTGCATTAAAAGGCTGCGGGTCCTGCCCCGCACCTTGGGTGTTCTGGTCACCAGTGTCATCATATGAATCCGGTTGCACATCAGGTTCATTGATTGGGAAATTGTACTGCTCGTCATCATACCCCTCACCCGCAGAGTGTTCTGGGGAGGGAGTAGGGCTCCGTCTCGGAGGAGGCTGGATTGGTTCCGTGAGGCCTGAGGCGTCAAGGGGCACCCTCTTCTTCTTTAGTGGGATGACATAGGGGTCCACTGGCTCCGAAGTGATTTTCCTCTTATAGAGGGTCAGTTTGCCTGTGTCAGCGTCGATGAAATGCTCCGAATCGTCCTCGGATTCGAGTACCTGACGTGGAAGTGGGCCAGTCGGTGAAGAAATCACCTGTTTCGGTGCCGATTTGGTTGAAAATGCTTTTGGCGCCTCCTTCGGCGGCAAAATAAAGAGAAGTTTCCCAGACGGCTTCGCTGGAGTGTCTTTTCGCGGCTGCGGCGATGGTATCGGAGCCGACGGGGCAAAGGCCTTCTCCCTGATTCTTTTCAGTGATTCGGCTATGGGGGACGCCTCACTCACAGTTTGTGTCGGCGCTGACGGGGATGGTCTGATTTTCCCCTCGGATCCGACGTCCTTGTGGGCCTTGTGCGCTTTGGGCGCGGATCCTGTCTTTACCGCCTCCGATTCCTGTGTTCGGGGCACAGACTTCTTTCCGTGTGCCTGCGTAGCCTCCTTGGAGCCGACTTTGGCGGGTTTGGACGGCGTCGTAGCCGCTGACCCGTGCCGACCATCTTTCTTGGAGGACCCCTCCTCTGGCGTCGGTTTCGATTTCGCAGCATCGGAATCGACGGACTTCTTCGACTTTTGCGGACCGGAGGTCGACGGAGTCGATGGGGTAGCGGGCACCGTCGTTTTCACCGGCACGGTAGCCATCTTAGGGACACTCGAGTCCTTAACTTTCGGTTTCGTTTTCGGGTCGGCCATTTTAGGTGTCGTCGATCCCGATGGTTTCGGTTTCGGTTTCGAAACAGTCTGCCCAGCAAGTAAGTCCGTGGCCGGGCCCGAAGGCGGGGCTGTGGCTTGCGGCAACGGGTCTTGGGTAAGGCCGACAGGCGATCCCGTGTCCCGGTCGGTATCCTCGTAACCTTCGGGGCAGAGCTCGTCCCCTGAGCTATCCGCCGCGGCCCCATAAATCTCATCGTCGTCTCCTACCTCGTCGACGTATTCAAGGCCTTGACCCGCGACTCCGTCGTCGTCTCCCGGATCCGCCTCGACCTCCGTCTCGGGTGGGGAGATTTGGAGATGATGACCCTGGTCCTCTTCGTCTTGGTCGCCGAAGATGTTCTCCGGATCCGGGGCCGCTTGTTTAGCTTCCATGCGCATCGCGCGCCGAAGCTTGAGAGTCTTCTTTGAGCGGAACTGTGCACACAATTTGCACTTGCCGTCGTCGTGGTCAGGCGAAAGGCATTTGTTACACACGGGGTGTAGATCGATGTGTGGGTACTTGGACCCACAGAGCGGGCAGTACTTAAACGGGCTCCGCTCCATGTCCGAAAAGGTTTGCAGTCGTGTCGCGATGAGAAGGCCTCAAAGTTCCGAGAGCGAAGAAAACTCCGCTTATTCCGGCTCCAAGAGACGGAAGACTCGAGACCGTGCGCAGACAATACCGACGCAAGAAAATCGAGGCCTTTTGGCCGCTAAAAGTTAGTTTTTCTTGGTTCCGACAGTAAGACGTCGAGACCACATCCGAACCCAATGGCGGAAAAAAACAATCTGGGGATGGAGCCGATGCCCATGCGCACTGTAGTCCAGGGGAGGAGCCACCTATCTCAGGATACTTCGAAGACTCTTCCAGGACAACAATGTGCGATCATCCGAGCCCAACACTAGGCGGCGATCTAATGCTAAGATATGAATTTAGCAGCCCACATGCCTCGAACCTATTCGTAGGCAGCATATGTGGGATACAAAACAAGCACAGCAGGCTGGTAAAGTTGTGTTCACACCGAGGCACGCAAAACAACTATTTAAAAAAAAAAAAAATTGATGTACAGCTCTAACATATTGATTACAAAAACTCTTTAACCAAATTTATTGAGACTAGTATGCACTCTTCATCACTGCTCCGAAGGGGGGCGGGGGGTAGTCTTGATTGAGGAAGTAATTGCATGGAATAAGTAGATGGATGGGATGCCTGCAGAGTGGAGAAGCCAGGGTCAAGGGCACAGCAATGGTAAAGAGTGGGTGGGGGAGGGGCATTCGCCACAAACGCAGGATGGCATACCAAGGCAAATACCGTTAAGAAGACCCCCGTCCCTGCGCAGCTTCCAGCAGACAAACTCGGGCTTGGGAGCGCTCCAAGACCGCAGCAGCAGAGAGGGTGGAGGCGCCCTGGGAGTAAGCGCCAGACTCCTCACTACAAAGTGTGCAAAGAGGCTTCCCACGTAAAGTGTGGTTGTGGCCTCTGTGCACCGCAATGGGCGCGATGTTGGTGCAGAGTGCTGGGTGGGCACGTGGTGTGATGAGCGTGCCCTTGGCACGGACTTGACAATCAAGAATGTACACAAAGGCGTGGACTGAGACCTTTGTACAAGGTGTGACACCTGTGTGTAAAAGTGCTGGATGTGGTTGTGCTGTCTTTGCGCAACATGTAGGAGGCGATCATTGTGCAGGTCCTGTCTGCGTGCTCTTGACCTTTCGTCCGACTGAGGTCAGGGGGACATGGGGCAGTGCGGGGTCAGACGTGGTGCTTGCGGCCGCTCGAGGTAGACAGAATAGGGGGCGTTGGGGTGGTCTGTGCGAGTCAGGCATGGCAAAGAGCGGGTGTGGGGAGATGGCGATTTGGGCGGTACGGATAGAGGACTGGCATTGCTCATAAAGGTTGCTGCGGGTCGGAAGGAATGGGGGGGCAATGGTTGGTCTGGAAGCGATGGGCAGCAGCTGCGCAGCATGTCTAGTTCTAGGACAGCCATTAGGCAAGGCCGATGAGAAGGTAAGCTGGGGGAATCCTCAGGCGCTCAGCTTCATTGCGTGGGATTGCTTTTTCTGTGTTGCACGGTACACTACTAAATGCGCTGCAATATGCCAGAGTGTGGGCGGGGGCGGGGTGTGTGAGTGGTAAGATTTATTTTGTTTATTTATTTATGCGTGTTTGTGTAGTGCGGACTTTACCCGAAGGTGTCAGAGCACTTTGCAATAGGAACAGTAAGGATACATGAAGAGAAATTACAAGTGTACAAATTACAAAAGCAAAACGTTGAGTTACATGAGGCAAAAGTGACAATTGTGAGCAAAATATAGGAGGTAGCAAACGGTTACATTACAGGAGGAAAGTTACAAGAGACAAAAGTGAACAAAGAAGGGGAATTCACCAAGCAGTGTCAGGATTGCATAAAGTGACAAGCAAATCAAAATAACGTTCATAAAATAAAAGGTGTTAGATGCAGTGATTGGTGAGATGCGAGGACAATGAATAAGAGGTGGTATTCAGCAAGACTAAAAGCCCTAGCCCATTATTTACATCAAAGTAGCACTTACATTATGCAGAAAAAAACAAGGCCTCAAGTGAGAGCAATAAAGCAACAAGCTCTCGGCATTGCTGTGGCGGGGGAGCGCATTCCTTTGAAGTCTATCAGAGCGGCCGCGGTCGCTTTGATGTTCTTGTCTTGCTTTGTGGGAGGGATAGGGGGAGCGAATTACTGTGCACGCGCCTGGTTAACATGAACTGTACGCGATCCACAGCTAGGTAGATGTTTCGGACTGCTTACTATAATCTTGCCTATTCAATCCCTACGGGATAGAATAGGCGAGACCTAAAAAGGGTGATTTTTCCACACCCTCTAATTACAGACTAATAAGTCTCATAGATTGTATTAAAAAAATCTTCAGGTTGTGGTCTTTTTAATAAAATAAGAGACTGGATAGGCGATAGTGACGTTTCAGCCCATGCGAAGCAGGCTTTTGTTGTAGGGTTTCAACTATTGATAAGGTTTTTCGCTTTGCATTCATTTACTGGAGAATACTTTTGATCGCAGTGGCAGACTTTATGTTGCCTGTGTCGATCTACCTTTGATCTGATTCCTCGATGTGACCTTTGGAGAGTCCTGGCAGAGCTAGCCATGACCACACTCATTCTATCCCTTCTCATTGGCTTGCATGATAATAACTATGCACGTATCCGTTAGGGATGGGGGATCTTGCCCAGTTGACAGAAAAGGTACCTGTCCGCAAAGGAGTCCTTTTCATCAATGACACTGTGTCCGTTTTGTCTACAGTGGAATCAGATGCCCCATCTTTTGTGGGCATTAAATCTCCTATCCTACTTTTCGCAGACGACACCTTGTTGATCTCTAAGACTCCAGGTGAGCTTCAGAAGGAAAATGCTACTTACCAGTATGCATCTGTTCTTGGCATGTAGAGCTGCAGAATTGCACACTGTGCATAGATGGCCACCTAGTATTGGGCCCGGATGTTTGCAGTTTGTGTTTCTTGGAGAGAGTCTTTGGAAGTCACGGGATAAGTGACTCCTCCCTTGGGTGATACGGCGCATGGGCATCGGCTCCATCTCCAGATTGTTTTTCGCCATTAGGGAAGTCATGGAGCTAAGAGATAGTGAGGACCATGTGTGTTTGTATCTAATGTCAATAACCCTGGAACAGATAAAAGTAGCCGGGGAGGCGGGTGGGCGTGTGCAATTCTGCAGCTCTACATGCCAAGAACAGATGCATACTGGTAAGTAGCATTTTCCGTTCGAGGCATATGAGCTGCAGATTGCACACTGTGCATAGATTATATAGCAGTACCCACCCTAGCGGCGACCACCTGTATCTGTTGCAGTTGTTTGAAATAGTGTTACAAGTACAGCTTGGCCTACAGTAGCTTGTTGTTTTGTTTGCACATCTACACAATAGTGTTTTGTGAATGTGTGCGGTGTAAGCCATGTAGCTGCTTTGCAGATGTCTTCTAAGGTAATGTTCCCTAGGAATGCCATGGAAGCCCATATTTTTCTTGTTGAAAGGGCTCTTGGAGGAATTGTCAGTGTACGCTTAGCTTTCTGATAACATATTTGGATAAACTTAACTATCCACCTGGCAATACCTGCTTTTGATATTGGGTTGCCTTTATGTGGTGGTGAAAAAGATACAAAAAGCTGTTTTGTTTTCCTGAAGCTTTGTGTTCTCTCTATGTAGTAGAGTAATGCTCTTTTGACATCTAAGGTGTGCAGAGCTCTTTCTGCGACTGTTTGTGACTGCGAGAAGAAAACTGTCAGTTCCACAGATTGGTTTAGATGGAACAGTGAAATTACCTTTGGTAGGAATTTAGGGTTTGTACGAAGAACCACCTTATTGTGATGCATTTGCAGAAAAGGTTCTTGGATGGTAAATGCTTGCATTTCACTAACTCTTCTTAAGGAAGTAATGGCTACTAGGAAAGCCACTTTCCATGTGAGAAATTGCAATTCGCATTTGTGTAAGGGTTCAAATGGAGGTCCCATGAGACGTGTGAGCACTATGTTCAAGTTCCACACTGGAGAAGGTAGCATTCTTAGAGGTATTATTCTTTCGAGACCCTCCATAAAAGCTTTAATGGCTGGCACTCTGAAGAGAGACAGGTGCTGTCTGTTTTGTAAGTAAGCTGCAATGGCAGCTAGGTGCAACCTGATAGATGTGCAAGCTAAATTACACTTTTGAAGATGTAGTAAGTAGCCTATAATGTGTTGAATGGATACATCCAATGGATTCAATTTGTTGGTTTGGCAGTATATCGCAAAGCGTTTCCACTTAGCAGCATAACATGCTCTGGTGGTGGGGCGCCTAGCCTCCTTGATAATATTCATACATTCTTGAGGGAGGTTGAGATAGCCAAACTCTATGACTTCAGGAGCCAGATCGCAAGGTTGAGCTGAGCTGGGTCCGGGTGCCTGATCTCTACATGGTTCTGGGTTAAAAGATGTGGAGATAGGTTTAGTTTTTGGTGTGGTACCACAGATAGCTGTAGCAGTGTGGTGTACCACGGTTATCTGGCCCACGTTGGAGCTACTAGTATAAGCGTTAGTGAGTGTTGCTGCATCTTGCGTTATAGTAAAGGAATCATTGGTAGAGGAGGAAAAGCGTACGCAAATAGTCCTGACCAGTTCATCCATATCGCATTGCCTTTGGCTAATGGGTGTGGGTATCTGGCGGCGAAGTGTGGGCATTTTGCGTTGTCGTGGGTGGCGAAGAGGTCTATCTGAGGCAGCCCCCACATCTGTAAGAACGGATGAAGAACTTGTGGATGAAGTTCCCATTCGTGCATCTGCTGGGTCTGCCGACTTAACTGATCTGCCATGGTGTTCTGGACCCCTGGCACGTGTTGGGCTATTAGAAACATGTTCTGAGGTATAGCCCACCTCCATATCTGCTGAGCTAGTTGAGAGAGCTGCAGAGAGTATGTCCCTCCTTGTTTGTTTACGTAATACAAGGCTGTCATATTGTCTGTGCGGCCTAAAACAGTCTTGATTACCACTTGTCTTTGGAATGCTTTTAGAGCTAGAAACACAGCTAATAGCTCTAGATGGTTGATGTGTAGTAGTTTTTGTCCACTTTCCCTGCGTGGTGTGATGCAGTAAGTGGGCTCCCCAGCCGGAGAGCGATGCGTCGGCTATTAGTGTAATTTGTGGAACTGGCTATAGGAACAGTCGGCCTTTTGATAGGTTTTTTGTGTTCCACCATTGCAGAGAGCGATGAGTCCGACTGTCTACCAACACTAGGTCTGTTAGCTGACCCTGAGCCTGGTTCCATTGACGTGCTAGACATTCTTGAAGCGGACGCATTTGCAGTCTTGCGTGAGGTACTATGAATATGCAAGATGCCATCATCCCTATGAGTTGCATAAACACTCAAGCTGGAAGCGAGTGTTGTGATTTGAACTTTGTTAGGAGCGTTTGCACACTTGTTATCCTTGCTGGAGAGAGATAAGCTTGTGCTAGTTGAGTATTGATTGTAGCTCCTAGGTACTGTTGTGTGCAAGACGGCAGCAGATGTGACTTGGTGTAATTTACTGTGAAGCCTAAGTTGTGAAGTAACAGTATTGTATTGTGAGCGTGTTGTACACATTGGTTGTATGACTGTGCCTTTATGAGCCAGTCGTCTAGATATGGGAAGACGTGTATGTGCTGTCTTATTAGGTGTGCTGCCACCACTGCTAGACATCTGGTGAACACTCTTGGCGCTGTGGTTACTCCGAATGGGAGTACCTTGAACTGGTAGTGCTGTCCTTCCAGCACAAATCTTAGATACTTTTTGTGCGCCTGATGAATTGGGATGTGAAAGTAGGCGTCTTTGAGATCTAGTGTGACCAGAAAGTCGTCCTGTAACAGGAGTGGGAGGACTTGCTGAAGTGTGACCATATGGAAGTGATTTGATTGTATGTAAGCGTTTAGAGGTCTGAGGTCTAGAATAGGTCTCAGAGATCCGTCCTTTTTTGGAATCAAAAAGTACAGGGAATATACTCCCTTGTTCCGTTGATGTTTTGGAACTATCTCTATTGCATTTTTCTGCAGTAGAGAAAGTACTTCTTGTTTGAGTGTTTGGAGGGGTAGATGTTAGTTCTAGACAGTAACCTCACTGAATTATTTGAAGCACCCACCTGTCTGATGTGATGTCTTGCCAGGCTGACAGGTGTTGCTGTATCCTTCCCCCGACAGGAGTGGAATGGGGCGGGGGAAGGGGAGGGGAGTCATTGGGTAGGGGTGGAGGCAGAGCGGGAGTTGTTATTTTTACCTCTGACTTTGTTGTTGTTACCGCGGTAACCTCCCCTTTGATAGCCCTTACCGTAGGTAGACTGAGTGGGGCTTTTACAACCTGTGGATGGTGTGTCTGATGAGTACCCTCTGCTCGCACCTCTATATGTGGAGCGACGAAAAGAACGTCTGGGAGCCTGCAACTGCAGTGCTCCCATAGACTTTGCTGTGTCCGTGTCTTTCTTCGAGTGAGACATCTACCTCAGGGCCAAATAAGTGTTGCTCATCCAATGGCCTATTGAGTATGGCACTTTGGACTTCTGGCTTAAAGCCTGATATACACAGCCAAGCATGCCTGCGCAGCAGAACGCTAGTATTGACTGCTCTTGAGGCTGTGTCTGCTGCATCTAGTGCGCAGCGGATAGATGTGTTAGTAATAATTTTGCCTTCTTGAATTAGCTCACTAGCTCTATTCTTAAATTGATCAGGGAGATGTTGCATTATGTCCTCGAGCTCATCATAGAGTGCTCTATCGTATCTGGCTAGTAAAGCTTGCGAGTTAGCAATGCGCCACATGTTTGCTGCTTGTAAGGCTGTTCTTTTCCCTGACGCATCAAGGAGTTTAGACTCCTTGTCAGGTGGGGGAGCTTCCCCTGATGTCTGAGAGTTAGCCCTCTTTCGTGCGTTGGATACAACTAGAGAGTCGAGGGGAACTGGTCCCTTTATGTATGCTGGGTCAGATGGTGAAGCTTTGTACTTCTTTTCCACTCTTGGGTTTATGACTAGTCCTGAGAGGGTCTTTAAAAACCTCAGGGGCATGTTTAACCACCCTTTTAAGCATCGGCAAAATTGTGGAAGACCGTTGTGCTGTGTCAAATGTGTCCAGGAGGAAGTCTTCCTCTACTGCATCAGAGTGCGTGTCTACCCCATGGTATTGTGCTGCTCTGATTAGTAACTGGTTGAACCCCATGGTGTCTTGTGGTGGTGAAGGCCTAGACGGGTATATATCGTCTTGTGGGACGTCTGGTGTATTGTAATCTACCCATGGGTCTGGCGAGTCTGGGGGATCAACTGGTTCTTGAGGATCAGCCCATGTGTCTGATTCATCATCCCCATTATCCCCATGTGTGCTAGATGGTACAGGGGAGAGAGGTGGTGAAATATGGGGTGGAGGAGTGGGTGCAGGAGCTGGGTGAGGTACATGCATAGGTGAGGTAGCCATGTCCTTTTTCCTCTTTGGGTCTGGAGCTGGTGCAGGCGCCTCTGGTGGTCGTTTCTTTGATAGTGTCAATCGACCAGTCTTTGGGTCTTTAACCAGAGTCTTTTGCTTTGGATCTGGAGCCAACAAGTCTTTTTAAGGAGTATGGCCTGTCGGCGTGGAAGGACGTTTCGGCGCCGGTACAGCCTCTTTTGACCGTTTATCCTTTACGGGGGAAGCCGGTGTCTTTTTCGGATCCGAAGGCTTTTTCGGTTCCGGGTGTTTTTTTCGAGTCCGACACTTTTTTCGGCTCCAACGTGTGCTTCGGCTCCGGTGGTTTCTTGGTGCCGAAGCTTTCGGTTGCTCCAAAGTTGGCTTGGGCGCCGATGGCTTCGGTGCGGTAGTAGATTTTTTTTCGGTGCCGGTAATTGTGTACCGGCGCCGACTCGAGCCAAAGTCGCCCGAAGGCCTTATTGACTTCTTGGCCGAGCCCGAAGGTGGGGCCGTGGAAGTATTGTCTTGGTATGTACCGGAGCCCGAGGGCGGGGGTGTGACCGTAGCCTTTTTTGTGGGTGTTGACGATCTTACTTACGACCCGCTGCGCTGGAGTCAGGTCCTCGACATCTGAATCTTCTGCCTCCGATTCGCTGTCGACGTCATGTTCTTCTGGGACGTAGAAGCCTTCTTGGAAAATGTCGTCCGGAACCGAAGATCTTTGAGCCATGGTTCGCTTGGCTCTCCGGTCCATGATAGTCTTTTTGGAGCGGAAAGAGGCACAAGCTGAACAGTCCTTGGCCTCGTGCTCCGGAGAGAGGCAGAGGTTACAGACCTCGTGGAGGTCGGTGTGGGGAAACTTCGACCCACATTGAGGACACCTTTTAAATGGCGTCCTTTCCATTAGCTGGAGTCGAGGCCTAGTTGGGCCCGAAGGCCGTATTCCACGACCGGAATGGACGTCCCTGGAGTCGAAGAGTTATGTCGACTGGAAAACGCCTTGTAGAGTATTATCTTTATGCCGATGAAGATTGCGCGTCAACGGTTAATCGGTTCCAACACGGAGCGCTGGAACCACATCCGAGCCCGGTGGCGGAAAAAAACAATCTGGGGATGGAACCGATGCCCATGCGCAGTATCACCCAAGGGAGGAGTCACCTATCCCGTGACTTCCAAAGACTCTCTACAAGAAAAACAAACTGCAAACATCCAGGCCCAACACTAGGTGGCCATCTATGCACAGTGTGCAATCTGCAGCTCATATGCCTCGAACATTACGTACTAATTGTAACAAGTTTTGTGGTGCATGCAACTTCGAGACTAACATTGATAAAACCAAGGTGATGATTTGTAACCAGTACAGATCCTACAAAGGTAGGTTATGTCTAGGGGGTGATTCCCCTGAGATGGTGGACTATTTTGCATATCTAAGGGTTACATTTGCAGAGGGCATGTCCTGGCACCTCCATATAAGTAAGGCAACCACTAAACTCAAGTAGATTTCGGGGGTGATACTTAAGGAACTCTCCATGCCTCACACTAAACCCATCTGACCAGCTTTGAAGATCTGAGGTAAAGGCTTTAGGTTCAGCATTATATGGTGCAGAACTGTGGGGGTATTCTAAATATCAGGATTTGATAAAAGCTAAGAGCAAATTCATTAGGAACCTGGTCTCCCTTCCATCCAGTACTCCTTTATATCCACTGTTTAGTGATTTGGGGGTCACAGGGGTGGCATATAAAATCTGTTTATGGCCTCTGCTTTTCTGGAGACGACTATGGACTACCACCGAGCTCGCTCATGTTTATAGTGTGAAGCATGTTAGGAAGGCTGATAATTTTAGCAAAATCCCTTGGTTTAGGAACTTGAAATTACAACTGTACTCTCGAGGGCTGCACGACTTATGGGATTGCCCAGCCAGAACTGCTTTCCCAACAAAGGCTGCACAAAAAAATAAATATTGAGTGTAGGAAGGTAGATCCCTGACTATGGTTGCCCCCAACTTTGTGCCTGGTGTTTTGCTGGTTTTCTGACTTAGTTGACCTGGGGCCCTGCTATTCAGGACCCCAGGCCTACTGCTCCTTCTGTAAAATGGATTCCATGTACCTTAGGTACATATCTAATTGGATACTGAGTCACCTTATCAGTCCCTGTACAGAGTACCTTAGGTGCCCAGGGCATAGGTGTACCCAGGGCCTACCATGGGCTGCAGCATGTATTATGCCACCCCTGGCTGGCCATCCAAATCTGACACAACTGGCTGCACGACAGCTGGGGCAAGGTGGTGTAATCACCCTTTGCTGTAGATATAGTATTCCTATATCTAAACCTAAATGGACACACAGATCTCCTATCAGTCACTCCTATGGCAGGCCTTAACAATCCTGAAGGCAGAGTGCTTGGAATCGTGTGAGATAGTGCTCTGGCATGAGCTGAGCCTGTCTGCGGCTTTCGGGATCCATCCCTTAGCCGTTTCCATGATATCACATACCATATACTCTTAAGTGCATTATAATCCTCGCGGTTAAATGCCAACTCTGGTATCGCTTTATCAAAACATGTCGAGTAAGGTGTCATGCGAATTGGAATACTAACCCCTCACCAATTCTGGCGACGGGGTTAGCATTCCACCCTTCTAGAGGGACACGACATGTATGTAACCTGTAACCCCGGTTAAAGTCAGACAGAGCCTTAGCTCCACAAAATGGATGCTGCCACCGAGACACAAGTCTGCCCTCCTGCTGCTGGGAGTCCTCCCAGCCCAGGAGGCAAGGACAAAGGGTTTCCTGCCAGGGGCGGTGCCAGCACCGTCCCAGACAGGATTTTGTGTATCCTAGGTAGGCAGGGCTTTAGAGGAAGGTGACTGCAAGTGGCACCCCGGTGCTCACTGTGCATAGGCCGGCTGGAACCAGTTCCAGGGGCACTCCAGCCCCTCATCTGGGGAAAGCCCGCCAAAGGAGAGGGGTGTAACCACCCCCCTCCTAGTCCCACCCATAGGGCAGGACTTAGTCGCGTGCCAGCCCCTTTTTGCAGGATAAAGGTAGGAACTGGCCCCCTTCCAAATTAGATCATCTTTGAATCCTGAAACTACTTTCCACGAAAGGAACTCAAGACTTCTTCCCAAGATTCTCCCTTGTGACTAAGGAGTAGTCACCCTGCAGCAGCAGGCACCAACCAAGCATCGCGGTTTGTTGCCAGTCTCTCCTTCGGATCAAGACTGCTCCAGCACGACGAGAACCGACTTCCCTGGCACCTCTGACCTCAACCTACATCATCAGCCCAGCTGTGATCCGTGGGTGTGACGAGACCTCGAGGGACCGGCCATCTTCAGAACTGCACGACGCTTGTCCAGCACGACCACCGAGTGACCCTCGACCGAGTGCTTTGGGGTAAGAGAAGCCCCGACCCTGAGCAGCTCCAGCACCGAAGTTCAGCCCCCCTGCATCCACGAGATCTGCGTGGGGCCCTTCTGCTCTTTGCTGCCAACCGCGTTGTCCAGGTCGCTTGCCCGTTGGCTAGTGGCCCCCTCACGACGCTCCACGACGACAAACACTGCTGATCTGGTTGCTCCAGACTAGCCCTTGCTCCCCTCCAAAAGAGGAGCACCCTGGACCCTCCTGGTCCACTCAAGACACCATTTTAGGTCCACCGCGTGGACCTTGCATTTGCCAAGACTTGTTGCCCAATCCGGGGTCCAGCGACGTCGACAGCAAGAACCTTCGTGGGACAGCTCGCACCTCCATCCTGGTCGCCGACAACGCCTCCTGGTCCGAGAGACTGCAGAGCCCAGCAGCGCCCACTCACCTGGCTGAGGTGACTTTGTCCGGTGCCATCCTGGTGCCCACTCAAATCACTGGCTAGTGATTCAGAACTTGGTCCCCTCTGCTTACAGGTTTCTTCTTTCCTGATCCAGGCTTGGATCTCCACGAACTCTCTTCGCTGGCCACCTGCCAGCAACTCTTTCTTCAGGCTCCTGGTTCTTCAACGTGGGTTTCCGACGCCACTTCAACCCTATGCAGCCGCAGCCCCTGGGCTAGGTAAACCAAGTACTCCGGTGCTTCAGCATAGTCCAACACCCTAAGTGTTCGGATCCACTCCCGTTTTCGACCCACCTAGTCGGGTTCGCCCGAGAACAGTAACTTTGCAACTGCTAGCCTCCATAGACTTTTTCCCGCCTTACGCGTGAGAGTTCCCACTCTGCACACGACGTCCACAGGCCTCCTGCATCTAATCCCAGTGTTTAGAATTGTAGGCCTAGCGATTCCTGAGTCTAGAAAAGTATTACTTACCTGCTAGCAAGTTCGCATTCCACTTACTGTGTATATGGTTTTTCGTGCCCCTAGGACATTTGTGTAAATTGTGCAACTTAAAGTATTTTCGTAAGAGTTTTGTTGTGTGCTTAGCTCCCTGGCTCATAAAGAGTTCAGGGTAGTCTTGTTATAAATAAATATCTGTTTATTTTCATAACAACTTGTGTGGTGTCCTTTCACTTGGTGTTCAAGGGGTAATGTGATGGTAAAACAGCTGGCTTAACACGCCCTCTAGAGTCTTAGCCTTAGACTGCTCGTATCCATGCTACTAGGATAGCTGGTCTATAAGGTTGACTTACAACCAATCATCAATAAGGGTTGTTTGGACTGATACATAGTGATCACTAGAATAGTGAGCACTGCATATCAGGCCAACTTCTCACATTGAGCACATGTGATGGCTGAGGAATCGGGGAGAGCCGTCAGCTCTAGATTGGCCAGTGAATACACAGAAATCAATTCTGCAAGGGGGTTTGAGACATTTTGGGATCTGATGACCAATCCCTTACATCGGAAACTATAATTTGTTTCGTATAGGAAATGTACCACTAAGAATGTTCACTTCTGGATTGGTTTGCAAAGGAGACAACGGTCGTCCCACCTGCAATCTTGCAAAAGAGAGTATCTCCGACGTATTGTTTGTCTGTCCAGGCTATATATATATCACCTTGTCAGAACTGATTTGCACTGGCATGCAGACTACTCAGAGTACGTACCCACCATGAGGATTTACACATCCTTAGATCGGACTCTCACCCAGTTTTAGTTATTTCCATATCTAGGTGCGTGAGTCGAAGTAAAGTCTTACATCGTCATGCCACTTGAATGGCCTACATCATACTATGATATTGCACTCTTCGGCCTCGCTCACTAATTATTTGACATAATGGTACTTCTATAAATGAGGCACATTTGTTATATATCTTTTAGGCAATCTTAAAACAAATATGAATCAACTGCTCCCTTTTTATATAATGTTTGTATAGATTTTGACCTTGGATTTGTTTTACTGATGATATAATTTGAGTGTATTATAAATTGTATGTTTAGGTCTCACCTGGCGAAAGCAGCGCATGCACTGTACTCGCCATTGCGAGTACCTTTTGGAATCAATTCTGCAAGAGCTCTCATGCACGCGTCTGCAATGGACAAGGATGGCTGCTCTCGCCATTTGTCCATTGCAAACAGCATGCGCGTGTCCGTAGGGACTGTGGACAGTCCCACACCATCTTGCGAAGCTTTCGTTGTCCTAGCAACTAAAATGCTGCTTCGTGTGTGCTCTTAATCAGGTTGGCTTTCGCGATCGCTTTCACGGCCAGCTTGTGGGCGTGTGCTTGTTGCTGGGGTGATGGTGTCTCCTCTGGCTTCTTTTTTCCTGCTGGGCCCACCTCCAGGGGAGGGGGCCAGGCTGCGGCGCTTCCTGGCGGGATTGGCAATGTCGGTATGCAGTCAGCTGCTGTTGACTGGTCTTTGGGCCCTGCGGTGCGCATGCTCATCAAGTGGCCGGTGCGCCAGGGGTGGCGGCCGGTGCCTCCGGGCTCTTTAGATTTCTTTTCTGCCCTGAAGATACGCCCTAAGGTTGAGAACATAAGTTGGAGCTTCCATAAACCAGATCAACAAATGTGAGTCACTTTTCAACTCATTTGCCTAAGAAACTAAAACTGTGCATGAGAAAGAATTCAGCAGTATTCCCAAAAACGGGCCGGCTGTATGAAAAACGCGGCCAATTTGAATGGTCGTTGACCTTGCAAAGGTCTTGTGAAGGTAGCACGTGGCACAACGGCAGTGACAGGGTAGCAGCAAACAAACGCCATACCGCACAATACTCTTCACTTGAGCTTTCATAAGAGACTAGGACCCTGGGGTCCCGGTGACATGCCCCACTACACAAAGGTCTTAACGCCACCTACATAAACTGAAAACTGTGCAGGACCAGCCATGCTTAATTTGTAAAAATGATAATTAGTGCACAAATGTTTTTCCTGAGGGAAACGTCACTAGCGAGTCCAATGCTTGGGGGCTGCCAATATATTCTGATTCCATTTCATGACTCTTTCTTCCAACACCTTCCACATCCTGCGATTGTCCTTCATCCCACCCTGGTAGGTCCAGCGATTCTGGCCAAATCAAACTCAAACCTGCTTCCCCATGCCAAAGCTGGCAACTCTGGTCATTATGCCACATCTCCCTAACAAAAACCATACAACGTTCGAACTGGCGATAGATACCTTAAACACCATAGCAATCTTGTGTGCCCGTGTAAGTGGGAAAAAAAGTGCTTATGAGAAACGGGAGAAGAGAAATAATTAGAACAAAAGGAGTAAAGTTACTTGTCTAACAAGTATTGAACATTTATTAAGTCTCGCCTTTGATTAAGTTAAAGCCATTTGCTTTGCTAATGGTATTGATAGCAAAGCAAATGGCTTTAACTTAATAAAGGGCGAGACCTATTGCATTTTTAATGCTTGTTTTACAATGTTCCTACTTTTATGGCCCGGTTGGCCGAAAAAAATTATTTTAACTCTACTCATATACTTCAAAGCTTAAACATGAGATGCGCATGTAAGAGCAGGGCTCGAAAAATCCACTCGACCGCTAGCATATGCGACCTAAATTTAACAAGGGTGAGCTGTTTTTAGGTCCTACTCGCCCTTTCTGGTGAGTAGGAACACAAATTATCTTTTGTCCTCTGTCAATGAAAACAGAGCAAAGGTGACAAGATAAGATTTAAAGGCATTTTTATTTCTCTCAAAGTTAATGAGCAATAAAGATGCCCTCAAATCTTGTTATCTTGTCACATTTGCTCTGCTTTCAGAGAAGGAGGTCAAGTAGGTTGCTGTTAGGTCGAGGAGATCTTTCAAGGTACTAAACCTGCAGGACTAGTACTATTATTTGGATTTTTTGAGTCCTGTAAGAGTCCCTCTGAAGTAGAGTGCATTGGGACAGCTGTCTACTTGCTGCATCTACCGATTCCTCTGATGACTTTAGACATTTGTTTGCAATGTTTTTACCCTCTTCTATCACTGCCTTAGCTCTCTTCTAATATTTCTCCGAAAGATGGGCCATAAGTTCTTCCGTGCCTTCTCTATTTCAATGGAGACATCATTTAAGGCATCATCCAAGGCATCATCCAAATT
Source organism: Lissotriton helveticus (assembly GCF_964261635.1). Classification (NCBI taxonomy): domain Eukaryota; kingdom Metazoa; phylum Chordata; class Amphibia; order Caudata; family Salamandridae; genus Lissotriton; species Lissotriton helveticus. The sequence goes on from NC_136057.1 coordinate 1,863,062,416, forward strand.
AGCAGTTACTGGTCTCTTAAAAGCCTCTGTATCCTCCTGCAGAACAGCAAGGAGCATAGGAAATATTGATATACTAGACTGAAGGCCTCTCAAAGGAAGCATGTGTCATTCTCAAGCAACATTTGGAGCTCCAAATGTGTCTGCTGTCCTCTTAACAACCCCATTATATACAGAAATATCAGTTAAGTATGCCAACAAATGCTATATGACCATGTCCCCCTGTGGTGTGTCTACTTCCAAAGTCTCTCTTCTTTCTCATCTATGTTGGACACCATTTCTTCTGCATCTGCCTCTTCATGTGTGTGATGGAGTTCATTCTCCCCGTTCATTCTCCCCATCGCAACATGTTTGGCTTTTTGTGACTCACTACCTCTAGGAGGCGCCAACTCCAGTCTAGGTTTTTGACAGGCAGTGGCTTAGGTATCGTATGTTCTGCCATAGATTCCTCGAGAAAACTTAATTTTTTAATTAAATGCTTTAGTTCTAATTTAAGTTCCCCTTAATTTATCTTGACTGTACTTAACTACTTTTGCCCGCCTGAGACTTATCTTTCAAGGCTGGCTAAATCTCCTTGCCCTTTCAAAAGTGAGTGTCCTGAAGTTGGAGCAGATAACTTTTAGAAGTTTCCCGGTGACCTTGTCTTTGAAGCTAGTATGATAGGAGGTATCTGGAACCCCTGAGGCTGAAGATTTTCTTGACGTAGAGGGCTTCTGATTGAGCAATCCAACATTTTTTACTCGATGCTTTTGACTTTGGTATTTTTATTGGAAGCTTGGATAACTTCATTTTTTGGCAGATCTCAAAGCTTTTTACTTTGGGGCACTGTAAGTTTAGGGTTTGGTGTTTTTGAGAGCAAGACTTTCAAACTCCAGTGTGGTATTCGATGTTTGAGTGTCTGGCATTCGCTCCAAGCATCAGCAGCAGTGAGATCAGCCTCCAACGAGAAGTCAATCCACTCCTCGGACTGAGCATTTCACTACTGACTTTTCAGTTAAATTTTTTCAACATGCCCACAGCTGTCCAATGAGCAAGTAAGACCTAGTCTCTAAGTACGAGAGTTCTTGGATTTAATAGCAAACCTGCATAGCAATCTGAGGACGTCTGATTCCTAGTAATGCAGAAGATATATACTGGGTGTTCGTTCTCTATCTACGCGTCAGTTGAGCGAGATCCCTGATTTTTTCTAGAATAGTTTTCAGGCGCTCACTCTGTGCCTCATTAAAACTAATAGGAGCAAAAATGAAACTAAAATGGAGGTTACATTATAGGCATTGTTGGCTTACATTTGATGTCAGAATGACGTAATACAGGCTCCACCTATGTCGGCATCAACAGAGTGGAAAATGTTTTTGCAATCCAGCACTTCTGGACCCAACCAGATGCCGGAAAAATGCACAGAAAGTGAAACTGGAAGATATTTCATGCTGAAAAACAACATGGTTTGTCAAGGCATTAGGTAGGATTTGTTAAGAGAGGGAAAAGTCCAACTCCAGCAAAGTCTGCAGGTTTGTAAAAGTTGCTTCAACCATGGCCTGTACTGTGTGTCACTGTGAATAAAGTAATAACAATGTCTAAAAAGATGTGGTGCTCAACACAAAATTCACTGAAATCAGAGGGGATGCCTTGAAAAAACACTTCACAAAGGCATACATTTATGACACATCGGTAGCAGTCAGAATCCTAGGTTTTGCAAGAATCAAGTGTTCCAAGAGAGGATGCTTTTCCGCTGTGTAGTCCTCATCATCAAGCTGTGTTAGTCTTTGGTCAAGATGGAACCACTTGAGAGCATCAAAGTACATTCCACCAGAGCAAGAGAAGCCTCCTTGGCATTGTCCAGGGGAGGTGCTGTTGTAGAAAGCTTTAAGGTTACAACAAGGATTTTGACCCACACTTTCACTAGGCACTACAACCTTGACTCAAGTCTGCAGAGGATTGTCATTTTTCCAGATTTGTGTTGAAAGACCTTTTAGTGTAATCTTCTCCTCATAACCTCCAAATTGAACTTGGGCACTGATTCAAAGGTGGGAAATCTGCAGGTAGTGTTCTGCAATAGAACATGCTATTACATTTGGTAAACATTTGTGTATACTCTGTTTATCCTCAGATCCCTTACTGCCAGCCTGTTTCCCCACTCTAAGGAGTGGTCTTGGGAATTTTATTAATTAGCTCCAGAGTTCTTTCTGGTACTTATTGTAGGAAACTGGGATTTTGTTGAATTACCCCCCACTTTTTGACTGGAATGTGATGTAACTGTGACTGAAGTGTACTGGTTTCCTGCTGGGCCCTAGTACCAGTGTTCCTTCCCCAACAAATGTTCAATTGTTCCACAAAACCTTTAGCACCCTCTGTAAGCCCCAAGTAAATGGTACCACTGGTACCTATGGCCTGAAGTACTAAAGAAGGTCCCTAAGGGTGGCAGCAGCACAAATTGTGCCACCCTAAGGCACCCCTCACCAAGGAGACGCATGGCTGCTATCCCAGGCTGCATGTCTCAGTGCAGACAAAAGTGAAAACACAACATGTCACATCCTTATGTGCCTTGTACCCTAACACTGCATGTAATACTTGTAAGCCACACCTATAGCTGGTCAGGCAGTCCTAAGGCAAGAAGCTAAATATTACATGCGAGGGTATACCTGAATGAGCAGATACGCCCCTGTGCTGGTCAGTCCTATTACTGCCAGTACAAGTGACCAGGGAAGCCATTTTAAAACATGTGCTTGGCACTGGTGAAAACAAGTTCCCCAGCTACATGATGGCTTCATTGGAAACAGGGATTATGCCAGTGTTGGATTTACCAATACATGCACCCGGAGGGCACTTCAGAGCTGCCTACTGAAAACCTACCATCCTTTGGTGTCCATGCAGACTTGTTTCTGCCAGCCTGCAACCCGAAACACTCTTCTGACCTCCTAGGGTGAGAGCCACTGCTCTCAGGAGACCCAGAACAAAAACCTGTCTAGGAAGAGGGTGTAACAACCCCCCCTACCCACAAGATTAACTGCTGATTAGCCTTCCTTGGTCAGCAAGCCTCAAAGGGATGCTGCCTTTGAAATAAGGATCTGGCTGACCTTCGCAGGAAAGGAAGCCAACCCCTTTTTCCAGGGCCCCCTTGGCACCTGAACAGGTGGGAAAATCAGCTAGTCGTGTAAGCATGTCACCTCCAGGCTTGTACCACCCTTAAGGCAGCCTATTGTGAAGTGGACACGATTTTTCAGCAGTAGCCAGCTTAGAGATGGCATATTTAGGTTTATGCCCACTTCCCATAGGAAGTGGTCATATAGGGGGTGTAGTGACCGTAAGGGTCAGTAGCCCATTGGCTACTACACTACATTACAATCAGTATTTAGGGCAGCCCCTGGCATTAGAGAGGCAAACCCTGATGACCAAAGGAGAGAGGACAAAGAAGAGGCACAAAAGCAGAGAGGAGAGAAGGAGCAGCTGACCTGGTACTAGCCCCGCCGGCCTGTCTGTATCCCTTGTTGAAACTGCGCCAAAGGAAACTCGTCCTGCAGCTGCTGGCTCCCGAAACATGGGAGGACTGCCTGCCTTAGAAAAAGACTCAAAACCTCCCATGAACAGTGGACCTGTTCTGCAGAAACTCCAATAGGAAGACACTGAGATCTCCGAAACCACCAAAACCAGACACCCGAAGTTATCACTACACCTGTCGCCTCAGGCCAGAGTTGAAGTGGGCCACTAGTGTTAACAAGGTTGCCCCAGCCCTCCAGGGCTCAAGTGCGTTGTGGTTTCATCCCTCCTAGACTCCCAGTCACATGCAGCCTCTACAAGCAGGCTCGCTCAACCGTGACTGCTCCAGTAGGGAAAACCCCATCGCCTAAGGACACCCCTGCACCCATCGCCCCTGGGCCTTGGAGAAGACGACAAAGATGTCCTCCCGTCCCCAAGCATTGCAAGGCCTGAGTCCACTTGCTGGTTGAGCTCGACTAGCCTCCTGGCCAGAGCTTGTTGCCTCTTTCTGCAGTGACTGATCTCCATTAAAATTCATTGGGCTCAAAACACTGTTTTGCACCAGGCACCTGGCCTCCCCAGTCTGCTGGAGGTGTATTGCTGGTGCGGACTAGGATTTGGATTTGTAGAGCGCGTAGCTACCCTGAGGCGTCCCAGCGCTGTCAGTAGACCTAGGTTTCCGGGGGGGGGGGTACTATGGGAAGAGCCATGTTTTTAGTTGCCTACGGAAGGCCAGTAGGTTGTGTTCTCTTCAGATGGAAATTGGAAGGGAATTCCACAGCTTTGGGGTGTTATAGGAGAACAGTCGCCCCCCAGCACGGGCCCTTTGTATTCTGGGGACGCTGGCCAGGGAGAGTGAATCTGATCTAAGTTGCCTGTTGGACTGATGGGGTTTGACCAGGGAACTCAGGATCGGCGGACCTCTCCCATGCATTATTTTGTGTGAAATGCATAGAGTCTTGAAAGTGATCCTTTCCTTGACCGGTAGCCAGTGTAGGCTTTTGAGCGCTGGTTTGGCTGAACATCTTGATTTGGTCCCTGTTAAGAGTCTAGCCGCGGCGTTTTGGGCGCATTGCAGTTTGTGAATGACCGCGGCGGGGGCCCCTAAATAAAGGGCGTTTCCGTAGTCAAGTCTGGAGTTCACTAAACCCTGCATGAGCAGATTCCTGGATTGGAAGGGGATTAGGTGAAGGACTTTCCGTGCTGTTTTTATAAGGCCAAGGCAGGTGCCGGTGGTTTTTCTGGCCTGGGTTTTGAAATTAAGCTCTTGGTCTAACCAGATACCAAGACTTAACTTCTGCTTTGGGGGTGGGGGGTGAACCCATACAGCTTGGCCATAAGAGGGATGGGGGGAGTTTGCGTGGATTTCCCAGGAGCAGGATCTCGGCCTTCTCGCCGTTTAATTTCAGCCGTGATTCACTCATCCAGTTGGAGATGTTCTCGAGACAGGCTGCCAGGTTGTCTAGGCTTTTCCTCGACTGGCTAATGGACACCACCAGTTATGTATCATCGGCATACATAACTGTTTTTATGCCAAATGGGGTTATAATGTCCTCTAGGGGGGACATATAGACGTTAAAAAGTGTGGGGCTCAGGGAGGAGCCCTGTGGGACCCCACACTAACGGGAGAGCTTTGGACTTAACTGTGCCATCGGACACCTGGAAGGTTCTCCCTTCCAAGAAGGATTTAATCCAGGACAGGGCATTGCCGGATATTCCTACCACGCTGAGCCGATGGATGAGGGTAGCTTGGTCTACCGTGTCGAAGGCGGCACTTAGATCGAGAAGGATCACTGCCACTGATCCTCCTGCGTCTATGATGGATCTTGCCTCTTCGACCACGGCTAGTAATGCGGTGTCTGTTCCCTGTCCTGGTCTGAACCCAGTCTGTGATTGGCGCAGAAGATTGTTGGATTCCAGGAAGAGGGAAAGTTGGCGGTTGACAATTCGCTCGGCCACTTTGCTGATGGCCGGGAGGAGAGAGATGGGTCTGAAGTTGGATAGATCCGTGGGGTCGAGGTGGGGTTTTTTGAGAAGTGCCCTGACTGTGACTTTTTTCCAGTTGGTTGGGACAGTACCCAGTGCCAGGGAAGCATTGATGAGGTTGGTGAAGGGGGGGGGGAGGGAACCGTGGTCGCGACCAGTTGCAGTTTGCTCATAGGAGCTGGATCCGATGGAGTCCCGCTCTTCACTGATTGTAGAGTGGTCAGGAATAGATCTGTGGTCACCTGAGAGAATGTTTGGAGGCATGGGGCTTCTGCGCAGGAGGGAGCGGTGACAGAGAGTAGTGAAGTGACGGGAGGGGGGAGGGTTTTGAGGATATTATACATTTTTGTTGAGAAGAACTCCGCTAGCTGGTTACATCTTGAACCTGATGGGTCTGGTGTGAGCAGAGGGTCTGGGGTTTTGGTGAGAAGCCGTATTATGCGATAGGTTTCTTTGGCTGAATTGGCTACAGCTTGTATTTATTGTTCGTAAAAGGTTGCCTGGGTGTTTTTTATGCAAGTTTTGTATTGCTTTAGGGCAGACCTGTATTCGTTTGTTTTCCGCGGCCCAGTCCTTTCTCCACAGGCGCTCGAGCTTTTTACATTTTTTTCTAAGTTCGCGTAGTTCTTGAGTGTACCAGGGAGACTTGAGAGTTCTCATTTTGCTGGGGAGGGGTTTGGCAGGGATTATGGCGTCAAGGGATTGATCAATCCAGCCACGGAGTTGCGTGTCTGCTCTGGAGGGGTCTGGGTCAAGCACAGGTATGGTGGAGGCGAGTGTTTGAGCCCATAAGGTTGTGTCCAGTTTCTGCCATGGGCCGGATGGTGCTTGAGGGGGAGCTCTCACCGGGGTTTCAGACAACAGTTGGAGCTTAAAAGGGATTAAAAAATGGTCTGACCAGGGGAGAGGGAGGGGGTTGCTTACAGCTAAGCTAGTGAGGTTGGAAAAGATGGGGTCCAGCAAGTGGCCCTTGGAATGGGTAGGCAGGTTGCCTTTCAAGTGGAGGTTAAGGGAGACTAGGTCTTTTTTTAGGTCTTCGGCGATATTGTTTGTAGGGTCGTCGAGGTGGAGATTTAAATCTCCTAAGACCGTAAAGTTAGGAGACAAGCGGGCAAGAGAGGAGGTGGTTTCCACATGGGAGTTGCAAAAAAGTCGTTGCTGTCCTGGGGGATGATACACTAGTATCCCTGAGAGAGTTGTGGATGGGGGTAAGTGGATAGAAAACAGGACGTTTTCACAGTCCTGAACTGGGCTGTCCTTGAAGTGACAAACCAGATAGTCTTGATAAATTATCGCTATTCCACCTCCCGTCCCAGAGGGTCTGTCCTGATGCTTGATAAGGTAGCCCGAGGGTAGTGCTTGAACTATGTCCGGGTCTGAGTTGGCGTTGATCCATGTTTCCGTTAGAAAGAGAATCTCGATCTCGGAGTCTTGCAGGAGAATGTTAATTTCTGCTTGGTGTTTCGGGAGGGATCTGCAATTGAGCAGGGCCATCCCGATCGAACGTGGTTTCGGGAGGAGACGTGGTGTTTGTCTGTATGGGCAGTTTGAGCAGCCGGTGTGTCCGCCCTTTAAAGGGATAATGCTGTGACAGGGAGTGGGGATAGAGTTCCTGAGATTAAGGAGGGTTTCCTGAGAATATCTAATAGGTGAAGATGTGATTGAGGCAGGGGTCCTGGGCCTCGGGCTCGGTCTGGCGCGGACGGGCGCAGACGGGCTTAACTTAGGCGCGCAAACGGCGCTCCCGCTGCGCTCGTCCGCCGCGCTTCCGGCAGAGGCACATGGTTTATGCGGAAGGGAGGGGGAATGGGCGTGGCCTAAAAAGGGGCGTGGCCTCTGTCCTCGCCGGTAATGGCGTCAGAGGGTGTGTTGGGGAGGCTTTGCGGCAGCGCTACGATCCGCTGTGCGGGCCGGTCAGGGGCGAGCAAGTGCCCTGAGGTATTATCTCGTATGATCTCAACTTGGATCTTGCCTGCCATTCACCTTAACTCCTCTAGATTGGCCTTGTACATCACTGTACTATACCTGTTTGTTGCACAGTCTCCGCTTATTAAAGTGTAAAGAATTTATATTTAAAAACGTTCTTACCTAAATGATTTGTTTCTGACACCGACACACACACACACGTAAGATACTTGCTATTTTTATAATTTGCAAATAAAGGATAGTATGCAGAACACAACTAACTGCACTGCATATCATCGAGTACCGCAACCTTCCGTTAAACTATGATCGTTGCTAGGCTTCCTCCAACACCGACAATAAGCAAGGGCAGAGGAGCAATTGCCCAGAAGGCTTGCCTGACCACAGCTACACTATTTATGAACTGTTAGCCCTTCAACCTATTTTTCCAATAAGTTGTATACATCTTTTAGTATAAATACAATTATAAGCAGCCTAGTAGGAACTTGTTCTGAACTATTTTGGTCAGTCACATTCATTTGGCCATGTGCAGGAAAAGAATTGCAATGTAACGCCTCAAAACGAAATCTAAATAGGAGCTTGCACAACCAACATCATTTTTAGAAGGAAACCATACTCAAGTGTTTAAAAAGTTAGAGGACTGAAAGGAAAGTCGGATGGACTCTCGGAAACCATACATTTGATAAAGTAGATACCTGAATGTTAATGCGCGATCCTCGTTAGGGGCTTTGTTTTGTGGCTCCAGTTGACCGTTCTCAGACTGCTTGCCCATTTTTTTTTTTATTTCATGAGGCTGGTTTTCCTGCAATAAAACATGAAACTAGTATTGATCCTTCTGTTATTTTAAAACCTTTGCAAAATTCCATTTTAAGTGAAAGCCTAGAAGTTCCCAAAGAATTGGCACAGTGCTGACAAATTTCCTCAAAAGCACAAACTCAAATCCTGAAAGATATTATTTCATATTCAGCCCTCTTCACAGTTCTGCCAATCCCGAAATGGAACTAGCCTCTGTTGCACAAGTTACTTACCTTCGGTAACGATATATCTGTAAGAAACAGTAGTTAGTGTTAAATTCCTTACCTCAAAATATCCACAGGCGTCAGACTGGATCCGGAAAGTTTTCGTCAGAAGTACCCCTATGCATCGGTAGGAGTCGGCGTTGTGATCTCCAGGATGACGTCGGAGTACTTAGACGCCGCCCTCGCTCGCTGACGTCAGTTCTGTACATAGCTTTCCGCGCCAGTAACGCAGAGCCATGATAGAAACCGACACTGGTGCCATGAAACTAGGGCCCTGAAAGGGATGCCCTTAACCCTAGATATCGGTTCGCAGAACGGGGAGGATGGGTGGGGCAGTAAGGAATCTAACACTAACTACTGTTTCTTACAGATATATTGTTACAGAAGGTAAGTAACTTGTGCATCTGAAAGAAACAGGTTAGTGTTAGATTCCTAACCTTAGAATAGATACCCCAGCAATACCAACCCCCGTGGTGGGTCTGCAAACCAAGATCACACCAGAAAGTCCTGGAGAACGGAACGGCCGAAAAAGCCATATCTCTGGACTTGGCTATCCAGGCAGTAATGCCTAGCAAACATGTGCAGAGAGGCACATGTAGCTGCCTGGCAGATGTCCTGCAAGGGGACTCCCCGACCCAGGGCAGTAGTAGCCGCCGTGGCCCGAGTGGAATGGGCGCGCAGCCCAACAGGAGGCTCCTTTTTCGCCAAAGAGTAGCAAACCCTTGATGCGGTCCGGATAGAATGAGAGCGCACGTTTTGGGTCCAGACGGTGGAGCCTCTCTTCTTCTTTCGAGGGATGCGGAGGCGGATAGAAGGTGGGCAAGGTGATGGACTGCCCGATATGAAAGGCTGTGACCATCTTGGGCAGGAAAGAAGGACGAGTCCTTAGAACAACCTTGTCCGGATGGACAGAGAGGAAAGGAGGTTTAGAAGATAGAGCCTGGAGCTCACTCACTCGCCTGGCAGAGGTGATGGCAACCAGAAATGCAGTCTTAAGAGTCAGAAGACGAAAAGGACAGTTATGAAGTGGCACAAAAGGAGCGCACATCAGAAACGTTAGAACAAGATTCAAGTCCCACTGAGGCATCACAAAGGGAACAGGAGGAAACATGTGTGTGATGCCTTTCAAGAATCTATTTACAACAGGGGACTTGAAAAGAGAAGGCTGATCAGGAAGCCTTAACAAGTATTTGCAATGCAATAGGTCTCGCATTAGGAAAGTTTAAGCTCTTGGTATTGTAAATGACAAATTTTCTATTTATGTGTTGCTTTTGAAAACAGCAAAAGTAATAGCTTTGTCATTTACAATGCCCATACTTTTAACTTTCACAAATGCGACACCTACAGCATTTTTTTTCCCGTTCGTTTCGGCTAGTCTTTTTTTGTTTCCCCAGTGTTTTATTACAATTATCATCAAATTACACAGCTTTCCTTCGCCTACAACCCTGAGGCCGGCAGCATAAACATAATGACATCTCACACAGCTATATTTGCCAACAACCCACGGGGCAGGCAGCGATTATCCATCCATATTCAATATTTCTTCCACACTTTATATAGCTCGCCTTAATGATCTTATGCAATAATAACCCAAACATACCCTGAACAAAAGAAAGTAACTCCCCCCTCCCCCCATCCCCACCGCTCTGCCTACTGCTAGCTGTAGTTTTGCACTTGTCATTCGCAGCCAGAATGGCTTAACCGCTACACTCACACGTTCCTTACACTCGCAAGATTACATGGTACATTGGTGGACATGCAGCCTGCCAGCACAGCGCCCTATCTCCACCAACCCCAGCTCTTACCCCAAGGCCACCCTGCTGTTTCTCCTAAATGGTGACTTCTTTCAGCAAATCCTCTCCTCCTGATCTTAACCAATCTGCGAATGGTTCCCAGATATCCGCTGGTCTCGACCTGACTGGCATGAGTTCCCAGTAGGTGGTCAGCTGGTCTCTTACGTAACAGCCCGTATCCAAGCTGCGATCGTAGGGGGGTTGTGTCTCTTCCAATATATAGCTATCTGTCGTTTCACCTGTAGCAATAAAATAGCTGTGAGCTTGCGATGTTCCTTCGGGGCCTCCTTTACATATCCCAGAAGTGCCAGCAGCAGTGAGTCTGGCAACCCAACATTTATTATATGTCTTAAGTGGTTAAATAGGTCTGTCCATTATGTCGCTATTAGCCCACAATACCATGTTAAATGAGCAAATGTGGCATCTTGTGCCCCGCATCTCTAGCATTTAGTGTCTGGGTGTAACCCCATGCGGTGCAGCTGCGTCGGCGTGCGATACAGCCTATGTAAGAAATTGAAGTGTATCAGTCTCAGTTTATAATTAGGCGATAACTGCTCCAACTTTGAGCAGCAGAACTGCCATTGATTGTCCGTGATTGATATACCAGTGTCTACCTCCCAGGCTTCCCTAGATGTACACCTACAGCATTTGTAATGCAATATGTGTTGTATTTACGTGACTTAGATGTATTGATATCACAAATAACAATTGCTTTTAATTTTTTTTAATAATACTTAAATAAAAGTTATTGTAATTTATAATGGCAATAGCTTAAACTTTTGTAAATAACTTTTGTGAAGATTATGTTCAGTGTACTTTATTGTGACCAAGAACAGAAGTGAAATATTGACATCTTTTTGTGACATTTGTAATAAAGCTTGAAACATTGAGAGAACATATTTGAACCAGTTGTTGAATGGTGGCGCTGAGTGATGTTGTGGTTGCGACGAGTGATGCTGTGGCGCTCAGTGATGCTGTGGTAGCGTATAGTGATGTTGTGGTGCCCCTGAGTGATGCTGTGGTGGTGCTGTGGTGGTGCTGAGTGATGCTGTGGTGATGCGATAGATAGAGTGTAATTATGTGGCGTGTAACTATGTGGCACTGAGTGGTATTTGGAGTGTATATTGCATTGAGTGCAGTGTAATTATGTGGCGTGTAATTATGTGGCACTGTGTGTGTGGGGTTGTGTGTGTGTGTGGGGTTGTGTGTGTGTGTGGGGTTGTGTGTGTGTGGGGTTGTGTGCGTGTGGGGTTGTGTGCGTGTGGGGTTGTGTGCGTGTGGGGTTGTGTGCGTGGGGGGTTGTGTGCGTGGGGGGTTGTGTGCGTGGGGGGTTGTGTGCGTGGGGGGTTGTGTGTTGGTGTGTGTGTGGGGGTTGGTGTGTGTGTGGGGGTTGGTGTGTGTGTGGGGGTTGGTGTGTGTGTGGGGGTTGGTGTGTGTGTGGGGGTTGGTGTGTGTGTGGGGGTTGGTGTGTGTGTGGGGGTTGGTGTGTGTGTGTGGGGGGTTGGTGTGTGTGTGGGGGGGGTTGGTGTGTGTGTGGGGGTTGGTGTGTGTGGGGGTTGGTGTGTGTGTGGGGGTTGGTGTGTGTGTGGGGGTTGGTGTGTGTGTGGGGGTTGGTGTGTGTGTGGGGGTTGGTGTGTGTGTGGGGGTTGGTGTGTGTGTGGGGGTTGGTGTGTGTGTGTGGGGGGTGGTGGTGTGTGTGTGGGGTGGTGTGTGTGTGGGGTGGTGGTGTGTGTGTGTGTGTGGTGTGTGTGTGGGGTGGTGGTGTGTGTGGGGTGGTTGGTGTGTGTGTGTGGGGTGGTGGTGTGTGTGTGTGTGGGGTGGTGGTGTGTGTGTGTGTGTGTGGGGTGGTGGTGTGTGTGTGTGTGTGGGGTGGTGGTGTGTGTGTGGGGTGGTGGTGTGTGTGTGTGGGGTGGTGGTGTGTGTGTGTGGGGTGGTGGTGTGTGTGTGTGGGGTGGTGGTGTGTGTGTGTGCGGGGTGGTGGTGTGTGTGTGTGCGGGGTGGTGGTGTGTGTGTGTGCGGGGTGGTGGTGTGTGTGTGTGCGGGGTGGTGGTGTGTGTGTGTGCGGGGTGGTGGTGTGTGTGTGTGCGGGGTGGTGGTGTGTGTGTGTGCGGGGTGGTGGTGTGTGTGTGTGCCGGGTGGTGGTGTGTGTGTGTGCCGGGTGGTGGTGTGTGTGTGTGCCGGGTGGTGGTGTGTGTGTGTGCCGGGTGGTGGTGTGTGTGCCGGGTGGTGGTGTGTGTGCCGGGTGGTGGTGTGTGTGCCGGGTGGTGGTGTGTGTGCCGGGTGGTGGTGTGTGTGCGGGGTGGTGGTGTGTGTGCGGGGTGGTGGTGTGTGTGCGAGGTGGTGGTGTGTGTGCGGGGTGGTGGTGTGTGTGCGGGGTGGTGGTGTGTCTGTGCGGGGTGGTGTTGTCTGTGCGGGGTGGTGTTGTCTGTGCGGGGTGGTGGTGTGTGTGTGCGGGGTGGTGGTGTGTGTGTGTGCGGGGTGGTGGTGTGTGTGTGTGCGGGGTGGTGGTGTGTGTGTGTGCGGGGTGGTGGTGTGTGTGTGTGCGGGGTGGTGGTGTGTGTGTGTGCGGGGTGGTGGTGTGTGTGTGTGCGGGGTGGTGGTGTGTGTGTGTGCGGGGTGGTGGTGTGTGTGTGTGCGGGGTGGTGGTGTGTGTGTGTGCGGGGTGGTGGTGTGTGTGCGGGGTGGTGGTGTGTGTGCGGGGTGGTGGTGTGTGTGCGGGGTGGTGGTGTGTGTGCGGGGTGGTGGTGTGTGTGCCGGGTGGTGGTGTGTGTGCCGGGTGGTGGTGTGTGTGCCGGGTGGTGGTGTGTGTGCCGGGTGGTGGTGTGTGTGCCGGGTGGTGGTGTGTGTGCCGGGTGGTGGTGTGTGTGCGGGGTGGTGGTGTGTGTGCGGGGTGGTGGTGTGTGTGCGGGGTGGTGGTGTGTGTGCGGGGTGGTGGTGTGTGTGCGGGGTGGTGGTGTGTGTGCGGGGTGGTGGTGTGTGTGCGGGGTGGTGGTGTGTGTGCGGGGTGGTGGTGTGTCTGTGCGGGGTGGTGGTGTGTGTGCGGGGTGGTGGTGTGTGTGGGGTGGGGTGGTGTGTGTGTGTGTGTGTGTGGGGTGGTGGTGTGTGTGTGTGTGGGGTGGTGGTGTGTGTGTGTGTGGGGTGGTGGTGTGTGTGTGTGTGTGGGGTGGTGGTGTGTGTGTGTGTGTGTGTGTGTGGGGTGGTGGTGTGTGTGTGTGGGGTGGTGGTGTGTGTGCGGGGGGGTTGTGTGTGTGTGGGGGGGGTTGTGTGTGGGGGGGTTGTGTGTGGGGGGTTGTGTGTGGGGGTGTGTCTGGGTGTGTGTGTGGGGGGGTTGTGGGCATGTAGGGTTGTGTGCATATAGGGTTGTGTGTGTGGGGGGGTTGTGTGTGCAATAAAGAAATAAAAACAGAGGAAGAACAAGTGACTTATGTGTAGGAGAAGCATTATGCTTTTGCATTTCCCTCCATGCCTTGGCCAAAAACAACTGGCATCCTGAGGACTCTGTCTGGTTCATTAGGTGACTTGAGTGGCAGGCCCTTTTCATTAATACCAGATCCAAAATGTCACATGCAGATGTCGTGTAAGTTACTAAGTTAGAGATTTTTCCGGTGGATACTCTAACTGCAGATTCCTCACATGGCATTACACCGAGTGGGTCACGGAGAAGCCACGATCTCAGATCTATTTGCAACGTGATAGTGGAGAAAGAAACAATAGCAGAAACATGATGTTTTTTATTCCTTGGGAACAGTATGTCTGCTTACAATGCTGCCGCGAGCCTCAAACATTCACCTTGCAACCTTGATGGATACAGAACTGAGGAAGACCTTTCACGGTGGCCTCCCTTTACTGCGATACCTTCGCGAGACATGGATATCCACGCGGTCCTCAAAAAGGTGCGCGCCCATGGCAACAAAATACTTGCAAGATGTTATCGCCCAAATTAAGGGGAGTTAAAGAAGAATTAGACGGATATCCGCATTCCCGTGGTGAGGCATCTCACCCGCACGCCCCATGATCACTATCTGAGCACCAAAAAAAAAAAGTAAACAATGGTGCTCCAATTGGTACATAGCAGAGAGACGCATCAAATAAAGACCCCTCATGACATGGAGGAACGTCCTCCTTTCCTTTAGTTCACCGAGTACGTCACGATACTAGAGCCGTTCGGGTGCTAATATTGGTCAGACGTGTCGGAAGTGCAGCGTCTGGTACCACCCCCTGAGGTGTGTAGTGCTCTGTCTGCCAGAGTACGCAGGCGCGGCTGGGAGCCCCCGGAGGGTGGTTGCTGTGCTCTGTGCTCCCTTCCTGCTCTGCCTAGGCGGCCCGCACCCTTAGGACCAGACTCCACGTTTTTCCCGTAACGCTTGGTGGTCGCCACTCGCGTGTAAGTCGGTTGGCGGGATGTGGCCTCTTGCAAAGAATGCTCAGTCATCGCTGGCCTCAATAAATAGGGAGTTTTTCGGGAAGTGGTGCGCAGTGCTTATAGGGGACACGCCGACCCATAGGCCATACTGCTGCGGAGTGGGCGACAGTCCTTGTTGCCGGAGACGGCGGAAGCCTACAGTCGCGACTCCCATAATACGAAACGAGTCAGCTGCTTCGTTCTGGCGGAGACTCAGGAGCCCCATCCCATGTTAAAGTCAAGTAATCCGTCGGCCTGGACCTGTTCAGGTTATTGTAAAAGGCTTTGACGACCCGCGTGGTGTGGTCGGGCAGTTTCTAAAATACCGTACCTGTCTGGCTCAACAACTTGTTGATTCATTTGCGAGAACAAGCCAAGTCTGCAGCTGGTTCTACCAGCTGCTGGTGGGGCGAGGGAAATAGACTTCGGTGCGCATTGACGGGCCGTGGAGCCGACGTCGGAGAGGGGAGGGAAAGTGAAAGTAAGTGCATGAGGCTTGCAAGGGAGACAGGAGATGGGCACAGCGCGTAACTGTACGTGGTGAACGCGCGCGTCAACATATCCAATCCGGCTTGCAGGCTGCACGTGCCCATCTCCTGTCGCCCTTGAAAGCATAGTCGATGACAATAGGTCTTGCTGGCATCAGCGCTTCGCGCTGCATCGCCAGGTGCGAGACCTAAAAAGGCTGAAATGGCCGGAGAGGTAGCCCTTAATAGTGCCCAGAGCAGAGCCCTGCTGGGCAAGATAAAGAAGAAAGAGGAGAACCTTTGAAAGGGGGGCAGAGAGTGGATCCACAGCCTTTGCTGTGCACCATGCCACAAATTTGTTCCACATGCAGGCGTATACTGTTTTTGTGGAGGGACGCCTGGCTGCCAGAATCACATCACAGACTTCAGGAGGCAAGTCAAATGGCCTCAACTGTCGCCGCTCAATCTCCACACATGTAGGTTGAGACTGGACAGGTTCGGGTGGAGGACCGTCCCCTGCTGCTGCGACAGAAGGTCCTCCTGAAGAGGCAGACGAATCGGGGGATCGACTGACATGCTGAGTAGCTCAGGATACCAATATCTTCGTGCCCAGTCCGGAGCCACAAGGATGACTTGGGCCCGGTCTCGCCTGATCTTCAGCACTCTGGGCAGAAGTGGTATAGGCAGAAAGGCATACAACAGAACACAGCTCCACTTGCGATGAAAAGCGTCGCCGAGCGAGTGCCACCTTGGAAATTCCAACGCGCAGAACTGATGACATTGCGCGTTCTCTTCGGTGGCGAATAGATCTAACCAAGGCTCTCCCCACTGCTGAAAGAGACCTTGCGCCACATCCGGGTTCAGACGCCATTCGTGATCCACCATGCACCGGCGGATGAGTTCGTCAACCCTGGCGATCAGTGAACCTGCCAGGTGTTAAACCACCAGGGTGACGCCCTGGTGCTCCAGCCGCAAAGGGTCCACGACCCCATCCCTGCCTGGTTTGTTGCAGTACCTCATGGCGGTGGTGTTGTCCGTGAACACCTGCATTACACTTCCCGGGGCAGAGGGAAGGAATGCCTTCAGTGCAAGTCGGATCGCTCACAGCTCCAGAAGTTTGATATGGAGCTGGGACTCCGCTGGAGACCAGAGGCCTCTGATCTCCCGCTCTCCCATGTGGCTCCCCCCATCCGAGGAGGGACGCATTCGTCACCACTACGTGCTCCGGTTGGGGTAGGGAGAGAGATCTGCTGCTGACCCAATCGGGGTTCGTGAGCCACCACTGCAACTAACTCGCAGTGCCCTCAGAGATCAGGACATGGTCGGACAGGTTGCCTTGATGCTGTTGTTGTAATTAGCAGAAGCCATCCTGTATTTAGAGACTATCTTGTCCGTTTTGTGGAATCCATTTTGTATTTGTCAGCCATTTTGTTTGCCATGTGCTACCATGTGCTGTCCTACCTTCCTGTTAACTGCTCTTGAAATCTGCCTAGAGACGAGATATATTTAGCCTTTATTGCTCCGCACATGCTCAGTTGAGCTTGCAGCTGTCCCCAGTCTGTAACTGTCAGGATATGTTCACCAGAATTAACTGTTAGCTACTCCCATTTGTTGAATGTGCATTTTCTGTATGACCTTATATGTACCTAAGACCAGCATTTTGTACTTGTACCGCCTTCATCTGAGCCCCTGTGTGGGTATAAAAGGACCAAGCTCTTTCCATTCAGTGTGCTACTTCATACATTACCGAAGGGTGCTGTGTGAATGTAGTTCCACGTCATGAGGTTTAATAAACTCTGTATTTTCTATTCCAGCTTCCGTGCCCACTTCTTTCTATTGGTCTGAGGACTCTGTGCAGAGAAGGGAGAACCCCTAGCACTGGTAGGCCTTGCTGAGGCCCACTACTACAAATTGGTGCCCAACGCACGGCTCATCGGCGACTCGGATGCCCGAAGGACTGGTCGAAACGAAGGATTGGAATCTCGCTTTGGACGCGATAGCTGCCTGAGTAGACCAGAGTCTTGGCAACCACTGTGTTTTTCCTTTTTTTCTGATTTGACCATCCAGGTGGCGCCGGTCCTCGACAGATCTCTTCTGCTGATTCGCCGTGCAGTGACCATTTGGTCGATTTGAGAATTTGGCAACTGTACATAATTTAAAAGACGTATGGCGCTCTCTTCATTCTGACATACCTGGTTACACATATTATTCAGCGCCTCACAAACTTTGCTTCCGCATTGATATGGTTTGGGCAACTGATAAAATAATTTCTAACAGCACTATAGAAATATGCCCCCGCGTATCATCCGACCATAATCCTATTTTACTGATATTTGATTATTTAGAAAGCCAAACTACTCCAAGATTGTTTTCTTTTCCCCGTTATTTATTATCAGATGCTGTTTATATCTCTCAGCTTAAACTACACTTGGGTGAATTTATTAAAATTAATCTTAATTCGGCATCCCATATACTTGTTTGGGATACTTGCAAGGCAAGCATTAGAGGTCATGCGCAACAATATATACTCAAACAAAACTCTGAACGCCGGATTGCCAATAATAAATTGATATCGGATATTACGGCACAAGAAACGTTATTGGCTGAGGCACTACGAATATGCTCCCCAGATACGTTAGAAATTGGGCTAAAACTAGGATCTCTTAAGTCTAATCTCAAGTTAACTTTGATTGAAAAGAGCTGCGCCAAGCTACATAAATCTAAAATTCTGCATTATGAAGGAGGGGACAAAATTGGTAAAATACTGGCCGTCAAAGTAGCTGACGACAGAGCACAGACTCTCATTAAAAATATTAAGGGCCCAAATCAAATTATTTATAATCAACCAGCGGAGATATTGGCGCAATGTGCGCAGTATTACCGTACCCTGTATACCCCCGAGAATCAAACCTCTACTCCTGATATTTTAGATTATTTGGAAAGTAATATAAAGGAAAAATTTAATTTACCAGGTTTAGAGCATTTATCTGATGACATTACTGAGTTAGAGGTAAGACAAGCTATCTTATCTGTACCTATCGGAAAAGCTTCAGGGGAAGATTCTATCCCGGCGGAAATTTATAAAAGCTGTATCGAAGAAATAATTCAACTCTTCTTATTAGTAATTCAATCTATAGGGGTAACCGGGATTGCTCCAAATTCTTGGAATATTGCGAAAATTATCTTTTTTCTTAAAAAAGACAAACCAGCAGATGAATGTGGTTCATACAGACCCATATCTTGGATCAATACAGATGCTAAGATTTTTGCTAAAATTTTGGCAAATAGGTTGGCCCCCGATTATACCGGAAATTGTAAACGTACAACAACACGGATTTGTACTAGGCAGGGATACCACGACGCACATCAACACAGCTATTACAGTTTTTGATATGGCTAAGACGGAATTCACCCCACTCGGTATGATTTTATTAGATGCCGAAAAGGCTTTCGACCGAGTGGGGTGGGATTATCTCTGGTTTGTGCTGTCTTTTTTTGGTTTCGGGGTAAAATCTTTAGTTGGATCCAGGCCCTTTACGATCAACCCACGGCTAAGATCAGCTACGCCGGTTTGTCATCTTTTTCCTTTACAATCTCTTGGGGTATCAGGTAGGGGTGCCCTTTGTCACCCCTGCTCTTTGCTTTGTCAATGGAGCCTTTTCTTTCTGCACTCCAGGCTCAACCCAGGATTATTCCATTCCAGTCTGGGCTTCATCGGCTGAAACCTATCGCTTATGCGGATATCGCGATATATTCTACCGATATCACACCAGCATTGGAGGGTATAATGGTTGAAGCCAATAGATTTGGAAATGTCTCCGGCTATAAATTAAATAAGAATAAAACCCAAATAGTGGTTAACTACAAACCTTTGGGAGATGTTTCTGGGATATGTAGGGCTGCCAATTACTTAGGAGTAAAGATTTCAGCTAAAATCAGGGATATAATCCCTTTAAATTACGATGTGCTTATAAAAACAACTGAGGTGCAACTACAAAAATGGCATAAACTCCCCCTGAACATTATTAGTAGAATTAATTTGATTAAAATGAAAATCTTGCCGAAATTTCTCTACGTATTTCGTTCTATTCCTTTTGCACTTAATGTTTTTTTAAAAAGCTCGACAGAATTTTCTGCAGTTTTATCTGGGGATATTGGAAAGTGCGCAGATCCTTGGCTAATTTGAAAGGATCAGTAGAGACAGGGGGACTTAATTTCCCAGATTTTAAACTATTTTTGGGCTACCTTTATTGGTCGCCTCCGTTCCCTGCTCAATCCTGATCTACAATTTTTTTATCATACCATTATGTTAAAATTAGATGCGAGAATGTTTTTGTTTAGATTGAATGACCCAAACTACTTCAAAAAAGTCAAATTTAAGACCGCGAGAGACATAGCCAAGATCTGGTTTAATATTTTATTTTTTTGCAAAACCACCTTTTTTCATGCTAAATTACGAATTTGGGGAAATCCAGGGCTTCCTGGGATATTTAATGACAGCTGGACTAACGCTTGGTCTACTCACGGTATTTTAAACATTGGGTGATCTTTATGGTGGTGATGGCTTTCTAGAATTTGGGGCACTTAAAAATTGATATCATTAAACTGAGGTCATGAGGTTTAAATATATTCAAATATACGATTATCTGATCTGTCGGGTAAAAGTTATGAAGATTTCAGATTCTGACATATGGGAGTGTTTTTACTCTTCTAATATGAAATCATCAATAAGTACAGGATATAACTGCTTGATTTCTTATATAAAGCAAGATTGTTCTAAATTAGCAGAGAAATGGAGTTCCAAACTGGGGCTGACTATATAATCAGAACAAATTGCTCATTCTCTTTCAAAAATTAATAATGTAGTCCAATCAGCGAGTCTTAGATTGCAACAATTTAAAACTGTGTTTGTTATATCATACTCCCAAAGTGATTCTCAAGTGGTCTTCAAATGTTTTATATTATGATCGTACTAAATGTCCTAAATGTGATACCGTAGGTGCCAACATAGAACATATGTTATTTTCATGTCCATCGTTAAGGGAGTTTTGGCTTGCTTTGGATAAGGTGCTGAATATGAAATTTGTGAAACCCCCGTTACTTTCTGCTCTAACTGTACTTTTAGATGTACATGATGCTACCTTTCCTCAGCAGGCTTTAATTACTATATTACTATCTTGCGCCAAACTTATTATAGCACGAGCCTAGATCTCCCCACAACCACCTCATATCACACAATGGTGGTCTTTGGTTAATGAAAGTCATGGCATGGAAGCGGCCTTGGCTCGAATCAGAGGTATTAGGTTTTTACATAAATTTGAGAAAATATGGGGTAACTATTTAAATTTGGATCTCTTAAATGGTATGGTATTGTTTGTTTATATTCTTTTAGCTGAAATTATGGTCTGCCATTCTGTATGTATTTATCTGTATATTTTATGTCATGATTGATTCATTAGGGATATCTTTGTCATGTTTACTCTTTGTGCTGATAATAAAAAGAAAAAAAAAAAAAGAATTTGGCAGTTGGAACCTGGACACCATTTGATTGGTAAGAGTCGTTATTATTATTATTATTATTATTATAATTGCATTTATTGAGCGCACAGCTACCCGGAGGTTTCCCGGCGCTAAAGGCAAACAAAAGGTGAGCTAAGTAGAGAAGGAATGAGCACGCATTTTAAGAATTAAAAAGCCAGGTCTTAATTCCTTTACGGAATTTCAGGTAGCAAATTTCAGATCGCAGGGATTGAGGCATAGAGTTCCATAGGGAGGGTGCAAGTAGCGCAAACGAGCGACCGCCCATTTTGGCTTTGTTGAAACGAGGGGTCTGAAACTTGTTTTGCGTGGAGGATCTCAGAGTGCGCGAAGGAACATAGTGCTGTACTAAAGAGGACACATATTTCGGGGCTTTACCAGTTTTGATATGGTGCATTATGCAGAGAGCTTTAAATTTCACTCGGCTCTCAATGCGCAGCCAGTGCAGCTTGCGCAGATGGACGGCGGCCGAGGACCTGGCAGGCAAGTTACAGATAAGGCGAACTGCCATGTTCTGAACCACCTGCAATTTCTTTATGACCTCCTTACAGGCACCCAGGAGCAGAATGTTCCCGTAGTCCATCCGTGAGGTGACAAGGGCCTGGACTACGGTCCTCAGGGTGTCAGCTGGAAGCATCCACGTAATTTTTCTCAGCCACCTTACGATGGTAATGCAGGTGGCTGAGACTTTTACAACATGTTGCTTCATTGACAGCTGGTTGTCAAGAAGGACCCCGAGGTTGCGGGCTGTGGCTGAAGGGGTAGGGATAGGGCCCATCTGATGAGGCCAATGTTGAGGGCCCCAGAGCGATGAATTTGGGCCAAATAGAAGCAACTCCGTTTTGTCACCATTGAGTTTTAATTTATGTCTATGCATCCAGTTGGTAATTTGTTCCAGACCAGACTGCAGGGAAGACGTGGGGAGATGTTTATTTGTGGATAGAGAGTAGACGATTTGCGTATCGTCAGCGTAAGAATAGATCGTGAGACCTGCTTGCTCCGCCAAGAAAGCTAGAGGACTCACATAAAGATTAAAGAAAAGGGGACTAAGAATAGAACCCTGGGGAACACCATGAGGGGAAGTGAAGATGAGGAGACAGAGGTAGAGGAAAAGACTTGAAAGGTGCGGTTAGAAAGAAAACTAGCAATCCAGGCAAGGGCAGGGCCGTCTATACCCACAGATTTCAAGGTGGACAACAGGATGGAAAGGAAGACGGTGTCAAATGCAGCACTCAAGTCTAACAGAATGAGTGCCACTGTCTCCCCGTTGTCCACTTGTCTTCTGATGGACTGTCACACCAAGAAGCGTGGTCTCAGTGGAGAAGCCAGCCCTGAACCCGGATTGAGAGCAGTGAAGAAAACTAAAGGATTCAACATAAGAGGTGAGAAGAGAGTTAACGTGCTTTTCAAGAATTTTAGAGTAGCATGAAAGCAAAGAGATGGGACGGAAGTTGGAGGGATTATTTGGGTCCGCGTTGGCCTTTTTAATCAATGGAACCACCATCGCATGTTTCCATTCTTTGGGAACCGTGGCTTCAACCAATGAAGCATTCAGGAGATCAAGGATGATCTGAAGTATGGATGGATCGAGGGTGCACAGTATTTGTGGAGGCATGGGATCAAGGGGAGAGCCAGTTTTTATTTCGTGTAGATATTTTTGAAAAAGCAAAGGCGAGATCAGCTCCCAGGAGTGGAGTTGGGGAGCAATGGGAGTTAGACTAGATGCATCGACGGAGCAGGGACTGGGCAATTGAGAATCAGGAATGGGGGAGTAAGTAGAAGGAGCGCTAAAATTAGCATAGATTTTATCTATTTTCTCCAGGAAAAAGTTTGCCAGGGCGTTACATTGTTCTGTGTCCAAGCAGGGGTCTTTAGGTACAGACGACATGCCTGCAAGATCTTTTACAACTTTGAACAAGGCCTTAGGTCGATTTTGGGCATTAAGTATGGTAGTATTAGCATGATTAGCTCTGGCGGTATCACAGGCAGAATGGTATGCAAGAAGGGCGGCCTTATACCTTTTTTTCTCATCCGTGCAGTAGTTGGAGCGCCAGATACGTTCCAGTTTCTTGCAACGAGATTTTTCCTGGCGGAGTGAGTCATTAAACCAGGGAGCCGGTGGATGATGAATATGGGGCTTATTTCTCTGGGTTGGGAGGCAAGAATCTAAGGCTGATATCAGCCAAGAGCTGACAGCAGACACCTCCTTAGTAGTAACGATGGGAAGCATAGGATTAGAATTCTCAAGGCAGATATTCAGTTTGCCATTATCTAATCGTTTCCAGTTCCTGCTGGCGTTATGAGGATGTAAGCTAGTAGAGGAGTTGTGATGATCAGAAATATTGATTGAAAAATCAATGATGAAATGATCGGACCAGATAACAGGTGAAGAAGAGTGGCAGGTGATGCAATTAAGATTGGAGATAATGGGATCTAGTAGATTACCAGCTTTATGGGTAGGGCTAGAGTTATGCAGGTGAAGATCTAAGGCGGCTAAATCCTGTAGTAGGCGCGTGCTAATGGGGCAAGATGCATGATTAAAATGAATATTTAAATCTCCCACTATTAGGAAATTAGTGGATTGTAACATCAGAGGGGCAATGAGCTCTGGGAAAGAGGAAGCCCATGCACAGGCCGAGCCAGGGGGACGATAAATAAGGGTTCCAGTCAGAGTAAAGTTGGGAGAGAGTAGGAGTTTGAAGAGACCAGCTTCACAACTGGGAAAATCAAGATCTTCCCATTTGCAAGAGAATTCTCTTTTAAAGATTACAGCAATACCTCCGCCGTCCTTGAGTACACGGTTTCTCCCCACAAAGGTGTAGTTGTTGGGGAGAGCCATGGCAATGTCCGGTCCGGAACTCTCGTTTAACCATGTTTCCGTTACGAACATGGCTGCTGGTCTAGATGACTCAAGGATGACTCAAGGAGGTCAAAGATGTCTCGCTTATGTTTAGAGAGAGATCGGCAATTTATACTAATAAAGGCCAGATCAGGACATGCTTTGAGCGAAATAGAGGAAAAATGATGAGTGACTCAATAGAGCAGAGCGGGAATATGTTATGTGACCAGGGGCAGAGGGAATGGCCCCTGGTCCCGTCCTGGCGCGGACTGGCGCAGACGGGCAGGACTTTGGCACGACTTCGGCGCGAAGTCGGCGCTCCCGCTGCGCTCGTCCGCTGCGCTTCCGCCATTGCGTCATTAAATACCCAGAGGAGAGAAACTCACTAGCCCGCTAACCTGCCAATTGACCAGCAGGGCGGAAGTGAGGATGTGAGGCCGGATGGAGGAAGTAGCGCTCGTGTGGCCCCGCCGCTGCAAATGGCACAAGCCGTGGCGGATCGGTGCCAGGAGCGAAAGATAATATCAGGCCAAGGAAAGAGCGTTGCGCCGAGGAGCGGCGTTCAGATAAAGGTATATTTGTTATTAAAATCAACAATTATACAAATTACGCGTTGCGCTAAGAAGCGGCAAACAAAGTATAAAACACAGAGCGGTATTTTTAAAATTGTAGATAATGAATGCGCAGAGCCTCAGCGGCCTGTCTCACCAGCTGTCAGCTGTCTGCGGCACTTGCTGTTGGTTTTTAATGCCTTGGATTGGTAAGGTAGTTTAGTAACACTTGCTGCAGCTTTTGATTTGTATGACTGGCCCGCATTCGTATTTGTATGTATGCGATATATATGAATTGCAATTTAAATAGGCAGGTAATGAAGAGATTTTTTAGGTCTCGCCTGTCGATGCGCATGCGCATCGAGCAAGCGAGACTATAGGGGCTCATCCACTCTTTATCCACACTGCAAGGAATCGTGGCGATTCCTTGCAGTGCCCGTGACTTTTAAGGTCAATGCGCATGCGCATTAAGCTTATGCGCATGCGCATTGACCTTAAAAGTCACGGGCGCGTGCATGTCCGTCTTTGTTTACCCGCACCGCCCCCTCCCGCCGTGCCTCCCCTACTCTCCTCCCCCCTCCTCCTCTCCTCCCCTGCCTGCCTGCCGCTAGCCTTGTTTCCAATTATTTCTACACGCAGGCTCCATATCCAGTAGCGCTGCCTGTAAATATCGCGAGCGTTCCTCAGTCCGCCACTGCGGCTGTCCAGGTAAATAAATACAAAATGGTTGCTTGGGCGGGATCGTTAATGGGGCTGCATAGTACAGCCTGCATCTCTCCAATCCATGCATCTCTCCCCTTACCCAGTCTTCGGTTTCCAAACACGCCTCTACTGGTGCTTGCTTTTACTATTGTGCCGAAGATTATTGTGTCGCCGATTTCACGAAGCGCCTTCTGATTTGTTTTTAAGGGTCAGCATTCTAGTGTTGCCTACTGTACCAGCACGCACGCACCATAGAGTCTGGCACTGCGTAGACTTGAATGCCCTGATCACGTGACCCGGAAATACCGAGCAATCTGGTTTGGCGCGCTCTGGCTTACCTATTTAAAAATAATCGGCCAAGACAAGCCCGTGTACACATCGAGGGAAGCGGGCAGACACTTTTGGTACCAGCGGCATGTAAGTAACCCTCCAGATTTTCCAGCTTGCTAATCTCCATTTTACTTTGAGGACATAGTGCGAAGCCGCATCACTCAGTTAAATTACCCGCTATTCGTTAACACCCTATCTTGGATGTATTTGAGTATATGATCTAGCTGCACTTATTGTTTGCGCCACGTCCCCACCACATTCCACTGCTTTACAAATATTGTGTTAATCTCCTGTTGATTTGGTTCAAAATCAATTGGCGCTCCAATCTTATTAGTGATCTGGTCAATATTCCTCGGTGTTGTGCCTCGTTTTATTAACCAGCGTGCGTTAGAGGGGTGTTTCAGTCTGCCGTGACAGCTGGTGTTGTGTGTTTTCGTTATCAGGGTCAATAGTACTTACTATCGACAATGGTTGTAATTTAAACAGTCTATAAGCAGTCCTCTGAAGTCATTAGATGTAGCTCACTCACCCTCACCCACACTCACCCTCACTCACCCTCAACCCCTCACTCACACTCACCCTCACTCACCCTCACTCACCCTCACCCACACTCACCCTCACTCACCCTCACTCACCCTCAACCCCTCACCTACCCTCACTCACCCTCACTCACCCTCAACCCCTCACCTACCCTCACCCTCACTCACCCTCAACCCCTCACCCTCACCCTCACTCACCCTCAACACCTCACCCTCACTCACCCTCAACACCTCACCCTCACTCACCCTCAACCCCTCACCCTCAACCCCTCACTCACCCTCACTCTCACTCATCCTCACTCACCCTCAACCCCTCACCCTCACTCACCCTCAACCCCTCACTCACACTCACCCACACTCACCCTCACCCACACTCACCCTCACCCACACTCACCCTCACCCACACTCACCCTCACCCACACTCACCCTCACTCACCCTCAACCTCACTCACCCTCAACCCCTCACTCACCCTCACTCACCCTCAACCCCTCACTCACCCTCACCCTCACTCACCCTCAACACCTCACCCTCACTCACCCTCAACCCCTCACCCTCACTCACCCTCACCCTCACCTTCACTCACCCTCACTCACCCTCACCTTCACTCACCCTCAACCCCTCACCCTCACTCACCCTCAACGCCTCACCCTCAACCCCTCACCCACCTTCACTCACCCTCTCACCCTCACCCACCCTCAACCCCTCATCCTCACTCACCCTCAACCCCTCACCCACCCTCAACCCCTCACCCCCACTCACCCCCACTCACCCTCAACCCCTCAACCCCTCGCCCACCCTCAACCCCTCACCCTCAATCACTCACCCACACTCACCCTCACTCACCCTCACCCTCACTCACCTTCACCCTCACTCACCTTCACCCTCACTCACCTTCACCCTCACTCACCCTCAACCCCTCACCCTCACTCACCCCCACTCACCCTCACCCTCCCTCACCCTCATTCACCCTCAACCCCTCACCCTCACTCACCCTCAACCCCTCACCCTCACTCACCCTCAACCCCTCACCCTCAATCCCTCACCCTCACCCACACTCACCCACACTCACCCACACTCACCCTCACTCACCCTCACCCACCCTCACTCACCCTCACCCTCACTCACCCTCACTCACCCTCAACCTCATGCTAAAGATTTACAAAAAAAACCATTAACAATTCTAAAAGCACTAACTCTAATGCTGCGAGACCTATTGCATTTCTAATGCTTGTCTCTATTTGAATTTGTTTGAACGGCGCAACGTACGAAAAGTACCTTAAGCGCTATTTTGATTACAATACTGCATATTTTGCACTATTTTTGGCATGCCTGTTTCTAGCACACTTCGTAGGATGTGTTGCTTTTGTAGAGGTACCAGTTTGAGACTCGAAGCACAACCGCCCTCCCCCCAGGGAGGGGACGCCTAATAGGGACATGTATATTAAGTATGGTATTTCTTCCATAATGTACAGCACGTTATGGAATAAATACACTCGTAAGGATCCTAAGTTGCGTTGGCCTATGCATTAAGCGAAAGACTAGGCAAGATATGTTTGACTGTGTGCGAATGTGGGAGAAAGAAGTGCGTGAAAGAATGAAGCGTGAGTAAGCCTTCACTGAAAAAGAACAGTGAAAGAACATTTATGCGAAAGCATTAGAGTTAAAAAAACAGGGAAACAAAAGAATTAAAAGAGAGGATAGGGAGCGCCATTTACAGGTAACTGGCCAATACGCTGTTAGGCAACCCCTTTATCCTATTCTTAATAAACCCCAAGATGATTTTTTGTTATTAGATTGTTCTCCACCTCCGTATATTCTTCCCTCTGCCCCTTATGAGTCAGATGAGGATTCTCCTACAGAGAAGGAGAAAGCACGAGAAACTTGTTCTATGCTGCCCGCCCAGCGTTCGTCTGAGCTTAGATCTGCTGCCCAAAAAGCCCTTCGCAGTACCGCCCCTGCTTCTGAGCTTTTAGAGGAGATGAAAAATAAGCAGGAAAGGGAGCAAATATATTTTACCGAGGTATTTGCCTCAGAGGTCGTTGAGCAGTTTAGGAAACATTCTGATGAATTGGAGCCCGATGATGTAGCATAGGATTGTAAACAAATGCGTGATGGTCTTTTTGTCTTTTCTCAGGTGGATGATACAATCAGGCATTTGGTTAAATTACGTGTTGAGGCAGTCCGTTTGCGAGAGGAGAAAAAGGCAGCAGACGCAACTGCACAAACATCTCAGACTGGCGTGGCACAAGCTTCTATCTTCGGAACTGATAAGACTATGAAAGTTCATGCGAAACCTATGCGGGGAGCCGCACCTTTGTATGTTCCTCCTAAAGGAGCGGGTACGAGTGATAAGACTTCTATTGATGCAAAGGGTTACTTTATTTATAATTGGGTTTACACTCCTTGGAATAGAGCGGATGTTATGCCCTTAAATGCATTGCCTGATCCGCGCAAAAATCCAGCATTTTTTTATGAGGAAGTTGAGGGTGCTATTAGCTCTTGTACCATGACTTTGCCTAATATTGATTTGTTTTTTGGATTGATATTGCCGCCTGACATGTGGAGAACTGTGCGTAAAGTTGATGATCGTGCAACTTTTGGGGCATTATGGAAAGAGTTAGAACAAATGGATGTAGAGCGGGAGCCTGCACAGAAACCGTGTAAATTGATTTTAGATCTCCCTACAGCTATATTAGTTAAGTTAAAGACTATTATTCCCACTAAAAAGATAGATTGGACTGTATTAGCGTTGTGTAAGCAAAAGGCAGATGAATCGGTTTCAGATTTTTTTTACACGCTTTGAGGAGGCATTCCACGATTTTAGTGGCCAGTCATTGACAGATGACACGGGTAGGCATCTGTCGATAAATATGTCACAAACCTTTTGCAAGGAATAGCTAGTCGCCTAAAGTCCAGTGAGAGTTCATGGACTACCTCTTCTCCGGTTACTTTTTTGACTATAGCTCAGTATTATGAACGCCAGGAATTAGAAGCGAAGGGTAATGAGGATAAAATGACTAAAGAGTTGAAAACAAAAGTTATGTTGGCTCAGGCTTAAGGTTCACCATCTAGAGGTAATGATAGAGGTGGACGTGGATCTTATGGTTTGTCCTTTCCTTCCTATACTCGTTCGAATTTGTCGGTTGACCAGTGTGCGTACTGCAAGAAATTTGGACATTGGATTTCTGATTGTCCAGTGCTGCGTGCTCAGCAGTGTCCACGTGGTCTGGGACAAATGAGAAGTCGTTCAGGATATTCAGGGCCTAGAGGAAGCACGGATGATCGCGCTAGGTTTAATGCTAATACACGTGGGCAGGATGGGTTTAACGCTTTTGATAGAAGGAACCAATATCAAATGTCCAACTATGTGCCGTCTGATTTTCAAGATTCTGCTTATGCATAGGATTGCCTAGGATGGGGTAAGAAATAAGTTGAAGTTCCAGTAGATCAGAGGGGTCCCTATGTTACAGCACATGGTTTGGGTTCTACTGATCAGTTTCTGCTTGATACAGGAGCTACTCGTAGTGCCTTATCTAAACAATTGGTTCCAAGGGCTCCCCTGTAATGGTTGAGCCAGACATCGATAGGGTTCGATGGAACGCCTTCCCTTAGCCCATTGTCACAACCACTTGCATTCCATGTTGATAAGTTCACTGCTCCATGTCCATTTTTGCTTTCTCCGAACACACCAGACAATATTGTGGGTCTTGATATGCTCAAGTATTTCAGGGCTACGATACGATGTTCTCCGGAAGGAGTACGGGTTATATTGAGTGACAATTACCATGTGATTGAGAGATCCTGCATTGTTAAAGAGGACATTGCATTAGCTTCACTCCCTAGTACTTTGTGGGCTACTTCAGACACCGATGTAGGGCAAATGTTTATTCCGCCAGTACATATTAGTGTCAAAGAGGGTGCTTCATTGCCAAGACTGCCTCAGTATAAAAATTCTAGAGAAGGAGACGAAGCAATTACACGCACTGTTCATGATTTGATTAAAGTGGGGGTTGTGGAAGAAGTTCCTTACAATGTTTGCAATAGTCCTATTCTTCCTATTTTGAAAAAAGATATTGACAATAGGATTTACAGATTCATCATTGATTTGAGGGAAGTCAACAAGATTGTAGTACCGCAGTACCCTGTGGTTTCTGACATAACACTACTTACTTTGATTCCCCCAACAGCGACTACATTTTCTGTGATCGATTTGAAGAATGCTTTCTTCTCGATTCCTATTCATCCTGATAGCCGATATTTGTTCGGTTTCACTTTGAATAATCGATCATACAGATTTTGTAGAGTTCCTCAAGGGTACACTGAGAGTCCGAGTAGTTATAGTCAAGCCTTAAAACGACAACTTGATTCCTTTATTTTGCCTGGAGTAGCTCTCATATAATACGTCGATGACATCTTGTTGGCAGCCGATATGCCTGAACTATGTGAAGAGTGTACTTTGTCTTTGCTTTTTTTTCTTTCTACACACCATCATAAAGTGTCACGAAAGAAATTGCAATATTGTAGACCGAAGGTAACCTACTAAGGTCACCTTCTGTCTAAGGAGAGCCGTAAACTTACACCAGATCGCATACAAGCAATTTTAGACACACCAGTACCTTCCACTCAGAAAGATGTCCCTGCATTCATTGGTCTGACCTCGTTTTGTAGGCAATGGATATTAGGGTTTTCTCACATTGTCAAACCCTTGCTAGCACTTTTGACGAAAGATACTCCAATTCCCCTTCCATGGAAAGATGAATGTGAGAATGCTTTTCGACAGTTACATCAAGCTCTTTGTTCTGCACCAGTGTTAGGCACTCTAGATTACACAAAGGTTTTTACACTCTATGTACACGAGAAAGATGAATATGCATTATCAGTTTTAGTACAGACACATGGTGATAAGCAGCGTCCCTGCGCATACTTTTCAGCTGTCCTTGACTCTGTTGCTTGTGCATTGCCTGGGTGTTTTTGTTCAGTTGCAACAACAGCGGTGTGCATACGTCAGAGTGAAGGGATAGTTTTGTCACACAAACTGTTGGTGCTAGTACCCCATGCAGTAGATGCCCTTTTGAAACAGACTAAGACACAACACTTAACTAGTGCTCGTCTGACAGGATATGAATTGACACTGTTAGTACTTCATATTACCTTGAAGAGATGCGCAACACTGAACCCAGCCACTTTGTTGCCATATCCTGTCACCGAGTCTCAATCAAAAGAGCCTCACGGTTGTATATTCCTTACTGAGGAACAGACAAAGGGTCGCATCGATTTACAAGATATGCCCCTTCCAGATGTAGATGGGGAACTGTGGGTTGATGGGTCCTGTTTGAAGTTACCAGATGGCCCGACCTCAGCTGCATATGCAATTACGACACTTCAGACAGTAGTGGAAACAGCTCGCATACCTCAGAAGTCGGCTCAAGCAGCTGAGCTAATAGCTTTGACACGAGCGTGTGAACTTAGCACTGACTTGTGTGTGAACATCTACACGGATAGCCGTTATGCTTTTGGAGTGGTTCATGATTTTGGCCTACTCTGGAAGGAAAGAGGCTTTCTTACATCCCACAGGATGCAGATAATGCATGGAGAATTAGTACATAATCTCTTGACTGCACTTACATACCCAAAGAAAATTGCTATTATGAAGAGTAGCGCACACAAGAAAATCATTGACAAAATAGGACAAGGCAATGCCTTTGCAGACCGCGTAGTTCGAGAGACTGCAACGAAGCACTACTTCCATGTACGTAGTGAAGTCGCAAGCTGAGCAATGGCATGATGCTAGACAGGAAGTATTAGATGTACAGAGATCTGCTTCTGTAGCAGAACTTGAGCAATGGGCTAAAGAAGGAATATTGGACAATGAGGGTTGTTGGCGCAACAAAGACATGGATAAATGGAAATTGCCTGCAGCCTATTTACATTCATTTTCATTCATTTCATTTTCAAAGCTTTATTCGACAGCAGTCATAAAAGCATTTTCACCCTAACCCTATACAATAAATACTAAATCTAAAATGATTACATACAAGACAAACTTAAACAAATAGCGGTACGCAATTAATATAAGGATTTAAAAACACTCCTTTACAATCCATAAGTTTTTGATAAGACAAGTATTAAACAATTGATGCTGACGAATTTGATAAGTGAATATAAAAATTTTAGTAAAAACAGAAACCTGGGTATCATGAATCATTAGGTTGCTTTGCCCAATAGCGTGCGTGTACGAATTAACCATGCCCAGCCGAGAAATTTTTCAACTGCAATTGCAAAATAGGGTGAGCAATCTGATTCTAATATTCTAAGTGCAACTATTTGCCTACGAGTCCCAAGATTACGAAACACTGGTTTTAGGCATTTCCGGCGTGGGCCTGCATATATGGGGCAAACAAATAACAAATGAGAGACATTCTCAGTTTGATCTGTACAATGATGACAATATTCATCCCTTGTTGTTGACCAATGTTTCGTGAATGCATTAACTGGAAGTGTTCCAATCCTAAATTGGAAATACAACTTTCTGTCGTGTGGTTTCTCAATAATGTCCCAATATGTTTCACACAGTGGGACCATTTTTGTATCTAGAAAGCGACCAGTTAGGTTAGAACTGCCTCCAGAATGAAAAGCTGTGGAATAGACCATCTCCCAATATATTTTCTTCAAAATTGCCTTTGTGGGAAAGCATGACATGTCCAGATTTCCCCAAAGATGATCTAGTTTCAGCTTGGCCAGCAAGTCTCGCAGTTCTTTTAGCCACGGAATTGTATGAAATCGGTCCATAGTGATGACATCAGCCAGTGCTGCAGCATAATGGGCTAGTTCAGGAGGCACCATTAGACGTCTCCAATATAGCAGAGGGCGCAGACGAGCTAAATCCTCTATACTTTTCCTTCCCAGGTCAAGCAGTAGAGGGACTATAGGAGTACTTTTGGGTACCATCACTAGCCGCCGTAGAAATCTATTCTCCGCTAGTGTCAGATCCTTTAGTTTTGAAAACCCCCATAGTTCAGAGCCATAAAGGGATGCGCTAATTACCTTCATGTTGTAAATCTCCAGGGCACAATTTACTGGTTTAGTCAGAGAGGCACGATGTTTAAGTGCTACTACGCCTGCTAACTGGTTAAACTTTAGAACTGCCATATCAATATGGGTGTTCCATCTCATGTTGGCCTGCAGAGTCACACCTAGGTAGGTAAAAGCTTCTACTTGTTCCAAGGGAGTGCCATTATAAGTAATTATACCTTTGAATATAGACCGTTGGTTCATGCACATAAATTTTGTCTTTGAAGCGTTCAATTCTAGTCCACGCATCTCACAGAATTCGCCAAATGCATTGACTGCCTTTTGTAAACCACACGGGGTGCGTGAGAGTATTAGCGTGTCGTCCGCAAACATGAGGACGGGCACACGAGCACCAGCTAATATTGGAGCATCAGTCGGGGTTCTTTTTAAGTAGTCCACAATACCATTAATATATATTGAAAACAATGTTGGGGCCATGACACACCCTTGCCTGACCCTACGCTCCACAGGGAAGGGCTCAGTTACTTCGCCCTGGGCACCCCACCTGATTTTGGCATAGTTATATTCATGCAGGCGAACCAGGAGTGTAAGGAGTTCTGGGCTTATCCCAGCTTCAGCAAGAACCCCCCATAGCTTTGGTCTTGGGACTAGATCAAAAGCTGACTTTAAGTCAACAAAGACAGCATATAGGGGACCATTTATCAAGGTTACATTCCTCCAGTAAAGAGCAATAAAAAAGAAAACCTGGTCAATGGAGCTGGTTAAGGGTCGAAAACCCGCTTGATACGGTGACAAGATGTTATTTTCCACTATCCAAGTTTGTAACTTGTTCTGTACTAATCGACCCATCAGTTTTTGAGCTGAATCTATAAGACTGATGGGTCTATAGTTATTCGGAAGGGATTTATCGCCTTTTTTATATACTGGGATTATTTCAGCTCCCTTCCAAGAAGAGGGTACATCTGCACCCATGGCCACTGAGTTGGCTAGCCATACAAAATACTGGCACAATGATTCTCGATCACTTAAAAAGACATCAGCAGGGATTCCATCCATGCCTGGCGCTCTCCCTCCTGTTACACAATCCAAGGCAATGCTAACATCTTTTACAACCTATGGTTCAAATGGCACATGCGCTGGCACATGTTGGAGCTCTAGCAATAACTAACTTGCTTACGCAAGTTTGGGAGCATCCTGAAATTGCCAGCACAGCTAAAAGAGTAGTACAGTCCTGTTTGATCTGGTAGCAGTATAATCCTGGTAAAGGGACACAGACTCCTACAGGAGGGTTTGCTACACCAACCGCACCTTTTGAAGTTTTGCAGCTGGATTACATCCAACTTGAACGCTGCAATAATCTGAAATACGTCCTAGTGGTGGTATGTGCCTTCAGTAAATGGATAGATGCATACCCTACAAAGGATAATACTGCTCTCACCATAGCAAAGGTGCTTCTAAAGGAGTTTTTCCCTAGATATGGTGTTTGTAAACTTTTATGGAGTGACAACAGACCTCATATTATTGGGCACGTTGTAGAGCATGCCCTGAAAGGGATCAAGCAGAAATTCCTTGCAGTTTTCCACCCGCAATCAGCAGGATTAGTGGAGAGGTACAACGCTACCTTGAAATGGAAGTTGGCGAAAATACTGGCTTCCACGTCTTTGAAGTGGCCAGATGCACTACCCTTGGCATTGTTGTTTTTAAGATCAGTGCCACATTCACGATCTGGCCTTACCCCCATATGAAATATTCTTTGACCAATGAACATTTGGGGAGTTCCTAAGCCACGCCCCATACATGATGTTCCATGTGTTCTGATGATTGATTATTTGGCACAGTTAACCAACAGTTTGATCTCTATTCATTAACAGGTTTGAGAAGCTCTTCCTGACAGATCTAAGGTGAGGCCCAGGAAATTCGTCCTGGCGACCACGTGATGGTCAAGGTCTTTGACAGATCGAACAGTTTGGAACCGAGGTGGCGAGGACCGGAGCAGGTGCTCCTAGCAACAAGGACAGCAATTCGAGTGACGAACAAGAAGAACTGGGTCCATAGCACACACTGCAAACGTGTGTCGCCTGCCTTGGTGGAACCTGCTGTGTTGACAGACCATCGAGAGATTCTGGAGACGGAGAAAGGTCAAGCTATCTCACCTGACGAATCTGCGGAAGTTATCCAGGACCACACGATCGCTGGAGAATCCCGATATCAGCTGAGACCAAGGAAAGAATCTGCTTTGCCGAAAAAGACTGGTTGAGCTACCGCCCTGGGTTAGTGAAACGGAACGCCGATGTGGCAAGGGGGGGGGAATCAGTCCTGCGTAGTGACACCCGTCTTGGCACATGGTGAAGAAATCAGCGGCTGCCCAGGGATAAGAGCTCCAACGATTGTTTCAACGAGTTTGTAGAAAGATCAATTATTGCTGTTGCTAAAATGCATAACAAAAGAATCATTTGTGCTGTAGGGTTTGCTGTTGCTCTGGTGGTTATGGCAATAATCTCCTGGTTTGTTGAGAAAGTGGCTCCTGCTAGACAGCTTTTTGTTGCCACTACTACAGGGCCAGTGGAACATCATTACTTCACGCTTCCCTACCATGAGCAGAAGCATCGACAATCCTACCTAAATAATACATTCATCCAGATGTTACATCATACACACAATGCCACGAATACCACCAACTGTTGGGTGTGTGGAATGATACATGCACACCAAAAGAAAGGAGGAACACCTTTTATTCCTCTACCGTTTTCCCATAATGGTTCGTGTCAAGCTTGGTATGCACTTTTGTTTGCTTTTGGAAAGCCTTCACTAAGTGGGATTAACTTTCGTCTGAATAAAGTATGCTATCAAGATACAGATGGTTATCCTCAAGCTAAAGGGACTAAATGGGAATGGGAGGAGTATCAACCTGACAATATTTCGACACCATATGTCTTTACGAACATCAGAAATATCAAGAACAATGGACCTTTTGTAAATTCTGTGACAAGAGCTAAAGCTGATTTATGTATTAGTAGTGTTGGGAGAATTCCAGTGGGACGGAGTGAATGTATTTTGACACTGACTATTGAAGGAGCTAATAATAGTAGTTTCACATCTTCGCACAATACCTATTTTGTTTGTGGAAGGAAGGGATACTATCAACTACCTGCTGGGTGGTCAGGGGTCTTCTATGTGTCTTTTCTGTTGCCCCCTGTGTTTTTGGCACCTGCGTCATATCACCTCGAATTCAAATTGTATAATGACATTTCCAAGAACAGATACAAACGAACAATAAGTACTGATGAGGTTGATCAGACTGATACCACTTTGCAACAATACGTCGATTTTAATTTGTGTTTGTTCTTCGTGGGTTCTGCATTAAACAGAAGGAAAATACGGAGACTCACTTGTGTTGTGGAAGCTGTTACCAATCAGACAGCAATGGCACTTGGGAACATTACAGAGGAACTGCAAATTGCAAGAATTG
Organism: Lissotriton helveticus; assembly: GCF_964261635.1. Classification (NCBI taxonomy): domain Eukaryota; kingdom Metazoa; phylum Chordata; class Amphibia; order Caudata; family Salamandridae; genus Lissotriton; species Lissotriton helveticus. Next base: position 1,863,098,478 of record NC_136057.1, read on the forward strand.
TAGCACTCCAAAACAGAATGGTGCTTGATGGGATTTTGGCTGATCGAGGTGGTGCATGTCGCATCATCGGTAGCAGTTGCTGCGTATTTAAACCAGATCACTCACCTTCAGTATACCATGCAATATCAAAACTGCATAAGATTGCTGCAGAGATTCACCCAGAGACTGGTACATGGACTTTTTCGACCTGGTTCTGGACACTATTTGCTACTTGGGGTTGGAAACTACTGACTATTTTATGTATACTGTTGGCGATATTATTTACATGCTGTACTTGTATACAATGTGCTCCTATGCTTTGCTCCATGTGCATCACTGCTCGTACACCTGCCAAGAGAAATATTGCAGAAATAAAAGAACAAATGCTAAATAAAGAGATCATTGAGATTATGAGCATCAATGTACAGGATGCATATCTAGATTACCCCAGATGAACGACTGTCTTCAGCTAATGCTAAAAGGGTCGTCTGTTGTAATTTGGAAGCGATGGGGTTAGCATTAGCAGAAGCCATCCTGTATTTAGAGACTATCTTGTCCGTTTTGTGGAATCCATTTTTCATTTGTCAGCCATTTTGTTTGCCATGTGCTACCATGTGCTCACCATATGCTCTGCCCTACCTTCCGGTTAACTGCTCTTGAAATCTGCCTAGAGACGAGATATATTTAGCCTTTTCTGCTCCGCACATGCTCAGTTGAGCTTGCAGCTGTCCTTGCAGCTTTCCCCAGTCTGTAACTGTCAGGATATGTTCACCAGAATTAGCAACTGTTCGCTCCTCCCACTTGTCGACTGTGCATTTTCTGTATGACCTTATATATACCTAAAACCAGCATTTTGTACTTGTACCACCTTCATTTGAGCCCCTGTGTGGGTATAAAAGGACCAAGCTCCTTCCATTCAGTGTGCTACTTCATACATTACTGAAGGGTGCTGTGTGAATGTAGTTCCACCTCATGAGGTTTAATAAACTCTGTATTTTCTATTCCAGCTTCTGTGCCAACTTCTTTCTATTGGTCTGAGGACTCTGTGCAGAGAACGGAGAACCCCTAGCACTGGTAGGCCTTGCTGAGGCCCACTACTACACTGTGCCCACTGAAACTTCAGAGCCCGCATCCGCCACCTGGCGTGATGCACCAGAAGGATGCAGGAGGTCAGCAGCCCCAGGTGCCGCAGCGTCAACCTGACCGAGACTCGGGATAAAGGCTGAAAGATAGGAATCAAAGCCTGAATATCCCGAACCCGCTGCTCGGGGGGATAAACCTGAAACTGCACTGAGTCCAGAACCACTCCGATGAAAAGGAGCTTCTGAGAGGGGCACAGGTGTGACTTCGGCACTTTGATGGAGAACCCCAGCGAGTGCAGGAGGTCGGCCGTAGTCTGGAGGTGGGAGACAACCGTTTGGGGCGAGCCCGCCTTCAACAACCAATCGTCGAGATAGGGGAAGACTGAAACCCCTGATCTGCGCAGATGAGCTGCGACCACCGCCATCACTTTCGTGAACACCCGAGGGGCGCTGGTAAGGCAGAAGGGGGGCACGGTAAACTGAAAGTGCTCGTGGCGTACCGTGAATCGCAGGTAGCACCGGTCGGCTAGCAGGACGGGGATGTGGAAATACGAGTCCTGCAAGTCCAACGATACCTACCATCCAGTCTCCTGGGTCCAGGGCAGCTGGGACCTGAGCCAAAGTCAGCATCTTGAACTTCTCCTTCCGGAGGAAGCCGTTGACGCTCTGTAGGTCCAAGATAGGGCGTAGGCCTCCTTTGCCCTTCTTAAGTACCAGAAAGTAGTGGGAGTAGCAACCACGTCCTACTTCTGGCCCAGGAACGCGCTCGATGGTCCCCTTGGCTAAGAGGGCCATAACTTCCTCCTGCAGAAGTTGCAAGTGATCCCCCGACATGCGGTGGTACTGCGGTGGCATGGCTGGAGGGGTCGCCTCGAAGGGGAGGGAGTAGCCCCTTCCGACGATTTGCAGCACCCACCAGTCCGACGTGATGGTACGCCAGTGGAGGAGGTGATGGCGAACCCTGCCCCCCACTGGCGCTGAATAGGCCTGAAATGCCGGACTACGATAGCTTAGAGGCAGATGCTACGGGAGCGGAGGTGGACTGACCCTGCTGTTGACCCCCGGCACCGCCACGGCGGTAACCACGCCCACGTTGAGACTGGTTCTGTGGCCTGTGGCTGGCTGGGCATGCCCCTTCCTTGGCCACGAGAGGGGCAAAAAGCGGAAGTTTGCTGGCGTTGGCCTAGGCCCAAGGACTTGGCAGCAGCCCTGGAGTCCTTGAAATGCTCTAGCGCACTGTCCGCTTTGTCGCCAAAAAGGCGACGGCCATCGAAGGGCATGTCCATGAGCCTGGCCTGGACATCCCCCGAAAAGTTGGCGGACCTCAGCCAGGCGTGACGGCGAACCGCCACTGTCGTTGCACTTGCCCTACCCAGCGAGTCCGTGGTGTCAAGTCCACACCGGATTGAGTAGCGTGCTGCATACCGCCCTCTCGCCAGGTTTTGGGCGAGCCGTGTCTGGGCCTCCTCCGGGCACTGTGGCAGCACCTCAGCAACCGTATCCCACAGAGAGTGGGTGTAATGGCACAAAAGGCAGGTAGGGTTGACAGACCGCAGCCCCAAACTCAGTGAGGAGAACAGCTTCTTCCCAAACTGATCATACCTTTTGGATTCCCAATCCGGGGGAGCGGTCGGGAATGCGGTCTGGGACGTAGAGGCCTGGATCACGTTGAACTGCCATGACTGCGGCTCCGCGACCAGTCCCTCGTGTTCCTCCTCAACCGGGACCTCTAGCGGCGCGAAGCCAACTGCGGGAGCTCGAGCAGCTTACAGGACCGCTACCGTCTAGCCTTCGAGGTCAAGGTCCGGCAGTCGGGGCACTACTTCACATCATGGTCGGCCCCAAGTCAATAAAGGCACAGACGGTGGGGGTTGGTCACCGACATCAGGCGGTGACAGGCCTCCCAAGGTTTAAAACCAGGCATCCCTAGCGTCACCACGACTCGAAGGTCGACTCGAAAAGTGATCAATAGAGATCAAAAAGTTACTCAAAAAATTAGTAGAGGACTGCTCTTCCGGATCTGCACTTGCTGGCGTGGAAAAAAGAAGAATTGACGTCAGCGGCCGAGGGCCGCGTCTAAGTACTCCGACTAAGTCAACCCGGCAATCATGAAGCCGAACGCGGAGCCGCAGACGACGCCTACCGACGCGCAGGGGTACAGCTGACGAAAACTTTCCGGATCCAGTCTGACGCCTGGAGATATTCTAAGGTAAGGAATCTAACACTAACCTGTTTCTTTCAGATATTGACACGATCACAGTTCAGCAAATGCACCTTGAACACAAACCATCAAATGTGAGCATTACAATACTGATTACAATCTCAGCTCTGCCAAAGAATCATAGTTGTGACATGCTCAGTCGCGCTACCCTACATTCGGGGAAACAGTCACCTGGTAGCTGGGGTGTAAACGCGAACCAAGTATCCTTTAAAATGTATAAATGACTTTACTTCAAATGAGGACATGGCAAAATAATAGCCAGCTGCCCTATCGGAGAAACACTTATGCCTCCTGACTGTTGCCTTTTCCCTGAGCAGGTGAGTCTGCCTTGGCAATTGCTTCTATGTGCTTTAATAGCCTCTCAAGATAAACATACTCTTAGTATGACACCTATCCCTGGGCAATATGGTTTATTGGATTCATATAGCCTCCTGATATAGGTTAGCCATGGCATTCAGCCACAGCTTAATTCAAAAGGACAAGGACTTTAGGTTTGCTTGATTGTCAATCATGCTATCCTCGTGTCTGCCCTCGGCTATTCAACTCAAGACCTTGCACCATAGCCCAAGTTTCCTGAAGCCACACATTTCTCAAGCTGCCCTTGTGCAAGAAATATTGCTACTTGCATCCCCAAACTCTATAATCAGATGTAGTGGTCCTCTCTATGTACTTGCTTAATTTAATAGGCAAGCTGCCCACTCCGTAAGTCTCCATATTTTGGTCCCTGTCCCAGTTCTCTTTCCACTGCCTGTTCCTTTCAGTGTTCATCTTTGCTTAATGATAGTTGTGTTTGATCCTGTAGGTCACAGATGTGATGCCATACAGTAAACCTAGTAGTTACAGCATACTTGCCACTTGGATGAGGGGAGGGGGTCGGGGGGTCGGGGGTTTACAAACGTTTGCAGAGCTACTTAATATGAAGTGCAGTTTCTCAGAATCCCCTCTTAAACCCAGAATGTACATTTAGATAAAAGGATTGACAATGGGATTCTGCTGCTTTTTTTTAATAGATTCTCTGTTTAACAACTCCGACTGCAAGATAGGATTCAAAAGATTCTCAAGTCTTCGGGAGCTCAGGGACCACATGCTCGGAGCCATTTCAATAGACTTTTTGCTCCTCAAGACCAAGCTGTGAATCCCCAGACTATAACTCGAAGGCACACTTTCAAGATGAGACTAGTGCCATCCATACTGGTCAAACTAGTAAAACATCAGTCCAACTTTTATCAATCCAACCTATTCAATATCAGATCAGAGTGATGTGCACTGTACATTTGTTTCAGAATAAATCATGTTTGTTTTCGGTGTATATTTCTTGGCACGAGTGAAAACCTCCATAATGATGAAACTATTACATTTCACATCACTGACAAGTAGTTAGGGAACTGGTGTGGGGGAGGGTTTTGAAGGTGTTGGGCGAGCCAGAGAGCGAGCGTGAGAGAAAGTTTAGCTAACTGATCTTATAGTGATTAAAATGTTGCAAGTAATCAGGTTACCTAGCGTAACTGCTTGTGACTAGCATCTTCTGTTTGCTGAAACAGTTAAGTAAAAAACTAAAAGTGAGATTTGAACTAAGGGGTGTATAGGATCACAAGGGCGATGAAGTTGTAACCCACCCACATATACACCAGCTTGACATTTCAAATGGATGTATTGACAAAAGGTGGTGTATAACATCCTACTTAATGGGAAGCATACTGTGCTGCAAGTAATTGACACAAAGCTGTGACGATAAGGAGTAGTTTCTTACCTGTGACTCCAGTTCTGTAGTAGGGGTATCTCTGTTATAGTCCTAATCTAGTGAATAGTCCCGCCCATGTGCGTGGACCCGGAGCAATCAAAAATAATCTCTTAAATTACCTTCATTGCAGTCCTGCATAGACACTTAAGAGAAAATTAAAGACAATAATGCAGCCTGTACCTACAAGGCTACACTGTCCAGTACTTCAACTAGAAATGCCAAGGATATTTACCAACATCACATTTACCATAACGAGTCAAGTTCCATCCCTAGAGAAACTTCCCCTTCACAAAATCCTTGGAATGATAGAGAGGAAGGGATGGACAGGCAAGCCTCTATAGGCTGCCATTATGTGTATGAAAAAGGGATACCGTGCCTTTAAGGAACTCTCCGGAGACCCTCGGTATCCCAGCATGCACAGCCAAGTCCTTTTACTTTCAGTTATTTTTGAAGGTGCATATGGCAAGGCCTGTAGCATACATTACAGTACCATTTTCTCCACCAGGGAGGAGGGCGGGCGCTTATGACTATAACAGAGATACCCCTATTACAGAAGGAATATGCTACTTACCAGTATGCATCTGTTCTTGACATGTAGGGCTGCTGATATTCACATCTTATGCATAGATCGCAGCCTAGTGTTGGGTCCGGATGATTGCACCTTGTTGTCCTGGAAGAGTCTTCGAAGTATCACAAGATAGGTGGCTCCTCCCCTGGACTACAGTGCGCATGGGCATCCTCAGATTGTTTTTCACCATTGTGGCAGGGATGGAGTATGATACAGTAAGTGATGTCCATGCTAGAGATAAAGTCTGAGTGCTACAGCTGCGACAGGCACCGGGGAGGAGGGAGATCGATGTGAATATCAGCAGCCCTACATGCCAAGAACAGATGCATACTGGTAAGTAGCATATTCCGTTCGAGGCATAAGGGCTGCTGAATTCACATCTTATGCATAAGGGCCCACATGCATCATTGTGTCTTTTTGCATTTCTTAATTTGCGAAAAATAAGGAATCGCAAATTAAGAAATGCAAAATGATATGCATCAATATTTTCGGTATTCTTGTGGGATTCGGTAAAAATCGCATTTTTTACCGAATCCCAAAGAAATACCGATTTCTTAACTTAATTTTCGCAATTCCCATTGATTCCTATGGGCCAAAAGGCCCATAGGAGTCAATGGAAATTGCGAGTGGCACTTAGAAAATTTCATGGGTGCAGGGGGGGGTCCAAAGGACCCCCCCATGCACCCCTGAAATGTACTTTTCAGCATAAGTTACATACACACATGTCCTAAGGACATGTGTGTGTGTAACTTTACAGTTTACAAAAATGCATTTTTGTGCATATTTAATCAATTTCGCAATTTACCACGAAGTTGAACTTCGTGGTAATTTGCACTTCCAATTTTAAAAAACGCATATTTTTCTATAATGATGCATAGCATTTAAGAAATCGCACAATTGCGATTTCTTAAATGCTAATGCAATTTTAGAAATCGTAAAAAAGATGCGACTTCTAAAATGGCATGATGCATCCCAACAAGCACTTTTGCATTCGCAAACGGCCGATTTTAAGGAATCGCACCGTCTGCGACTGCAAAAATGCTTGATGCATGTGGGCCCTAATGTATAGCAGTTTCCTCCTAGCGGCGGTTGCCCGTGCCAGCTGCAGCAGTCTGAAACAGAGTTTTGAGTACAGCCTGCCCGACGGCTGCTTGCTGCTTTGAGTGTACGTCCACGCAGTAGTGTTTGGTAAATGTATGTATGGTAGTCCATGTGGCTGCCTTACATATGTCCTCTAGAGGAATGTTTCCCAGGAAAGCCATGGATGCCCCTAATTTGCGTGTTGAATGCGCTCGTGGGGGAACTGATAATGTGCGTTTAGCTTTTTGATAACAGATCTGTATGCACTTAACAATCCATCTGGCTATACCTGATTTGGAAATGGGGTTGCCTTTGTGCTGGGGAAAAGGAAACAAACAGTTGCTTGGTCTTTCTGAAAGGTTTTGTTCGGTCTATATAGTACAGGAGAGCTCTTTTAACGTCTAGGGTATGTAGAGCTCTTTCTGTCACTGAATCTGGATTAGGGAAGAATACTGGCAGTTCTATGGCTTGATTGATGTGAAACTGGGACACCACCTTTGGCATAAATTTAGGGTTAGTTCGTAGCACTACCATATTAGCGTGAATTTGTATGAATGGCTCCTGGATAGTTAGGGCTTGCAGTTCGCTAACTCTTCTGAGCGATGTAATAGCTATTAGAAAGGCCACCTTCCATGTGAGGAATTGTATTTCACAGGAATGTAGAGGTTCAAAAGGTGGTCCCATTAGTCTGGTGAGAACCACGTTGAGGTTCCAGACAGGCGAAGGTGGGTGTCTTGGTGGAATGATTCGTTTCAGTCCCTCCAGGAAAGCTTTAATGGCAGGCACCCTGAAGAGTGAAAGGCGCTGCCTGTTCTGAAGATAAGTTGCTACGGCGGCTAGATGTATCCGTATGGAACTGTAAGCCAGATTGCATCTGTGCAAATGTAAGAGATAACATATGATGTTTTGAGTAGATGCATCTAGCGGATTTATGTCATTTTTGTTACTATAGATGACAAATCGCTTCCATTTGGCCGCATACAATGCTCTGGTTGTAGGCCTCCTTGATAATATTCATACAGTCGGGAGGCAAGTTTAGGTAACCAAATTCTATGACCTCAGGAGCCAGATCGCTAGGTTCAACTGCTGTGGGTCTGGGTGCTGAATTTCGCCATGGCTCTGCGTTAAAAGACTGGGTGTTAACTTGAGCCTTTGATGAGGCACCACGGAAATATGTAGGAACGTGGTGTACCACGGCTGCCTCGCCCACGTTGGAGCAACTAGAATGAGGGTCAGTGAGTGCTGTTGTAGTTTGCGTGCCACTAGTGGTATGAGCGGGGCTGGGGGAAAAGCGTACGCAAACTGACCTGACCAGTTCATCCATATCGCATTGCCCTTAGACTGCGGATGTGGAAACCTGGCGGCGAAGCTTTGGCATTTTGCGTTTTCCCTTGTGGCGAACAGGTCTATGTCTGGGTGACCCCACCACTGGAAGTAGTGTTGTGGTACCGAGGGATGTATCTCCCACTCGTGCATTTGGTGGCTGTGTCTGCTGAGCAGATCCGCTATCTGGTTGTCCTTGCCTGGGAGGTGTTCCGCCATGAGGAAGATGTTTCTTTGAATGGCCCACTTCCACATGCTTTGCGCAAGATGGGACAACTGTGGAGAGTGTGTCCCCCCCCCTGCTTCTGTATGTAGTACATTGCAGTCATGTTGTCCGTCCGGACTAAACACGACTTTGTTGCAGAGATGTTCTTTGAAAGCCTTCATTGCCATGAAGATTGCCATCAGTTCTAGCAGGTTGATGTGCATCTTCTTTTGCTGTGTCGTCCATAGTCCCTGCACTGTGTAATGGAGGACATGCGCTCCCCATCCTAGGAGAGATGCGTCCGTCGTGAGCACTATTTGTGGTACAGGCTCCTGGAACGGTCGTACCCTGCAAAGGTTTTGTGGGTTCCACCAATGCAGAGAGCTGTATGCACGACCGGTCACCAACACTAGGTCTGTCAATTGCCCTTGAGCCTGGTTCCACTGCCGTGATAAGCAATCCTGAAGCGGACGCATGTGTAGTCTTGCGTGAGGGACTATGAAGATGCAGGAGGCCATCATGCCTATCAACTGCATAAACACTCTTGCTGGGAGCGAGTGTTGGGGTCTGAATTTTTGAATGAGTAACAGAATGCTGTTGATTCTTACTGAGTTTGGCTGCGCCGTTGCCGCCAGAGTGTCTATTGTTGCTCCCAGGTACTTTTGAACATGTGCGGGCTGAAGGTGAGACTTTGGGTAGTTTAATGAGAATCCGAGGCTGTGTAGGAGGTGAAGAGTGCGTGACACGTGGCTGGCACATTGCTGGGCTGACTTTGCTTGGATGAGCCAGTCGTCCAGGTATGGGTAGACGGGAATATGATTTCTTCACAGGTGCGCAGCCACTGTAGCTAGGCACTTGGTAAACACCCTGGGGGCTGTTGTCACCCCAAAAGGCAGTAGTTTGAACTGGTAGTGCTGATTTTGGATGGTGAACCTGAGGTACCTCCTGTGTGCTGGATGTATTGGTATGTGGAAATACGCATCCTTTAGGTCTAGTGTGGCGAGGAAGTCTCCCTGACTGAGTAATGGCAGGACCTGCTGTAGAGTGAGCATGTGAAAGTGTTCTGACAAGATGTATTGGTTTAGGGGCCTGAGGTCCAATATTGGCCTGAGAGACACGTCCTTTTTGGGGATTAAGAAGTACAGAGAGTACACTCCTGTACCCTGTTCCTGTAGAGGGACGAGCTCTATAGCCCCTTTTTGCAGCATGCTGAGAACCTCCTGTTGCAATAAGTCTATGTGCTCTGCGGACATAGGACGGTGTTTTGGGGGTTTATTGGGTGGAGTTGATGTTAGCTCTAGACACTAACAGCACTGAATAAGCTGTCTCACCCACCTGTCTGTGGTAATGCTTTCCCAGACTGGCAGGAACTGTTGTAATCTGCCCCCGACTGGTGTTACATGGTCTGGGGGCAGCGACAAGGCGTCAATGCTTAGTATTGGCGGAGGATCTGGTATTATTTCCTCGTCCTTTGCTTTACTGCTGTTGCCACGGTATCCGTTTGTTTTAGTATAGGTGGATTGCGTGTTCCCTTTATTGTATTGGTTTTGCTGGGACACCTGGCCTCTTGTAGCCCCTCTGTTACTGGAGCGACGAAAGGAGCCACCTCTGAATTGCTGAGACTGCAGGGCCCCCATAGATTTGGCTGTCTCAGTGTCTTTTTTAATCTTTTCTAAGATGGTGTCCACATCTGGTCCAAATAAAAAAAAATCAGGGTTTACAGGCTGATTTAGTAATGTAGTTTGTATTTCTTGTTTGAACCCTGAAATGCGCAACCAAGCATGCCTTCTGAGCATAACGCTTGTGTTGATGGCCCTGGCTGCAGTGTCTGCCACATCTAGCGCACACTTAATGGATGCGTTGGATATTAGTTTCCCTTCTTGGATTAGGGTTTCAGCCCCTTCCTCATATTGATCAGGCAAGTGTTGTAGCAGTTGCTCTAACGTGTCATAATGTGCCCTATCATATCTGGCTAATAGGGCCTGTGTGTTGGAAATTCTCCAGATGTTAGCTGCTTGAGCAGCCACCCTTTTCCCAGAAGCTTCTAACACTTTAGACTCTTTGTCTGGGGGAGGAGCATCACCAGTAGTTTGGGAGTTGGCACGTTTACGAGCATTGGATACCACTAAAGAGTCCAATGGCAACTGTCCCCGAATGTATGTAGGGTCCACAAGCGCCGGTCTGTATTTTTCTTCAATACTAGGGTTAACAACCCTTGCTCTTGTGATTTCCTTAAAGATGTCTCCTGCGTGTTTTAGGACACCTTTTAACATTGATAACGTTTTAACAGATTTCTCAGAAAAGGAGAAAGTGTCAAACAAGAAGTCCTCCTCAACCGGGTCAGCATGCATGTCCACATCATGATTTTGGGCTGCCCTTTCTATTAATGCGTTAAACGCCGCAGTATCTTCTGTTGGCGAAGTTTTTATTGGATAAGAAGGAGCATCAGGGATAGTTTGTGACTCTCCCTGGTCCGTATTGTCTGTCCAGGTTTGAGCTTGGTCATCATGATCATCTCCTGCAGGGTAGCCATATTGGTCATCATACCCCATGTCCACAGTAGAGTGTGTGGGTGAGCCTGTATAAGTGTCCTGTTTATGGTACCTTACAGGCTCAAAATGGACTGGTGATGTTGAAGAATCACTTTTCTTTTTCAGTGGGATCTTGTAGGATTCCAGAGGATTTTCTGCCCTTAGTTTTCTGTGATAGTAAGTTTGCCTGTGTTTGCGTCGATGTGGAGCTTTGCTTGTTCATCACAGGAGGGCTCCTGGTACGTAATGTCCTCTTCCAGAGGATGACTTCTTTTCCCAAGAGACACAGTTTTGGGCGATTCCATTCTTGTTGTTGGATCGATAGCCTTAGGTCGTGCTGTTGGTGGCAGACCAAATTTGATCGGCGGCTTTGGGGTTGGCGTTGATAATGGACCGACGGACTTTGCCTTGTCGTCGTGCTTTTGCCCTTGCGTTGACTTCGGCGCTTGAAGCTGTGGAGGCGCGTGTTTTGTGTTCGACTCGACGCGTTCCTTCGAGGCGCTTTTGTGTTTCGGCTCGAGGGCTTTGACTAGCTGTTGCATCTCGATTCGGTGCCTCGGTTCAAGGGCCTTTCGAGACTGGAGTCCCTTGTTTGTGTCTTTATCCATCGACGCCGACCTCGTGGGTTCGGCGCCCTTGGCTTTAGTTATGGCCTTTAGTGCACCAATCTTCGGTTCGACACCCTTTGTGGTGGACCCCGCAGGGTCGTCGACACTTATCTTCGACGTCGACTCGGACGTGGTTGCACTCTTCGATCCGAGGACTGTCTTTAGCAGTTTCGGTTTTGCCTCGATAGCTTTTGGTTTCGGTTTTTGTATGGCGACCTATAGCTCGTGCGATGTATTCTTAGCCGGGCCGAGATGCGGGGCTATAGAATGTTTGTTAAGGTCTTGGCTAAGGCCTTTTGGCGATGCCTCGACCTGAGCCTTAGAAAGTCTTGGAGTGTCTTTTTGGGCCCCAGTACCCGCTGTCGGGTCTGGTTCATCACTCGAGTCGTCATCGACGGCTCCGATGGGGGACACGTCGTCCCTTACCTCTTCGACGTTTTCTTCTTCAACGACTCGTTCTTCGTCGTCTTCGTAGTAGTTTGAGTCGTGCTCCGAGCCGGGATCCGATGCCTGTTCTGGTCCCTCGGTCTCCACGACCTCCTCGTCGTCTTCATCGAAGATATTCACCGGTTCGGGCGCTGGCTTCGTCATTGTATGCCGTGCTGCACGTCGGAGCTTAAGCGTCTTCTTCGACCGGAACCGGCCTGTCCTCGTTGTGGTCTGGTGATAAACACTTGTTGCACACCGGGTGTACGCCGATGTGAGGGTATTTAGAGTTACAAAGGGGGCATCGCTTGAACGGACTTCGTTCCATCGACGATCGGGCCTTTGGTGTCGAAAAGGTCACGCGGCTCTCTTCAACGTCTTGCTTCGCAAAGAACTGGAACAAGAACTCTGCACCGATCGAAATAACAATACCGACGACCCCGAAGGCCTTTTGGCCTTGTAGAAAAAGTTTCCGAACTTGAGTAAGCAAAGTACATCCGAAGCCAATGGTGGAAAAAAACAATCTGAGGATGGAGAGGATGCCCATGCGCACTGTAGTCCAGGGGAGGGGCCACCTATCTCGTGATACTTCGAAGACTCTTCCAGGACAACAAGGTGCAATCATCCGGACCCAACACTAGGCGGCGATCTATGCATCAGATGTGAATTCAGCAGCCCACATGCCTCGAACCTGGAGTTACAGGTAATAAACTACTCCTTCTGTAGTAGGGGATCTCTGTGTATAGTCATAATCTAGTGAATAGAATGGCAAGCCCATCCCAAAAACCAACACTGCGGTGGAGAAAAGACAGACAACACCACTACTGTGCAAACAGATTCCGCAACAAAGCCTGCCCAACCTGAGCACCTGCCCTGACATCAGAGTCCAGACAGTAATGCTTAGCAAAGGTGTGGACCGACTTCCAAGTGGCCGCCCTGCAGATCTCTGCAATGGGAACATTGCGGAGCAAAGCTGTTGTAGCTGCTTTGCCCCTGGTAAAATGAGCCTTAGGCTTACCCCCTTCTTGTCTTGTTCGGTTTCTGATAACATAGCTGGATACATGACACAATCCACCGGGAGATGGACTGTTCAGAGGTAGCCAGACCAGTCCTGACCGACCCATAGTTGATAAACAATTGGTCGGACCTACGAATATCCTTGGTCTTATCCAGAAAGAATTTAAACACCCTCCTGACATCCAGGGAATGGAATGGAATGGAGAGAATGCTCCGCTGGAGTGGAAGGGTTCTGAAAAAACGTTGGTAAAGTTATAGTCTGATTAACATGAAAATCAGAGATCACTTTAGGAAGGAACTTAGGGTGAGTACGCATAACAACCTCAGCAGCATGAAACACAGTATAAGGTTCCTGGCAACACAATGCCTGAATTTCACTCACCCTGCGGGCCGATGTAATGGCCACGAGGAACGCCGCCTTCCACGACAGGTGCTGCAGTGAAGCCTTGTGAATAGGCTCGAAAGGTTCCTTCATCAACCTGGACAGCACCACGTTTAGCTCCCACGAAGACGAAGGAAGCTGAACAGGAGGGAACACCTTCTTCAATCCTTCCAAAAAATCCTTTATCACAGGAATCTGGAAGAAGGACGTCTGCTAAGGGCATTTCCTGTATGCAGTTAATGCTGCGAGGTGAACCTTAATGGAAGAGAAATTAATTCCAGATTGAGCTAAATGCAGAAGGTATGGAAGGATGACATCTTCCTTGCAGGTCGTCAGATCATAGTTCTTAGACGTGCACCAGATGCAAAATCTCTTCCACTTGTAAGCGTAAGAAGTCCTAGTGGAAGGCCTCTTAGCCTCCTTCAATATGTCCATGCAATCCTCAGGAAGATTCAAGTGGCCATATTGCACTATCTCAGGAGCCATGCCGCCAAACTCAACAATGAGAGGCTGGGGTGCACCATCTGCCCCCCGAACTTCGTGAGAAGGTCCGGCTGACACGGCAGCCGCCGGTGATGTAGGAGCAACCGGTGAAGCAGGTCCGTGAACCACCATTCCGGAGCGATGAGGATCATCCGCGCCCTGTACTGGGACAGCTTGATGAGTACCGCCAGAATCAGGGGAATTGGTGGGAAAGCGTACAGAAAGCTGTTCGACCAGCTGATCCATAACGCGTTCCCCAGAGTCCCCGGCTGGTAATACCTCGAGGCGAAGTCGCGGCATTTTCTGTTTTCGGCGCTGGTGAACAGATCTACGCCTGGAGTGCCCCACATGGTGAAGATGTCGTCGAGCACCTCGTCGTTTATGACCCACTCTTGGTTTTCTTGGCTCAACCTGCTGAGGGCGTCCGCTTGAACATTCTGCACACCTGGCAGATGAGTCGTCGTTATCGTCAGTCCCCTGGCTAGCAGCCAGTGCCAGATCGCCTGCGCTTCCTGTGACAGTGTGCGCGATCTTGAGCCCCCCTGCTTGTTGAGATAATACATTGTGGTCGTATTGTCCGTGTGCACAAGCAAGGAGTTGGTCTGGAAGGACGGATGAAAGGCCTTCAGTGCCAAGTGAACAGCTCTGAGTACCAGGAAATTGATGTGATACGTGGACTCGGCCGGAGACCACATTCCCTGGATCTGTAGATGGTCTGAATGCGCTCCCCAGCCCTGGAGAGACGCATCCGTCACGATAGTTTGAGTGGGGATGTCCTTGTGGAAAGGAACCCCTCTGACGAGATTCTCTACTGAGCACCACCATCTCAGGGACTGTTGGGCGTGACGAGACAACTGGATCTTGTCATCCCAGCACCCTTCCCTCTGGTCCCGCTGATCCTCAAAGCATTCCTGCAGCGGTCTCATGTGGAGGCGCGCATGTGGAGGGAGGAAGATGCAAGAGGCATCGACCCCAGTAGAGAAGACACTGTCCTCACTGTTGTAAATGGAGCAGCTATGAGAGCCTGAGCCTTCCGAAGGATCGATAAGAGTCTCTCCTCCGAAGGAGACACGCTTGCTGAAAGAGTATCGATGGAGGCTCCCAATTACTGTAGGCACTGGACAGGCGTCAGAACAGACTTGGACATGTTTATGTGCAACCCCAGCTGGCTCAACAGAACAGCCGTCTTGTTGAAGTGCAGTTGCGCTTCCTGGAAGGTGGAGGCTTTGATCAACCAGTCGTCCAGGTACGGGTAGACAAACACCTTGTTCTTTCGCAGGTGCGCTGCCACCACAGCCATGCATTTCGAAAAAGTCCTGGGTGCAGACTTCAGTCCAAATGGTAGTACGGTGTACTGATAGTGATTGGTGCCGACTAGAAATCGCAGGAACTTCTGGTGTTTCCGTGCAATGGGCACATGGAAGTACGCATCTTGCAGATCTATTGCGCAACGCCAGTCTCCCCTTTGCAGCTGAGGATAAATCTGGTGCAAAGACAGCATGCAAAACTTTTCCCTGCGAATCCATTTGTTTGCTTGTCGCAAATCCAGAATGGGCCTGACATCGTTCTTATCCTTCTTCCGTAAAAGGAAGAAACGTGAGTAAAGGCCCTTTTCCCCTTTGAGACAGAGGGACGTCTTCTATAACCCTTTTTCTTAACAGGGTATCGGCCTCCGCCTGGAGCTCGCGCAGTCGGAACTGCGAGCAAACCGGTGGAATTGCTGGAGTAATTCTTCTCCACTCTGCCAAGTAATGTTGGATGCTTCCCCCCACCGGAACGGGTAACGGACGAGGGGGAAGTAGCACCTCAGGGCCTAGACCGGCCGGTGCTTTGGGCGTCGAAGAGGACTGTTGGCCGCCTCTGCCGCTTCTGGAAAGGCCGCCTCTGGTACTGCTGATGTTGCTGCTGGCCAGTTTGACGACCTTGCCCTCTGCTCTGGGAACCAAAACGCCTCTGAAAGGGGCGGAAAGTCTCCTTCTGCTCCTTCGGCTTCTCTAACCCGACAGCCGTGAGGGTTTCGGCCTCCGCCTTCATGCGGGCCATCTCCTCATCAGCGTGTTTTCCAAACAATGTCGCTCCAGAGAACGACAGGTTGGCGACACTCTGCTGGGCTTCTAGTTTCAGCGACGCCAGGTGCAACCAGGCATGACGTCTCAAATTTATCCAGTGGCAGTAGCCATGGGCAGCCAAGAGCGAGGAATCCGCCGCCGCACTGATCACGTGATTGGACATCATCATGCCCTCGTTGATGATCTCCTGAAAATCCTTCCTCCTGTCCCTAGGGAGATGCTCCAAAAACTGCTGTAGGGAATCCCACAACGATCGGTTGTATCGCCCCCGGAGAGCTGTGGGACCAGTGGCTTTCATAGACGTAGCAGTCGTACCGCAGACCTTACGACCCGCAGAATCCATCTGTCTACTCTCTTTATCCGGGGGTACCATGGATGATGGAGCAGTTGCGTGTTGTTTCCTTGCGGCCGTGACGATCGCAGAATCTGGGACCGGGTCCAATCTGAGAAACGCCGGATCGGAGTCTGGAGGTCTATATTTCTTCTGCAGCCTGGAGGGGGCGGATCTTGTTCACGACAGCGTCAGGAAAAGCTCCATCGCCAGTTCCTCCAGCCCCGGCACCAAGGGCAACAGGGGTCGAGACAGCTGCCGCTTATGGAGGGTCTCGAAGATCACTGATGTCGAAGGCGTGGGCACAGTCAGGGTAATACCCAGCTTCGCCGCCCCTCGCAACAACACCTGTTGAAACGACACAATGTCGTCCACTGGCGACACTCTCGTGTGGGGTGAATCTGACGGAGTGGGCGAAAACCCCCGAGCACTGGACGAATCCGTATGATGGGATCTCGACCGATCTCGTCTGTGACGCCGCCGGGACCTTGTTGATGACCGACGGTCACTCCTAGAGCGGTGTCGTCGCCTGGATTGCAACCTGGATCGTGATCTGGACCATCCACTGGCCTGGTCGGGGTGGAAGCTGCGGCGGTAGAGCCGGAGTCTTCGGCTGTGGCGTCCCCTTAGGTGTTGAAGGGAAGCGCGGCAGCGAGACGGACTTTGGAGGAGGCCGCGGTGGAAGCGGCGGAGGGCAATGAGGAGGCGGAGTCGTCTTCGGAAGAAGAGGAGGAGGAGTCCTAGGAAGAGGTGGAGGAGTGGGACTCTCCGGCGGCAACGGGGGAGGCGTAAGCGACCTTGGGCGAGAAGGTGAGTAGATTTGAGGGTACTCTGAGTCGGAAGATCTAACCACTCTTCTTCTTTGCAGGTCTTCGCGATGAAGTCCTAGAAGCAGACCTTCTATTAGACGAACGCCGGCACCGCCGCGACCGGGGGCTCGTGGAAGCAGAGGACAGGCTGACCACCGAGCCCGGGTAAGCCGTCCTTGCCCTGGATCGCCTCCCTGAGGTGGACTTCTCCTTTTTAGACGTCGACCTCTTCCTCGACGTCGAAAGCCTCGACGTCGACACATCCCTCGACGGCGATCTTTTCCTCGACGTCGAGTGCCTGCTCCTCGCCGTCGACGAGCGGCGTCGCCTCGACGGCGAGCGCCGGTGCCTGGACCCATCACGACGTCGACGACTCCTCGACGTTGATGTAGTTCACGACATCGACCTCGTCCGAGGTCTCGACGTCGGCCCCCTCGACGTCGAACGACGCCGCCGCTTTGACCCAGAGCCCTGGGTCGACGGGGAGCACACAGTGGTCAACCCTCTCGACGTCGAGGCCATCGACGGAGATCTGTGCCGTTTCCTGGCCTTCTCTTGACTGGAGAGCACCCCAGAGGCTGCAGCACGGGCAGAGGACTCAGATCCAGCCCTCCCATGCCCAGACCCACCTTGATCCTGAAGTTTCCTCAGCTCCAGGCCTTGGAGCCGGATTCTCTCTCTCTCTCTCCTGGTCCTCAGGGAAAAGGACTGACAGATCTCACAATCTTCAGGAACATGGGATGAAGGGAGACAGAGGATACACACTCTGTGGATGTCCAATTTGGCCTTCTTCCTGGCACACTCAGGGCATCTGTCGAACAATGAAGGCATTTTCGACAGAAAAGTGGCAAAAAACTGGCAAAACCCCGCAACAAATGGAAGAAGAAGTAGGCAGACGTCGAGTGAAACACTCTAAACACTTGAAAGTGTCAGAAATTCGAATTAAACCCAAAAAGGGAGAGCTCAATGCTCCAGGGTCCTGCTAGCAGGAGCCGGAAAAAAACTGAAAGTAAAAGGACTTGGCTGTGGATGCTGGGATACCGAGGGTCTCTGGAGAGTTCCGTAAAGGCACTGTATCCCTTTTTCAGACACATAATGGCAGCCTATGGAGGCTTGTCTGTCCATCCCTTCCTCTCTATCATTCTAAGGATTTTGTGAAGGGGAAGTTTCTCTAGGGATGGAACTTGACTCATTATGGTAAATGTGATGTTGGTAAATATCCTTGGCATTTCTAGTTGAAGTACTGGACAGTGTAGCCTTGTAGGTACAGGCTGCATTATTGTCTTTAATTTTCTCTTGAGTAGCTATGCAGGACTGCAATGAAGACAATTTAAGAGATTATTTTTTATTGCTCCGGGGTCCACGCAAATGGGCGGGACTATTCACTAGATTATGACTATACACAGAGATCCCCTACTACAGAAATGTTACTTACCATGTAACTATCGAGTTGTAGCTTGTACTGCTTTATGTACACATGTGTTGCACGCTCCTGTCATCTACTGTTGGCATTAGCTTTGTACAGGCTATTTTTCTTCTAAGTCTTCGATCTCAAGAGATCTTGCGACTCCTCTGTGAAGCCCAAAATGTACTAGGATAAAGACTGTCAACCACTATTCCCCAACCCTCCCTGGCGTGTGTGGTCCAGATAGAATGAGAGCGCACGTTTTGGGTCCAGACGGTGGAGCCTCACTTCCTATTTCGAAGGATGCGGAGGCAGAAAGAAGGTGTGCAAGGTGATGGACTGCCCGATGTGGAAGGTTGTGACTAACTTGGGCAGGAAAGAGGGACGCGTTCTCAAGACAACTTTGTCCGGATGGACAGAAAGGAAAGGAGGTTTGGAAGAAACAGCCTGGAGCTCACTCACTCTCCTGGCAGAGGTGATGGCAACCAGGAATGCAGTCTTAAAAGTGAGAAGACGAAGAGGGCAATTGTGAAGTGGCTTGAAAGGAGCGCACATCAAATAAGTAAGAACAAGGTTCAAGTCCCACTGAGGCATCACGAAAGGAACAGGAGGAAACATGTGCGTGATGCCCTTCAAGAATCTATTTACAACAGGGGACTTGAAAAGAGAAGGCTGATCAGGTAGCCTTACAAAGGCTGAATGGCAGAGAGGTAGCCCTTGATAGTGTCCAGAGCAGAGCCCTGCTGGGAAAGAGAAAGAAGAAAGAGAAGAACCTCTGAAAGGGGGACAGAAAGGGGATCCACAGCCTTTGCTGTGCACCATGCCACAAATTTGTTCGATTTGCGGGCGTATACCGATTTCATGGAGGGACGCCTGGCTGCCAGAATCACATCACAAACCTCAGGAGGCAAGTCAAATGGCATCAACTGTCGCCGCTCAATCTCCACGCATGGAGGTGGAAATTGGACAGGTTCGGGTGGAGGACCGTCCCCTGCTGCTGCAACAGAAGGTCCTCCTGAAGAGGCAGACGAATCGGGGGATCGACTGACATGCTGAGTAGCTCGGAATACCAATATCTTCGTGCCCAGTCCAGAGCCACAAGGATGACTTGGGCCCGGTCGCGCCTGATCTTCAGCACTCTGGGCAGAAGTGGTATAGGCGGAAAGGCGTACAATAGACCGCAGCTTCACTCGCGACTAAAAGCGTCTCCGAGCGAGTGCCGCCTTGGAAGTTCCAACGCTCAGAACTGATGACATTGCGCGTTCTCTTCGGTGGCGAATAGATCTAACCAAGGCTCTCCCCACTGCTGAAAAAGACCTTGTGCCATGTCCGAATTCAGACGCCATTCGTGAACCATCATGCACCGGCGGCTGAGTTTGTCCGCCCTGGCGTTCAGGGAACCTGCCAGGTGTTGAATCACCAGGGAGACGCCCTGCTGTTCCAGCTATTGCCAGAGACGCAGAGCCTCCTGACAAAGGGTCCACAACCCCACCCCGCCCTGTTTGTTGCAGTACCACATGGCGGTGGTGTTGTCCGTGAACACCTGCACTACACTTCCCCGGGCAGAGGGAAGGAATGCCTTCAGTGCAAGTCGAATCGCCCGCAGCTCCAGAAGGTTGATATGGAGCCGGGACTCCGCCGGAGACCAGAGGCTTCTGATCTTCGCCTCTCCCATGTGGCCCCCCCAGCCCAGGAGGAACGCATC
This sequence comes from Lissotriton helveticus, assembly GCF_964261635.1. NCBI lineage: Eukaryota > Metazoa > Chordata > Amphibia > Caudata > Salamandridae > Lissotriton > Lissotriton helveticus. The sequence continues at coordinate 1,863,118,443 of NC_136057.1, forward strand.
CGTCACTACTACATGCTCCGGTTGGAGTAGGGAGAGGGATCTGCCGTTGACCCAATCGCGGTCCGTGAGCCACCACTGCAACAGTCTCGCAGTGCCCTCCGAGATCAGGACGTGGTCGGACAGGTTGCCCTGATGCTGGGCCCACTGAAACTTCAGGTCCCACTGCAGAGCCCGCATCCGCCACCTGGCGTGATGCACCAGAAGGATGCAGGAGGCCAGAAGCTGCAGCGTCAACCTGACCGAGACTCAGGATAAAGGCTGAAAGATCGGAATCAGAGCCTGAATATCCCAAACCCGCTGTTCGTGAGGATAAAACCGAAACTGCGCAGAGTCAAGAACCGCTCCGATGAAGAGGAGCTTCTGAGAGGGACACAGGTGTGACTTCGGCATATTGATAGAGAACCCCAGCAGGTGCAAGAGGTCGGCCGTAGTCTGGAGGTGGCTGACAACTGTCCGGGGCGAGCCTGCCATCAACAACCAGTCGTCGAGATAGGGGAAGACTGACACCCCTAATATGCGCAGATGGGCTGCGACCACCGCCCATGACCTTCGTGAACACCCGAGGGGCGCTGGTAAGGCCGAAGGGGAGCACGGTAAACTGAAAGTGCTCGAGGCCTACCGTGAACCGCAGGTAACGCCGGTGGTCCGGCAGGACGGGGATGTGAAAATATGCGTCCTGCAAGTCCAACCCTACCATTCAGTCTTCTGGGTCTAGGGCAGCTAAGACCTGAGCCAAAGTCAGCATCTTGAACTTCTCCTTCCGGAGAAAGCCGTTAACGCTCCGCAGGTCCAAGATAGGGCATAGGCCCCCTTTGCCCTTCTTGGGAACCAGAAAGTAGTGGGAGTAACAACCACGCAATACTTCTGGCCCAGGAACACGCTCGATGGCCCCCTTGGCCAAGAGGGCCGTAACTTCCTCTTGCAGAAATTGCAAGTGATTCCCCGACACGCGGTGGTACTGCGGTGGCATGGCTGGAGGGGTCGCCTCGAAGGGGAGGGAGTAGCCCCTTCGGATGATTTGTAGCACCCACCTGTCCGATGTGATGGAGCGCCAGTGGAGGAGGTGATGGCGAACCCTGCCCCACATTGGCGTCGAATGGGCCTGAAAGCTCGGACTATGAAGGCTTTGAGGCGGATGCTGCGGGGGTGGATGTGGACTGGCCTCGCCGCTGTCCCCTGGCACCACCACGGCGGTTACCACGTCTGCCGCCGCGCTGGATGTTAGTCTGTGGCCCGTGGCTGACAGGACGTGAGGGGGCGCCCCCTTCCTTGGCCGCAAAAGGCAGAAGTCTGCTGGCGCTGGCCCGACAGGCCAAAGACTTGGCTGTAGCCCTGGAGTCCTTGAAACGCTCTAGCACACTGTATGCCTTGTTGCCAAAGAGGCGACGGTCATCAAACGGCATGTCAATGAGGGAATTCTGGACATCAGCTGAAAGGTTAGCGGACCTCAGCCAGGCGTGACGGTGATCGGCCACCGTCGTGGAAATCGCTCTGCCCAGCGAGTCCGTGGTATTCAGGCCACATCGGATAGAATACTGTGCTGCATCCCGCACTTGCGCAAGAGCTTGAGCGAGTTTGACCCGAGCCTCCTCTGGGCAAGCTGGCAGCACGTCCGCGACCGTGTCCCATAGAGAGTGGGTATAACAGCCCAAAAGGCAAGTGGTGTTGACCGACCGCAACCCCAAACTAAGGCATGAGAACAGCTTCTTACCGAACTGCTCATACCTTTTGGATTCCTCATCAGGTGTTGCAGTCGGGAATGCGGTCTGGGAGTTAGAGGCCTGGATAACCAGGCTCTCGGGGGTGGGGTGGGTGGACAGGAAGCTAGGGTCGCCCGGGGCCGGCGCCTGGCCACGTTCCGATCTACAGGGGGACCTGTAGCGGGCCTGGACCAAGTGCCCAACAGAACGTCAGTAAGGGCCTCATTAAACGGCAGTAGAGGCTCCGAAGAGCGTGCCTGCGGTTTAAGGACCTCGGTGAGGAGGTTAGTTCTCACAGCCGCGACGGGGAGCTCAAGACCCAAGGCCTTGGCCGCCCTTGTCAGCACCACGCTGTAAGCAGCCCCCTCCTCCATAGCCACGGTAGGAAGGGACACAAAGCCAGTGTTGGGCGAAGTGTCCAAACCACTGGCCTCCCCTAGAACCACAGCCCAGTCCTGAAACGACTGGCACACTCGTGCCAGAGGGTCCTCAGGCCCCTCCCAGTCCCCCTCGCCTCCCATCTCCTGATAGTCCGGTTCAAAGGATGGGGGCGGATCATAGAAGAATGGCTCTTACCTCTGCGCCGAATGCGGCGTTGAGCGACGCCGGTCCGATGCCGGATCAGGACCGAGGGAGGGACCGGGGACGACGGCATCGGGGGCGACACCCTGAGGGCCGGCGCCAGGGTCATAAGGTCGACCAGCGGCGACCCGGATCCGTTGGGGCCCTGCGGCATCGGTACCGGAGTCGTCGACGGCACCGGGGCCGAAGCACCCAACCCGCTTGGGCTCCCAGTCGGGCCGTGGGGCCCGAAGGCGCCACAGCGGGACCCAACGGAGGAGAGAGCGACCTCATGGCCATGAGGAAGGCATCGCCATTCTCCGGCGTCGCGTTCAGCCCAGGGACTGGCGGGTATGGTGCTGACAGCGGTGCCTGCGGCTCCGGCAGAGCCGCGTGGGCGGTGTCGCCCGAACCCCCGGCCGCATTGCGCGAGCGGTGATTGGAGTCGGTAGAGCGATGTTGTCTCTGACTTCTTGTGTCTCTTACCTGAGGACTTGGAGCCCGACGAATGGTGTTGGCTCGCCGAGCTTCGATGACTGTGGCCCCGCGACCGGTCCTTCGACCTCCTCCTCGACCTGGACCGTGAACGGCGCGGGGCCGACTGCCAGAGCTCTTACGGGACCGCTCCAGACTAGCCTTCGATTTCAAGGCCTGGCAGTCGGGGCACGACTTGTCGTCATGGTCGGCCCCAAGGCAATACAGGCACCGGCGGTGGGGGTCGGTAACCAACATCAGTAGGTTGCAATCGGCACAGGGCTTGAACCCGGGCATCCCTACCAGCACCGATAGTCTTTAGGACTCGAAACAGGATCAGAAAGATCGAAAAAGTTAGTCAAAAAGTGACTAAGGAGTACTGCTTTTTCCGGATCAGCACGCAAGGGCGGCGTCAAAGTACTCCGACGACGTCATCCCGGCGCCAACGACAGACACGGAGCCGCAGACGACGCCTACCGACGCGCAGGGGTACTGCTACGTAAAACTTTCCGCATCCAGTCTGATGCCTGGGGATATTCTAAGGTAAGGAATCTAACACTAACCTGTTTCTTTCAGATAGATTGTTTGGAAACACGATATCATCATGTCACTTTGGTATCTCATTTTATATTGTGTTTAAACCCTAGCTACCGATAGAAATATTACAAAGTATCATTTTCTTATGTCTGTGACAAGTCTATAGTCTTTCTTCCATGTTCATAGCCAACAAGTCCCAAGGTTAAAATTACATGATTAAATTGTTTTTAAAAAAAAGCACTTTACATATACAAAGAATGTGTGTAAAAAAGCAGTTGAATAGACGCAAGCACTACGTAACGCACATTTGATCAAGGACCCAGGGCGGCGGCCAAAACTAGTCGTATGGACTGCTAAAAAATTCTGAAATAAACAAGCACGTTTCTGAGGAGTCTATGCTCAACCCGTTTGTTCATTCAAATCGGGAGCTTTTGGACACATACAAACATATACATACCCATATATATATATATATTTTTTTCTTCTTTCAAACAAGAATACGCTGCACATGATTAAGGCCTAGGAGGGCTGAAACGCGCTGGTGAAATCGTTGTACGATATTCTCAGAATGTTATTCTGCTGCAAAGAGTGCAGAGTATTTGACTTTGATGAGGATTCCCCTGAAAGAGAACTAGGATTACAGGTGAGTAACCTATCCATATTTGTGATCAGACTTTTGTACACTGTTGCAAAAAGCAAAACCCAGAGGGTAACTACTACACTATTACATGAGCTTTGAAGCCCCCTCGCCCCCCTTGCCAAAATGATCAAACCGAGGTGTACAAGTGCTTGAAGTCAATGAGAAACAAACCAGTGCTTTGTGTAAAACCTATTGTGTCACAAAACCTTGTGTTTAGTGGCACGAACACTAGGAATATTGACTCTCCTCCACCACCCAAGAGCCTGCCTACCCACATGCACTCACCATCGTCAGCTCACGAGTTCTCTTGCCAATTTCCCTCTCCACTTGGTGCAGCTCCAAGCTCAGCTGCTCGCTAGAGATCATTCCGGGCCACTTGGGAGCGGGTGGCGGAGGTGGTGGTGGTGGTGGCGGGGGCTGGCTGGCCAGAGCAGAGGCTTCCCTTTGCAGCAGCAGTCGGTTGTTAGCAGCCTAAATGACAGTCAAAAAGCACATACAACTCAGGTGACTGCAATCAGCATGCAAACACAATAGGGTAAGGAAGCAGAAGTAATTGCCATTCAGGGCTAAGAGGCAGCAAGCATATGCAGGCCCAACTATGTATTATTTAGCACTGGGTAAGATCTTATAAGTGATCAAGACACTAGACTAATACTGTGAGGAAAACTACAGGTTGCTTCATGTCAGCCACATCTATTGACTTGACATTTCATGAATGCAAGTATTGGCAATGTGAGGGGATGGGGATGTGAACAGAGTTGACGAGGGGAGAGTGCTATTGGCTAAGTGTGACAGTTTTGAGGAGTAGGTTCAAAGAATCGTGAAGAGGGTGAAAACAAAAATCCTGGAAATCTCTCTGCTTTTCCAGTATTTTATTGTTCAACTGCTTAGCAGTAGCTCCAGTGCAATAAAATCTGAGTATGTAACAAAATGAATGGACACAAAGTCAGCAATGCATGAACTTTAAAGAGAAAAATAAAATTACTAACTTGTAATCCTTATTTATCACCCCTAATATGCTCTCTGAGTTAATAAGCAGAGCAAACGCAGGACCCTAGGGCACACTAAACTAAGCACACGTAAACAAAAAAAACACACTATTAAGCGAGACCACTGGAACTATGTGGAAGGTAAGAACCAAATTATGAGGGTTGACTACTATTCCACAAGAAAAAGTATATAATGAGATTTATTGAACCACTTTGTGTGTAAGTACTACTGCATGATTTTGGCATTTTTTGAGAAGTTAACATTGTGTGGGCAAAGGTTTCACGTCATTAGTACCAGTTGAATCCAGCAATAAGCAACTGAAAGGTTACACCCCAACCTTTGCAAAGGGCCTTCCACTGCACGGCAACATCAGCTGCTGCATTTTTACTAACATCTGATCCTTTTTAGCTGCAAACAACAATTTTGTGAAAAGCAGCACATTATGGCAAATGCGCCAAATCTATAATTAGGTGGAATGCGCTATGGTGGCAGAATATCATAATTCCAGTGGCTTTGCTTAAAAGGAGGTAAACCTTTCTCTCTTGATCTTAAGCAGGCAAGCAAATTAGAATAAAGTAGATAACTAAAAACACCATGGGTAGTCCCAATTCAATGAAGTAAGAAATGGCGTATCCATGTTTAAGCTACAACATCTGAAAAACTAAGTCACTTCCTGGATTTTGGACACTGCATTGTTGGACTCGGAATGGCAGAGCCGATCAAACAGTTCCTTTCTGGCAGTCAGTTTGAAGAAGGTCACATCAAGACTCCAAATTCAAAACTAGGATCATAGTGCACAGGAAAGTAGGTGGCAGGTTTAAGAATTTAAGGATGAAGAAGAGGGTTGCATGCAAAAGCTCCATAATGGCTTTTTCAGAAATTATAGACTGAGGCCTGTTGTCTCCTTTGCAGAGCTTTTCTGGTCAGATGCCACTTCTCTCACACAGGGAGACCTGTCATAAAGGGTGTCAGAGCTCCATCCCATAACTTTTCTTACACAAAAGGAGTACCAGTCAAGCTGAACAAAGGTCAGCTTAACAGACATTCGCCATGTCAGGGTCAGGCAACTAGATACTTTACATGAGCTAATGTGCAGGAGCCTAGCCGCCTGAGCCCACACACAGGGGGGCATCTAAGCAAGATAGGGGAAGGTGGGGGTGAACAGTTAAACAACATAGGAAGAACGCTGAAGCAACATTGGAGGGGACACGAATGCAATGGGCTTGGGGAAAGCAACATGTAGGGTGCAGGTGGGCGGGCAGTAATGGAGAGAGCAAACTGGGGGGCACAAGGTGGAAGCGCGAGGGGCGAAGCAGTTGGACAACAGAAGCAACATAGAGTGCAGGTGAAGGAAAGTGCCACTTTTTGCATGGTTACCCCCCTAACTTTTTGCCTGATATCCGATGCTGACTTGACTGAGTGTGGGTTGAGACTCTGCTAACCAGACCCTGGCACCTGTGTTCTTTCCTAAACTCTACCTATGTTTCCACAATTGCTACAACTCTGGGGCACTTGTAAGTCCCTTGTAGAAGGTAACCCTGGTACAATGGCCCTTGTGACCAGAAAGGGCCTCTGTGGGCTGCAGCTGTATTTTACGCCCCCGCCCCGCCATCCCATCTTAACACCCGCAGACTGCCATTGCAGACTGTGTTTTGGTGTAGACCAAACTCAACTGTTGACTTGTCACCCCGAGTGGGATGGGTATGCCCAGACATGGGTCCCGTGCTCTCCATGCCACTGGATTCAAGCTATCCTGGCCGAAGAGGGATGAAACCCCGAAACCCGTCCTAGGATGCTTGTTTCCAGTCCAGAGAGGACCTGGCCTGGCAGTTCGGGCTTGACTGTTCCAATTGGGTGCAGGGTCAAGACTGATTTGCATATGGTTGGGTTCAAACAGGAATGGCATGGGGAGCAAAAAAACAACGGATTTAGGCCCAGATCTCTTTACTGGGGTGAATGTATGACACCGTTCTGCATTCTGTCAATCAATTGTTCTTTTTTGCAGCATGGGTAAGTCACCCCTCTTGTACGCCTTACAACCCCCAATGTAGGGTGAACCATACCACAGTTGAGGGCATAGCTGCATGAGCAATATGCCTCTACAGTATCTGTGCCATTAACAGCCATTGTGTGCATTGATGCCATTTTGACTACATGGGCTGGGAGTTTGCCAACCAAAGCTCCATGATGGCTTTACTGAAAACTGAGAATCTTGGTATCAAACTTCTCAACATAATAAACCCACACCAATGCCAGTCATGGATTTATTATAAAATGCACTCAGAGGGCATATTAGAGATGTCCCCTGAAAAACGACCAACCTCTAGTGTATTCGCTGACTGGTCCCCACCAGCCAGCCACCACCAGACAGGTTTCTGACCACATGGGGTGAGATGCTTTGTGCTCTCGGAGGTCAGAAACAAAGCCTGCTCTGTGTGGAGGTGCTTTACACATGTAGGTAGCTGTCTCTGTATATACTGTACCAAAATGAGGTATAGTGTGCACAGAGTCCAGTGGAACCCCAAAGGTAGGCAGAGATAAAAGTAGATAGCACCTTACTCTCTATTTGTGGCGGTGTGGGTGAGCAGTAAGGCTTTATCAGAGGATAATGTTAAGCATTTATTGCATAAATGCAGGCAAGAGATGATGTCAAACACTCTAAGACTGAACTCAGACCAATTTGTTTGTATAAAAATAATATTTAGTTTTTTTTTTCTAGAACCAAGCCAAGCCTGGTGCAGGTAAGTGAAATAATACTTTACACTGGGACATTTCCTGTAAACAGGTAAGTAAAAGCATTTTTGTTATTTAGTTACAGTTTTAAAGGGTTTCATAGATTTTCCAAATCCACACTTAGGAACTTTTCACAGAAAAACAGTCAATGTTATCCTAAGGAGGAAACAAGGGTTATTGGTTCAAAGGTAAGTATTCAGTGGTGGGAGTTGGTATTCTGGGGTTAGGCTCGGGGGTCCCCCAGGGTCAATGATGCACTCTTGTTACACCCTAAGCGGCACTAGGGCGGCCGGGTGCAGAGTCCCAATGTTATCCAATGGGGGATAGGGGTCCTCCGGTTGGAGGCTGCTGATTAGCAGGACCCTGGGTTGTGGGAGCAAAGCTCCTGGACTTAAGCTCAGCGCAAATGGTGGTTCAAGCCAGCACAAACGGTGTACCCTCAGCGGCACTGGTGCGGCCCGGAGCAGAGGGTGGTTTTGGCACCGGCCGCCCTGTAGCTTTCAATGGGGTTTCTCCAGTTTGCAAACACACGGCAGGCTCAGGGACGAAGGTCTTTTGGGTGCAACCACCACTTGGAGAGATAAGTTAGGATGCTACGGGTTGCTTAGGCACCGTTGGTTAAGCCACCCAATGCTGTGGGGCGTCAGGTGCAGGGGTGCCTTTTAGGGTCGGATCTTCTTACCAGCTCTTGGTCACGGTTGGCGGGACCGTCCGGATTTAGGCTGCAGGAGTCGGCTTGAGGTAGGTCAAGGAACATTGGATCTCGGGTCTGGATTGTCGGGGACACAACCTTATGGTGTTGGGCCACTCGAGCCATGGACATCAGGTGCAGACTTGTGGATCTTGCCAGAGCTGGAGTCTGTGGGGTGAACAAATCTTGTGTTCACGGGAGACAAAAGTCTTTGGTTTGGAAGGCAGGGCAGGTCCTCAGGGTTCTTGAGGTTGTTGGCTGCAGGAGAAACCGGAGTTTTGCTTCTGCAGGTTCGAGGTAGGGCTGGGGCCAAGACACTAGGCGTCCTCCACTTGTTAGCTTTGGCACAGCTGTTCGGTCCTTCTTCTTTTCTTGTAGTCGGTTCTTGTCTGAGGAGACAAGGTTCGGGGTGCCCCCTAAATACTATATTTAGGGGTGTTACAGGTAGGAAAAAAGGTTGGGATTAATGGGTCCCTTCCTTGGGGTGGGTACAACCCCTATTATGCACCCTCCAGTGGGAGGGGGGCATATGCCTCGCTCTCGTTGGCTGGGTCCCCACATCTGCAAGATGGCGGGGACTGAGTTGCGCTTCACTTTGCGTCCCCCACCTGAGGAGTGAAGTTGGCAGAGGTGGGCACACCTCCCTTCCTCACTTGGTTTTCCCCCGGTTCTCCAGCCCAAAGTGGGGGTTAGAACCAGTGGGGACGAGTTGCTGGAAGCAGCAAGTGGCCTGTGAAACTCACAAAGGCGGTAAGCCTTTGAAGCTTCCCCTTCGTGGGCCCTGCCCATCCTTGGGGAGGAGGCTTTGCAACTCCTCCGAGGATGTGCATTGTTTCGGCCCCCCGAGAGCAGCAGGCTCTCGACCCAGGGGTCCAGAAACATGTCTGGTGTTGGCAGCTGAAAGCTGCCACTCAGCCTGGACACTAGTGGTAGGTTAGTTTTCAGGGGACATCTGTAAGATGCCCTTGGTGTGCATTTTTCATTAAATCCCATACTGGTATTAGTGTAGGTTTAATGTGCTGAGAAGTTTGATACCAAACCTCTAAGTGTTAAGTGCTGTGGGGTTCGTAATGACAAACTCCCAGCATCATATACTCTTAATGGCAGCACTGCACTTACAATGTCTAAGAATGGACCTAGACACTGTAGGGGTACATGGCTCATGCACCTGTACCCTCACCATTGGTATAGTTCACCCAGCTAGAGGGGTGACTGATCTACGCCAGGGCAGTGGGTTGTAGGCATGGCACACAGGGATGCATGCCATGTCGACTCTTCACTTTGTTCTACACCAGAACACGCAGCCTGCAAAGGTAGTGTGCAAGTGTGAAGGTACATGACCTCTAAGGGTGGCACAATAAGTGCTGCAGCCTTTAGAAGTCTTCTCTGGTCAGAGTGCCCTGGGTACCTGTGGTACCATTTACCAGGGGCCAACCTGTGGCCAGAGATGCCAATTGGGTTTAGGCTTCAATGCGGTTTTAGGGAAAGAAGATAGGCCCTGGGTACCTGGTTAGCAGGAGCTCACAGCACACTCATTCAAAGCACATCAGCAATTCAGCAAAAAGTGGAGGAAACCATGCATAAAGAGGGCACTTTATCACAAAACCCAGCAACCCCCCCCCCCCCCCCCCAAACGAAAGAGGATGAGAAACTTTCCCCTCGACAGTCTTCATTTTCTAAGTGGAAGAACCTGGAAAGTCCACCTGCATTGGCATGGGCAGTCCCAGGTCTATGTTCCACTATAAAGTCAATTCCTTGTAGGGAGAAGAACCACCTCAACAGTTTAGAATTATCACATTTCATCTGTATTAGCCATCTGAGAGGTATGTGATCAGTTTGAACTAAGAAGTGAGTATCAAACAAGTATGGTCTCAGCTTATTCAGGGACCAAACCTCAGCAAAGGCCTCCTTCTCAATGGCACCCCAACACTGCTCCCTGGGGAGAAGCCTTCTGCTTATAAAAGCAACAGGTTGGTCTTGGCCTTCATCATTGGTCTGGGGTAGGATCGCTCCTATCCCTAGCTCAGAGGCATTAGTCTGCACAAAGAAATGCTTGGCATAGTCTTGAACTTTGAGAATTGATGCAAGGCACATAGCCTCTTTCAGGGTGTCAAAAGCCTTTAAACAACTAAGTGTCCAGTTGACCTTTTTGGACATCTTCTTGGAGGTGTGTTCTGTGAGGGGAGCCACAATGGACCCATATCCCTTCACAAACCTCCTGAAGTACCTAGTCAACCAAGGAATGCCTTGACTTGGGCCTGGGTTGTTGGAGCTGCCCAGTCCAGGATGGCCTCTATCTTGGGCTGTAAGTGTTGTACCTGGCCTCCACCAACATGGTGGCCCACGTACACCACAGTTCCCTGCCCTATCTAGCATTTGGATGCCTTGATAGTTAGGTCTGCAGTTAGCAGGGCTTATAAAACCTTCCCAATGTGGATCAGGTGATCCTGCCAGGTGGAGCTAAAGACAGCAATATCATCTAGATAAGCTGCACTAAAGGACTCTAATCCAGCAAGGGCTTGGTTCACCAACCTCTGGAAGGTGGCAGGGACATTCTTTAAACCAAAGGCATAACAGTAAACTGATAATGCCCATCAGGTGTGGAGAATGCGGTCTTTGCTTTTGCTCCCGGGGCCATGCCAATTTGCCAGTACCCTGCAGTTGAGTCAAAGGTACTTCGAAATTTGGCTGCACCCAATTTGTCGATCAACTCATCTGCTCTTGGGATATGGTGAGCATATGTCTTGGTGACGGAGTTGAGCCCTCTATAGTCCACACAGAATCTAATTTCTCTCTTTCCAGCCTGTGGATGAGGTGTGTGGACTAGAACCACTGGGCTGGCCCAGGGATTCTCAGAGGGTTAAATAACCCCTAACTCCAGCCTCTTGCTGACTTCAGCTCTGATACTTTCCTTGACTTGATCAGACATGCGATAGATTTTGTTTTTGACCGGTGAACTGTCACCAGTGTCCACATCATGGGTACACCAGTTTGTCTAACCAGGGGTAAGAAAAATAGCTTAGTATACTGCTGCAAGACTTGCTTGCAATCAGTCTACTTTTGGGCAGAGAGGGTGTCTGAAAGGACAACTTCATCCACTGAACCCATCTTTTAGGCCTTATGAGAGGAGGTCAGGGAGAGGTTCACTCTCAGGCTCCTGATCCTCATCAGACACCATCAGCATGGTGATGCCAGCTGCGTCATGGAAGAGCTTAAGGCTGTTCATATGGCTAGACCTCTTGGATGTCCTGCTTGTGCCCAGGTCATCCAAGTAGGTGATCTCACTTTTCTCTTCTAGGATAGGGTAAGGGCCACTCCATTTGTCCTGGAGAGCCATTGGTGCCACTGGCTCCAAAACCCACACCTTCTGCCCAGGTTGTAATTCTACCAGTGCAGATTTTTGGTCATACCATTGCTTCTGAAGCACCTGGATGGCTTAGATGTTTGAATGCTTTTTCCATGTATGCAGCGATTCTGGACTTCAGGCCAAGTACATAGTCCACAATGCCTTGTTTTGGTTCATGGAGAGGCGTCTGCCAGCACTCATTCACAAGACAGAATGGTCCCCTCACAGGATGGCCAAACAGAGGTTCAAAGGGGGAAAACCAGACTCCCTTCTGAGACACCTCTCTGTAGGCGAAAAGAAGGGAAGGTAAGAGGACATCCTATCTCCTTTTGAGTTTTTCGGGGCGCCCCATAATCATGCCTTTTAATGTCTTGTTGAATCTCTCAACAAGGCCATTGGTTTGTGGGTGATAGGATGTAGTAAACTTGAACTGCACTCCACACTCTTTCCACATATGTTTGAGGTAAGCAGACATGAAGTTGGAACCTCTGTCTGAAACCACCTCCTCAGGAAACCCTACCCTGGCGAAGACACCAATGAGGGCCCTGGCTACTGCAGGAGCTGCAGTAGTCCTAAGGGGAATTGCCTCTGGATACCTAGTGACATTATCCACTACCACTAGAATGAATTTGTTTATTGGTGCTGTGGGAGGTTCAAGTGGACTCACTATGTCCACACCTACCCTTTCAAAGGGAACCCCAACCACTAGTAGTAGAATCAAGGAGGCCTTTGGGTGGTAACCTGTCTGGCCACTGGCTTGACAGGTGACACAGGAGCTGACAAACTCCTTCACCTTCTGGGACATCTGGGGCCAGTAAAAGTTGGTAACTAGCCTATCCAAGGTTTTTGTTTTGGCCCAGATGCCCAGCTAGAGGATGTCATAAGCTAAAGTTAGGAGGAACTCTCTGTACTTCTGAGGCACTACCACTCTCCTACTGGCTCCAGGGTTGGGGTTTTTGGCCTCAGTGTACAGTAGTCCCTCTTCCCAATAAATTCTGTGGGTAACACGGACATCTACCTTTTCCTGTGCGGCAGCTTCCTGCCTCAGGCTTTCAAGAGTTGGAAACAGAGCCGAACCGGAGCGCAGCATGTCACCTCCAAACCAGATGGCGGAAAGAAACAATCTAACAATGAAGTCGATGCCCATGCACACCATCACCGAAAGGAGGAGTCACCTACCTTGCGACTGGAAAAGACTTCTTTGAACAAAAACAAAGTGCAAACATCTGGACCCAACACTAGATTGCAGGCTATGCAAAGCATGTGATTTACAGCTCACATGTCTCGAACATTAAGTTATCGGTTACCGTGTAAGTACTCTGTCTTCGGGGTTGAGTTTCTGGGTTTAGAACAAAGGTTCCCCCAGGGTCAAGGATGCACTCTTGTTACACCCTCAGCGGTACTAGGGCGGCCGAGTGTGGAGGGCCAATGTTATCCAATGGGGGATAGGGGCCTCTGGTTGGTGACTGCTTACGAGCAGGCCACAAGGTTTTGGGAGCAAAGCTCCTGGGGTTTAGCTAAGGGCAAAGGGAGATGTGAGTTAGTACCCAAAGTACACACGCAGCAGCACAGGGGCTGCTGGGTGCAGGCTTCGCTGGGAGATTCGAGGCAGGTCAGAGATCACCACATCTTGGGTCAAGATCGCTGGGGAGAACTCCTCGTGGTGTTGGGTCACTCGAACTCGGGCCATGGGCGACAGATGTAAAGTGGTGCAGATTCGCAGATTTGTCCGGAGCCAGAGTCTGTGGGTGCAAAAATCCTGTGTTCACAAGAGATAAAGTCTTCTCTGTGGAAAGCAGGGCAGCTCCTCGGGGTTCTTGTGGTTGCTGGCTGCAGGACACCCTGGAGTTTAGCTTCTGCAGGTTCAAAGTTGGGACAGCCGGTAGGGCTGGGGCAAAGTCAGTAGGCATCCTCTTCTTAGTTTTGGCACGGCTTTACGGTCCTCCTTCTTGTCTTCTTGGTTGTTGCTTGTCTGAAAAGGCAAGGTTCGGGGTGCCCCTAAATACTAGATTTAGGGGTGTTACAGGTAAGTAAAAAGGGTATCTCAGCTTGCAGCATCTCAGCTTGCAGCCGATGTTTGCATATGCAGGCATGTTATTTTTCTCTACAAGATTAATACAAATTTACATTTTAAAATATGCACTGCGAAGGAACATACATTTAAGATCCCGTAAATCTTACAGGTTTTGCGGGAGAGTGCACCTCTCCCGCAAAACCTGGGCTTCATGGCGGGATCTGAAAATGCCGCCAAGTGAGGCAAGTATCTTTACAGGTGCTTCAGATATCAAATCTCGATTCTCTTGCTTGTAACTTTGTAGGAGAAGGGGCGCGTTCGTTCTTTAGAAAGGGCGCTCCAGTTTAGTGAATGTTTAGTTATTCAGTAGTTCTTGTGTACTACATGCAGCGCCATATGCTGATAAAGCACTTCACTGCGCTGAGAGGGTGTTCTGCCTGCTTGAGTGAACAAGTTGTCTGGTTCCAGCTGCGCGTGACCACGCTGTGTTTAATGATCAATGATAAGGGACATATAAAGTAACCTAACTTGCTGCTGCAGGTCGGGATGTAACGGCAGGCAGGAAGGAAAATGCTACTTACCAGTATGCATCTGATCTTGGCATGTAGGGCTGCTGAAATTCATATCTTAGCATAGATCGCCGCCTAGTGTTGGGTCCGGATGTTTGCACCTTGTTGTCTTGGAAGAGTCTTCGAAGTATCACGAGATAGGTGACTCCTCCCCTGGACTACAGTGCGCATGGGCATCTTCTCCATCTTCAGATTGTTTTTCGCCAGTGTGGCAAAGATGGAGTATAGAAAGTGAGAGATGACCATGTAAATTTATGTTAAGAAGGTAACCCTGCAGCTGTGACAGGCACCGGGGAGGAGGGTGGACAATATGAATGTCAGCAGCCCTACATGCCAAGAATAGATGCATACTGGTAAGTAGCATTTTCCGTTCGGGGCATGTGGGCTGCTGAATTCATATCTTAGCATAGACTGTATAGCAGTTTCTCCTCTAGCGGTGGTTACCTGTACCAGCTGCAGTGGTTTGAAAAAGAGTTTTGAGGACAGCCTGTTGCTTAGCTTGCACGTCAACACAGTAGTGTTTAGTGAAAGTGTGTATGGTAGACCATGTAGCTGCCCTACATATGTCTTCTAAGGGAATTTTCCTAGGAAAGCCATGGATGCCCCCATTTTGCGCGTTGAGTGTGCTTTTGGGGGAACTGTTAAAGTGCGCTTTTTGATAGCATATTTGAATGCATTTAACGATCCATCTGGCTATTCCGGTCTTGGAAATGGGATTACCCTTATGTTGTGGTGAAAAGGCAACAAATAGTTGCTTTGTCTTTCTGAATGATTTTGTTCGGTCAACATAATATAGCAGAGCTCTTTTAACGTCTAGTGTGTGTAGAGCTCTTTCAGCTACTGATAGCGGGTTTGGAAAGAAAACTGGCAATTCCATGGACTGATTGATGTGAAAAGTGGAGATAACTTTTGGTATAAATTTAGGGTTTGTACGGAGTACTACCTTATTGTGGTGTATTTGCATGAAAGGTTCCTGAACGGTTAGGGTCTGTAGCTCAGTTACTCGCCTAAGGGAGGTAATGGCAATTAAAAAAGCCACCTTCCATGTTAAGAGTTGTAGTTCACATGAATGAAGTGGTTCGAAGGGAGGTCCCATGAGTCTGGTAAGTACTATGTTTAGGTTCCAGACTGAAGAAGGTGGATGCTTTGGAGGGATACTTCTTTTAAGTCCTTCCATAAAAGCTTTGATAGGTGGTATTCTAAACAGGGAGACATGTCTGTTTTGAAGATATGCTGCTATAGCAGCAAGGTGTAGCCTTATTGATGAGTATGCTAGGTTACATCTTTGAAGATGTAGCAGGTAACAAATTAAGTTCTGGATGGAGGCATCCAATGGATTGATTTGATTATTATTACAATAGATTACAAATCTTTTCCATTTAGCTGTGTAGCATGCGCTGGTAGTGGGACGCCTTGCATCCTTGATAATGTTCATGCTGTCGGGAGGCAAGTTAAGATATCTGAACTCTAAGACCTCAGGAGCCAGATCGCTAGGTTCATCTGATTGGGGTCTGGGTGCCTGATTTCTCCATGGTTGTATTAGCAATTGTGGCGAAAGGCGCAGCCTTTGGTGGGGGACTACAGAGAGTTCCAGGAGTGTCATGTACAATGGCTATCTTGCCCAATTGGGAGCAACTAGGATCATTGTGAGTGACTGTTGCCTTAGTTTGCGTGCCACTAATGGAATCAATGGGGTTGGTGGAAAGCGTACGCAAATCTGCCAGACCAGTTCATCCATATCGCATTGCCTTCTGACAACGGGTGTGGGAACCTGGCAAAGACGGGCATTTTGAGTTTTCGTTTGTGGCAAACAGATCTATTTCTGGATGTCCCCACTTTTGGAAGAATGGTTGAAGAACTTTAGGGTGAATCTCCCATTCGTGTACCTGTTGACTGTGTCAGCTCAGTAGATCTGCTATCTGATTGTCTATTCCTGGGAGATGGCGTGCCAGGAGATAAATGTTTTGTGGAATCGCCCACTTCCATATGCGTTGTGCTAGGTGAGACAGCTGCAGAGAGTGTGTCCCTCCCTGTTTTTGGATGTAGTACATGGCTGTCATGTTGTCCATACGGATTAACACGGCCTTGTTGTACAAGTATTTCTGAAAGGCTTTCATCGCTAGAAATACTGCTAGTAACTCTAAGTGGTTTATATGTAGTGTCTTCTGTTTGACTGTCCAGAGACCTTGGACTGTGTATTGAAGGAGATGGGCTCCCCAACCTGTCAGTGATGCGTCCGCTGTTAATACTACTTGTGGAACTGGCTATTGGAACAGTCGCCCCTTGGATAGGTTTTGTGGGTTCCACCATTGCAGAGAGTTGTAAGTGCGACTGTCTACCAACACTAGGTCTTTTAATTGTCCTTGAGCCTGGTTCCACTGCAGTGCTAGGCATTCTTGTAAGGGACGCATGCGAAGGCGAGAATGAGGGACAATGAATATGCAGGAGGCCATCATGCCTATAAGCTGCATGAACACTCTAGCTGGTAGAGAGTGTTGTATCTGAAATTTTTGAATGAGAGATTGCATGTTGGCTATCCTGGCTGGATTTGGATATGCCTTTCCCACTGAGGTATTTACTGTTGCTCCCAGATATTGTTGTATGTGGGCGGGTTGCGGATGTTATTTTGGGAAATTGATGGAAAACCCTAGACTGTGCAGTAGCTGGATTGTATATGAGGTATGGCTGGCACACTGAGCGTATGAGTTGGCTTTTATGAGCCAATCGCCGAGGTAGGGAAACACATGGATGTGTTGCCTTCGGAGGTGTGCTGCTACTACTGCTAGGCATTTTGTAAAAACCCTTGGTGCAGTAGTTACCCCGAAGTGGAGAACTTTGAATTGGTAGTGGTGACCTTCGATTGTGAACCTGAGGTATGTCCTGTGAGCTGGATGTATAGGGATGTGAAAGTATGCATCCTTGAGGTCTAATGTAGCAAGGAAGTCGCCTTGCTGGAGCAGTGGGAGCACTTGTTGTAAAGTGATCATATGGAAATGCTCTGATAGTATGTATTGGTTCAGAGGTCTTAGGTCCAATATTGGTTTGAGGGATCCGTCTTTTTTGGGGATGGGGAAGTATAGAGAATATACTCCTGTCCCTTGATGCTGAAATGGGACTGGTTCTATGGCACCTTTTTGTAGCATGGAGAGCACCTCTTGTTGTAACAGCGTGATTTGTTCTTTGGACATTGGACGGTGTTCAGGCGGTATGTTGGGTGGAGTAGAAATGAGTTCCAGGCAGTAACCATACTGGATAATTTGTCTCACCCACCTGACTGTAGTGATGGCGTTCCAGACTGGTAGGATTTGTGTTATTCGCCCTCCGACTGGTCTTAAATGGTCTGGAGGGAGTGTGAACAAGTCACTGCTTGGTGGTGGTGGAGGCTCTGGTGTTGTTACCAACACGTCCTATGCCTTTGTTATTGTTCCATCTATAACCTCCTCCATTGGAGCCTCTATTAAAGGTGCTTTGTGTAGTACTTTTAAATGAGGAAGAGGCCTGGGATATATTGCCTCTGCCTGAGCCTCGAAAAGAGGAGCGACGAAAGGAGCTTCGATACAGTTGAAATTGAAGTGCACCCATGTACTTAGCAGTGTCAGTATCTTTTTTCATCTTTTCTAAGATGGTATCCACTGCAGGGCCAAACAAAAAATCCTGGTTAATGGGTTGATTAAGTATGGTAGACTGCACTTCATTCTAAAATCCAGAAATGCAGAGCCAGGCATGCAGGCGTAGTAACACACTAGTGTTGACAGACCTAGCGGATGTATCCGCTACATCAAGGGCGCATTTTATGGATGCACTGGTGATGAATTTCCCTTCCTGTATTAGTGCATTTGCCTTATAGGGTTCTGGTAGGTGTTGTAATAACCCTTCCAGTTCATCATAGTGTGCTCTTTCATAGCGTGCTAGGAGAGCTTGTGTATTGGCAATTCTCCATGTATTAGCCGTTTGAGAAGCTACTCTTTTGCCTGAGGCTCCTAAAATCTTTGACTCCTTGTCTGGAGGGGGGGCATCACCTGTTTACGAATTCGCTCTTTTCCTAGCGTTAGAAACAACTAGAGAGTCTAGTGGTAGCTGAGCCTTGATATAAGAGGGGTCTGTAGGGGCTGGTTTATATTTCTTTTCAATTCTTGGATTGAGTACAGGCGCTCTAGCTGGGTCTTTAAAGATGTCTGATGCATTCTTTAGTACTCCCTTTAACATAGGTAGTATACGTACAATCTTCTCTGATGTTGGGAAGGTGTTAAATAGGAGATCCTCCTCTATAGGGTCAGTGTGCATGTCTACGCCATGATACTGAGCTGCTCGGTCTACTAGCTGGTTAAAAGCGAGAGTGTCATCAGTAGGAGATGGCTTTGTGGGGTATGTGGAGGGATCGGGTATGGGTTGTGTATCATAAGGGTCATCACGGTCGTTTTGATCGTCCCATGTGGTATCTTGGTTTCCTTGATCGTCAGGGTCCATAAAATCCTGTTGAGGATCTTCACCCATGTCTTCTCCCTCATCATAATATGGAGGTGTAAGAGAATATGGAACATAAGGCATGTTAGGAGTGAAAGGAGGAGGTGTAAAAGGTCTTGAAGGGGATGTCCCAAAGTCTTTTTTCTTAGGAGGAACAGGAGAAGGAGCTTCAGTGTCCAGTCTTCTCTTGTTTTTACTGTAAACTGCTATATGTCCTGTTTCAGGTTCTATATACAGTCTATTTTGGCCTGGGCTCACTGGATCAGGATGAAAAAGTTCTTCTTCTACTGTCTGTGGCTTTGGCGCCGAGATTTTTGGATCGGTCGCTTTCTTGTCCTTATGTTTCCGTGGAGCTGTATCCGGCTCAATGTCTTTTGTCGGCTCAACAGCTGTTTTCGGGTAGGTGTTCTTTTTCGGCTCTACTGTCTTTTTAGGCTCGATGTGCCTTTTCGGTTCGACGACTTTTCGGGTCGACCGCCTTTTTCAGTTCGGCAGCCTTCGTCGGCTCTGCGGTATTCTTCGGCTCTACGCCTTTCTACGGGTCGATACCTTTTTTCGGGTCAATGATCTTTTTCGGGTCGACGACCCTTTTCGGATCGACGACCTTTTTCGGATCGACGACCTTTTTCGGATCGACGACCTTTTTCGGAATCGACGACCTTTTTAGGATCGACGACCTTTTTAGGATCGACGACCTTTTTAGGATCGACGACCTTTTTAGGATCGACGACCTTTTTAGGATCGACGACCTTTTTAGGATCGACGACCTTTTTAGGATCGACGACCTTTTTAGGATCGACGACCTTTTTAGGATCGACGACCTTTTTAGGATCGACGACCTTTTTTCGGGTCGACAGTCTTTTTAGGATCGACAACTGTTTTCGGGTCGATGGACTTTTTCGGGTCGATGGACTTTTTCGGGTCGGCGGACTTTTTCGTGTCGACGCTCTCTTTCGGGTCGACGAGTCTTTTGGTGTCGGTGCCCGTTCTCGGCTCTGTGGTCTTTTTTGAATCAACAGTCTTTTTGGGAAGTGTTTTACTTGGTACCGGTGTACCGGAAGGCTTAGGTGTATTCTTCGTAGCCAAGCCGGAAGGCGGGGCTTCTGAAGCTATGTTTCGGTCTCGGCTAAGGCTTTTGGGCGATGCTTTGACCAGAGCCTTGGATGGAGGTGGAGGCAGGGTAGGGGCTTTGGTACTCACGGTTTGCCCCGGTGTGATCTCGTCATCGGACTCAGACTGGTCTTCTACGGTCACTAGCTCCAAGTCGGAGTCCGCTGCCTCTGGAAGTTCATGTTCGTCCTCGAAAAAAAATTCTGGTTCTGGTGCCTGCCGCTGCATCTCTAGTCGGGCAGCTCTTCGGTTCCGGATAGTCTTCTTGGACCGGAACTGAGCACAAGCTGGGCAGTTTTCTTCGTTGTGCTCCGGAAATAGGCACCTGTTGCATACTGTATGCTTGTCGCTATGTGTAAACTTGGATCGACATTGTGGGCATCTTTTGAACGGGATACTTTCCATCGGCAGGAGGCCCACGTGGCGTCAAAAAGGCCCAACGGCCCGCGTCGAAAACCAGATATAGATGGAAAGAGTTGTCGAGTCGAGGGATACCGAGCGGAAACAATACCGTCGAAAGTTGAAGGTTTTCGGCCTTTGAATCTTGGAAAACTTTGGTCCCGAAGTTGGAGTTGTCGAAGTGCATCCAAACCTAATGGCAGAGAAAAACAATCTGAAGATGGAGAAGATGCCCATGCACACTGTAGTCCAGGGGAGGAGCCACCTATCTCCTGATACTTCGAAGACTCTTCCAAGACAACAAGGTGCAAACATCCGGACCCAACACTAGGTGGCGATCTATGCTAAGATATGAATTCAGCAGCCCACATGCCTCGAACAAGTCTTTTAAAACAAGCACGGCCATGCGGCCGCGAAAGTGACGGGAAACATGATCCAGAACAGATGGCACCATGCACCCCCCTGCTCACTCCCGCAAGCTGGAGGCCGTGGGACATGCACGAGTTTTATTAAAGTCTGGAGTGATTCCAAGAGGCCCTTCCTAGAGCAGCACATGCACGCTGCGCTCTCTACCTAAAAAGAGGGAACTTTCTTACACACACCTATTAAAGCGACATGGCCGAGACACATGATAGCACTTGAGTTTACCTACGTATCAAATTGTCTTTCAGCTAACAGTCCAAGACATTTTTGGCTTGCATTCAGTTAGTTTTTTAACCCCCTTCGAAAACTGCACTGTAGTACAACTAAGTGTTTTCCACAATGCATTATGGGCAATTGAGTGCGTTGTTCACTGGTGGTTATATCGGCGGGGCAACACATGGTCATACACTATATTAACATCTATGTGTCAACACTGTTTTCACACTATTACACTGTATTTCAGCATGCACTACATGTGTGCATTGTCCGGTTTTCATTATGTTTGGGGCTATAGACCTGTTTATACAACCAGTTGACTGTTCATACAGACTACTTAGTAGTTACATGTTCAAGCTGTTTACCTGGTAAATTCACCAGTCTGAATGAATGCATTGTTGGTACTGAATATTTTCTTTATTTTGTTGGTTTCAGTGGTTATATCGGTTTAGCTGGATGATAAGTCATTGTGTATAATTTAAATAGCAACAGAAGAATTGGTAATACGTTTATGTTTTACAGGTACCCCTGCAGAAGGGTGATAGCATCTGAAATGATTGGGTTTGTTTATCAAGCTGCTGATACAACCACAGCTATGTTTAATGTGGATGTCATCAACAATGGATCTACGCGATCATTTTTGCAACAGAATCAATGAATAAATTCTTATGCTAATTGCAAAATTGTTTAACATTGTATTTACTTTATGTACATATTATATCAAAACTGTTCAAAACATTTTTGAGATTTAGCCTATGGGCTATTTTGGTTAAAGCACTCTGATATCTATCTATCTATCTATCTATCTATCTATCTATCTATCTATCTATCTATCTATATCTATCTATATCTATATCTTTATCTACATCTATCTATATCTATATATATCTATCTATCTATATCAATATCTATATATCTATCTATCTATATCTCTATCTCTATCTATATATCTCTATCTATATATCTCTATCTATATCTCTATCTCTATCTCTATATCTATATCTCTATATCTCTATCTATATCTCTATCTATATCTCTATCTATATCTCTATCTCTATCTCTATCTCTATCTATATCTCTATCTATATCTCTATCTATATCTCTATCTATATCTCCCTCTCTCTCTCTCTGTATCTATCTATATCTATCTATCTATCTATCTATCTATCTATCTATCTATCTATCTATATCTCTCTCTCTATATATATATATATATATATATATATATATATATATATATATATATATATATATATATATATATATATATATCCGAAAGAAATCCTCAGACCTCCACACCGCACGGCGTGGCGAAAGAAGGAGACAGACCCCATGGCTTCAGGCAAGATGTTTTATTGTTGACCTTTATAGCGACGCGTTTCGAGTACCATGTACTCTTGATCACACACGCCTCGCCGCGGAAACGCCCCGCCGCTACCTTGCCGACCTCAGCGCCTTACAGCACGGGCGTTTCGAGGAGATGTGAGCCGATGTTGCGGGACAAAGACATTGCAGGTACTGTGTTGTTGCCCCTCCACAGTACTCACTTGAGGACAGTATTTTATGCACAAGACCACCAAAGCATCCACTATGGAGAAGTTACGGACTACCTGACCCAGAAAGCATTGCAGTACGAAGTCCCAACTGGGCGGGGCAGAATAGTATATAGTCCACACAGCTGATGGGTTTTGGCGCATACAGCCAGTGATGAAGGGCGTAGAGCCCGAAACGCGTATGGCGCTTCTGTTGGAGGAGTACACGCGCTTTACCTGCTACCTACAATAAAGAAGGCCAATCTCCACCTGTGTTGGCGTGCGTGTGTATATATATATATATATATATATATATATATATATATATATATATATATATATATATATATATATATATATATATATATATATATATATATATATCTGCAAGGTTCACTGAATTCTTTCTTTGTTACACAGAGATGGGCAGGCTCCTCCACAGAGTTCCACACCAACTTTGATTATTTTGAAAAAGTACTTATTAAACTTTGAGTGCAGGGTACTAGTTGGGTTCCTCACAAGCATTTGTACCATGTGGACTTTTCATTTTTCTCTGCATAAAGACATGCAGTCTGCAATAGCAGTTTGCACGAGCTTGGTGATGGGTCCCTTAGGGTGGTACAATTCATGCTGCAGCCCTTAGGGACCCTCTTTGGTGTTAATGAATATCCTAGGTACCAGGGGTACCATTTACTAGACACTTACACTGAGCCTAATGGGGTGCCAATTGTGGAACAATGGTACAGTTTAGGGAAAGAACACGGTCATGGGGGACGGGGTTAGCAGGGACCCAGTACACTTTAAGTCAAAGCTGCATCAGATTCCATGTCCAAAAGGGCACTTTCCTACAAGGAGTCAACACAACACGGTAACTTATCACCTGCTGACAAGTTTTAATCAGCCCTATATCAATGCATTAGGCTGCACAGGACCCTTGCAACTCTATAGGCCCTATATTAACTCACTAAATTGCATTTGCACTTTACAATGAGATGGCTGGCTGGCCATTTTCCAAATGCTAGTTTATGTTTTGTTACAATGGCCAATAAGTATAGGAACATGTTACGACTGGTGTGATATTCAGTTTTCATTTTGTTTTAATTGTTTGCAATTTACCGTTTTAGCTTATATTCTATGCGTTACATTTTGTATTTTATATTCTTTTGTTTAAGAATTTCAAAATGTTCTAATGCTCTGTGCCATTTTGTTTTCTTTATGTCAGATGTAACACTGATATGACAAGGACACTTTTTTGTAGGTTGTGAACCGT
The DNA here is from genome assembly GCF_964261635.1 of Lissotriton helveticus. NCBI lineage: Eukaryota > Metazoa > Chordata > Amphibia > Caudata > Salamandridae > Lissotriton > Lissotriton helveticus. Next base: position 1,863,142,112 of record NC_136057.1, read on the forward strand.
TATTTGCACTTTTATGATTTTCTCAAAACAGAATACAATTTTTTAATTGAATACAGATCCAGGGGCCTGCTGATGCAAATATTCTATTGTTTAAGAATGTTTATGTCTCAATAGGAATCATTTAGGTAGTCATATAGAAATTATATAAATAGCATGCTATCCTTTCAGTTTTAAAAATTGTGATTTATACAGACTTGAAAAAACAATTTGGTTTTATGTTGATCCAAATATATCATTTTAATCTGGTATCTTGTTGTCTTGTGCAGACTGGTTACAATACATGGTCTTAAGCTTCCAGATATGCCCATTTGAAGATTTTCTGCAATAAGCACTTTTGCTGCTAAAGTGCAGGATTTATTAGCTTGCCTTTTGCACAGTTCCATTCTGTTATGCAAATGAAGTCTCCAGATGTAGCTACTAGAAAAATCACGTCATTGAACAGTATAATTGTTGGTATAATAATTGTTTCAATTAACTAAAATAAAAGACTGACAGAGCTCACATGGATCGAACACTCCATCATCCACTTCAGCATTTCCAGCCCTCGCACCGCCAACGCCCCCCACTGGACGTGGAACAAAATAGAGACCAGCTGGGCGAACGCCCTCAACACCTCCAAATCTGCTACTGCCATCAACCTCTAACAGGGAGTGACAAACTTCAATGCCTGGATCACCATTTGTGCAGAAAGCATCGTCCCCCTCAAGAGTAACATCCAGAGAAAACAGTTGGAGAGGAGATGGCATGCCAGAAAGGACACCTCTGACAGGGCAGCCTCCTTCAACCACCACCACCGCCTGTTGAGGGCAACAAATTAGACAGCCTTTGCTGCACGCATCAAACCCAGCGCCAACACCACCAATGATCTTTTCAACATCGACAAGCAATTCTCCAACCCAGCTGCTAGCGAAAACAACATCATTCCCTCAAAAGAGCTGTGTGACAACCTCACCCATTTCTTCCACATCAAGATCACAACCATATACATAAACTTCGAACCCCAACCCACACCTACAGACTTCCTCCACAGATACGCCGAAGCTCCCACAGACCCTAGCCCGCATCACATCTTCAACCTCGGAAACCAAAGAATCAGCCAGGAACTCACCACCCTACTCAACACCTATTACCACTGCAACATTCCCAACGCCTGGACTGGAAACACAAGTCAGACCCCTCCTCCGACCCCAGCGAAATCAAACTACCAGCCAATCTCCCTGCTCCCATTACCAGAGACGGTACAGGTAAAAATAACATCAACAATCAACTCATGGCATCTGGAGTAGAATCAGCTATCTGACACCTCCCAAACCAGCTTCTGCAGCAATCACAGCATTGAAACCACCCTGATCGCAGCCACCAATGACATCCAAATCTTCCTAGACAGAGGAGAAGGATAAGTTACTTACCTGTAGCACAAGTTACTACTTGTGTAACAATATATCTGTAAGAGACATTAGTTAGTGATATTTTCCTTATCTAAGAATATCCCCAGGCGTCAGACTGGATCCGGAAAGCTTTTGTCAGCAGCATCCCTGCGCGGCTATAGGCATCGTCATATGGCTCTGCATGCGTTGCTGGCGTCATATTCGCCGAAATGACGTCACTGGAGCTACTTAGACGCACCCACGTGCGCTGACGTCAGTTCTGTGCACAACTTTCCGCTACCGGAACCCAGAGCCATGTTAGATACTGACCACTGGTGCATAGAAACTAGGGCCCGAAAGGATGACCTTAACCCCACTAATCAGGTCGCAGAACGGGGAGGATGGGTGGGGCGGTAGGGAATCTATCACTAACTAATGTCTCTTACAGATATATCGTTACACGAGTAGTAACACGTGCCTCTGAGAGAGACACGTTAGTGATAGATTCCTTAACTCAGAATAGATACCCCAGCAATACCAACCCCGGTGGTGGGTCTGCGAAAAAGATTACATCAGAAAGACACGGAGAACAGAACGGTCAAATAAGCCGTCCCTCCGGACCAGACGGTCAAGGCAATAATGCTTTGTAAAAGTATTCAGTGAAGCCCACGTGGCAGCCTGATCGATGTCTTGCAAGAGGACACCACGTCACAACGCCGTAGAGGCTGCTGTATCCCTGGTAGAATGGGCACGCAGCCCCACTGGAGGTTCCATTTTAGTCATAGAATAACAGGCCTTGATACACAAGACAACCCATCGGGAGATAGTCCTCTTGTGAACAGCCCGGCCTTTTTTGGCGCCTGCGTTGCCAACAAAGAGCTGGTCATCCACCCGGAATGCTTGTGTGCGATTCAGATAAAAGTAAGCGCACGTTTTGGGTCCAGATGGTGGAGCCTCTCTGGAAGGATGCAGAGGCAGAAAGAAAGTAGGCAAGGTGATAGTCTGACCGATGTGGAAGGCAGTGACAACCTTAGGAAAGAAGGAAGGACAACGAATACTTTACCTGTCGGTGTAGTTTTGCAGCTTGAAGATCTTTGTTGATTCACTATGCTCTGCATTATTCCGCGGTCTAGTGGTTGGGTCCGGAAACGTAGTCTTTTCTTTGTTTTTTTTCCCGTAGCCCAGGTGGGCGTCGACGTCCCTTTTTCCTGTGACGTCGGCACGCTTCCTGCGGAAGCTCCCACCTTTGGGCGCCATCTTTGGATTCTTTTTTCTTGTTTTTGTGTTCTGTTTGCGAATCCTTGGCAATGTTTTCTAGTTTTCCTCCAAGTAAATGATTTTTCCCGCCTTGTCTTTTTAGGGGTCTGTTTGTATATTGTCCTTTTTATTTCCACCTTCATCTCCTGCCTCATCTTTCTGGTGGTGGTGGTGGGTGGGTTTGCTAGTGAATCTAGAAAGATCTTCAAGCTGCAAAACTACACCGACAGGTAAGCAACTATTCGTTTTGCAGCGTGAATCTTTCTGGATTCACTATGCTGTGCATAGACTTTGTAGTGGTTTTTTATGTTTGGGGCGGCTGGGTGGAAGATGAGGGGTGGTTGTTGAATATATGTTGAAGCACCTTCTGACCTACGTGTGCTTCCTTGTTCATTTGTATATCCACACAGTAGTGCTTAGTGAACGTGTGCACTGAAGCCCATGTTGCCTCCAGGCATATGTCTTGAATGGGTGTGTTAGCCAGGAAGGCTATTGTTGCTCCCTTCTTCCTGGTAGAGTGGGCTCGTGCCCCCTCTGCTAGTTCTTGGCCTGCCTGTTTGTGGCAAAATTGTATAGTTTGTGCGATCCATCGTGCGATGGTTCCCTTTGTTACTGGTCTACCGAAACTGCTTGCGAAGGACACAAAGAACTGCTTTGTCTTCCTGTACTCCTTAGGTCTTTCCATGTAATGCATTACTGCTCTTCTAGCGTCCAGAGTGTGCAGTGCCCTCTCTGCGATTGTGGACGGTTTCTGAAAGAAGCTTGGATTTGTACAGTCTGGATCATGTGGAACCTAGACACCACCTTTGGCATAAAGTGTGGGTCAGTTCTCATTACCACCCTATCATTGTGTATTTGAATGTAGGGTTCTTGCAGCGTCAGGGCTTGCAGTTCGCTTACCCTGCACAGTGAGGTGATTGCCACCAGAAAGACTGTCTTCATTGTCAGCATTTGTAGGGAGGCCTTATGGATGGGTTCAAAGGGCGCTTTCATAAGCTCTGTTAGGACTAAATTAAGGTTCCATGCCGGTGGCGGCATCCTCTTAGGTGGTGCGACCCTTTTTGCCCCTTCCAGGAATCTCTTTACTACTTGAGATGTAAAGAAGCTCTTTAGTGGCTCTCCTCTTGTGTAGGCTACTATCGCTGCTAGGTGTACTCTTAGCAAGGATGAACTTAGTTTTGCTTTCAGCAGGTGCGTGAGATATCTTAGCATTGTTGATTCCCTTGTCATCTTCTTGTGTAGTTTCTTCTTGCTGCACCATTGTGTGAACCTCTTCCACTTTGCCACATAGCACCTTCGTGTGGTAGGTCTCCTTGCCTCTCGTAGCACCCGCAGGGTGCTCTCAGGTAACCTTAGGTGTGCAAACGCTATGTATTCAGGAGCCATGCCGCTAGGCTGAGGCTCTCTGGCTCTGGGAGCAGTACTTCTCAGTTTTGCATGGAGAATAAGTATTTTCTTTTCCTGAACTTGTGGGGTGGTTCCTGTGCCATTTTCATTATTTGTGAGTACCAGGTCTGCCTTGCCCACTGTGGTGCCACCAGGATCAGTGTCATGTTGCTGGTCCTGCACTTGTTGAGTACCCTGTGTATCAGTGGTATCAGGGGAAAAGCATAGGCAAATGTTTTCGACCAGCTTATCCATAGGGCATTCCCTAAGGGTCGTTCCCTTGGTTGCCTGGATGCGAAGTATAGGCATTTTGCATTCTGGTGTGTTGCAAATAGGTCTATCGTCGGTGTTTCCCATCTCCTGAATAGCCTTTGCGTTTCTTGTGCATTGAGCTCCCACTCGTGGGATGCTGAAGCCTGTCTGCTGAGCCAGTCTGCTTCCACATTGTCCTTCCCTGGTAGGTGTATGACTAGCAGGTCTATTTTGAGTGGGATGGCCCGTCTCCATATTGCCTGCGCTAGGTTGGATAGTGTGACTGATTGTGTTCCTCCCGGTTTGTTGATGTAGAAAATCGTTGTTGTGTTGTCTGTTTGTATCAACACTCTCTGGTTGTACAGTTGTTTCTGGAATGCCTTCAGGGCGAGGAACAAGGTCTTCAGTTCCAGGTAGTTGATGTGTCTGACCGCATCTGCTGGAGTCCACAGACCCCTGACTGAGTTTGTTCATGTGTGCTTCCCATCCCATCTGGGATGAGACTGTGGTGATGGTCACCGTTTGGGTTGGTGGTGTTAAAGGCTTCCCTTTTGTTATGTTCTCCCTGTTCCACCACGTAATCCCCTCCTGCACTGCGTGAGTTACAACCACTAGATCTTCCCAACTTCCTGTAGCTTGTGACCATTGTTGTTGCAGCCATTTCTGGAATGGTCTCATGTGGAGGCGTATATGGTGGACCAGGTGTATACAGGATGCCATCATCCCCATGATCTTGCTCGCTGTCCTCACTGTTCGAGCTCGCCCCTTCTGGTAGCGGTGTGTCTCCTTTCACAGGGCCAGTGTCCTCTTGTCGCTGGGGAACACCTTGCGCTTTATGGTGTTGATCTGTGCCCCCAGGAAGATCTTCACTTGCTTTGGTTCCATTGAGGATTTCCCCCGGTGTATCGAGAAACCCAGGTCTGTCAGTGTTTCTGTGACACGCTGTGTGTGTTTCTTGCATGCCCTGTGTGAACTTGCTTTTATTAGCCAGTCGTTGAGGTAAAGTTATACATGAATCCCTTCCCTGTGCAGGTACGCTGCCACGGCTGCGAGACATTTGGTGAACACCCTTGGTGAGGACTTTAGTCCGAGGGCTAGGGCTGTGAACTGGTAGTGTTCTTTGTTGATGGTAAATCTTAGTTGAAGTTTGTTCTGCCTGTTCATGGGAATGTGCAGGTAGGCATCTTTGAGGTCTATGGTGGACACGAAGTCTCCGTCCCTTATCGGAGGAATGACCTCTTGTAGGGATGTCATTTTGAACTTTTGTGTCTTTATGTATTTGTTTAGGAACCTTAGGTCCAGAATGGGCCTTAGCATTTCGTCCACTTTTGGAGCTAGGAAATAGTTTGAGTACACTCTCTTGTTCCTTTCTCTGAATGGAACTGGTTCGATGCCTCCTTTCGGAGGAGTTCTTGTGATTCCTCTAGGAGTAGCGCTAGTTCTTTTCCTGAATACACCTTCCTTTTTTGTTTTCGGTTTGGTGGTTTCTTTTCCAGTTCTATGTAGTATCCGAACTGTATGATGTTGAGTATCCATTTGTCTGTAATTATCTTTTTCCACTCCTGGAAGAAGTGTCTTAGCCTGCCTCCTACTGGTGTTACATGTTCGTTGATGTTTGGTCCGTGTAACCTCCTCTTGTTGACCTGGTTAGGCCTCACCCTCGGAAGAGTCGTGTGGGTGGGCACGCTTTGCGTGACGGAGTCACTTTGAGGTGGGTTGATGGCCCACTCTTCTTGTTTGCCCCGTCCATTCGCCCTCCCGCAAAAGGACTGGCCCGAGGCTGGTACTGCCAGGTTTGCTTTTGCTGTCCCTGCTGCGATTGTCGCCCTAGTGTGCCTGCTGGAAAGTCTGGTGGGACGTTCCCGGCCCGTTTCCTCCCCTTCCGTTTTGTCTCAATCGGGGTACCCCTTCTCATCCCTCTGAATTGTAAGGCCCCCATGGACCTTGCAGTTTCATTTTCTTTCTTGAGCTGGGTGAGTTTCTCATCCACTGGTGCCCCGAACAGTGTCTCTCCATTGAAAGGAGTGCTCAGAATGTTGTTCTGTACTTCCGGCTTGAAGCCTGAGATCCTGAGCCAGGCATGCCTTCTTTCTGTGATTCCTATCATCATAAGTCTGCTGGATGTGTTAGCCCCATCCAAGGCCGTCTACAGGCAAGCATTTGCTATATTTTTCCCTTCCTCCACCAGATGTGATGCCCTTTGCTGGTATTCATCGGGGAGGTTCTTGAGCAGTTGTTCCATCTCGTCCCAGTACTGGTGTCTGTTCAGTAGGGCATTGGAGTTCGCCATGCGCCAGTGTACCACTGCATTGGGACGTTTGCCCTCTTCCTGACTGTTGCCACAATGACGGATCCCTGCATAAAGGGATGATCCTGAGAGAAGTGTTTGTATTTTTTCTCTGTCCTAGGTGTGAGAGACCTGCAGGTCGCTGGGTCTTTGAACGCCTTCCCCCCTGGTCCAGGACACTCGGAAGCATGGGGAGGAACTGACTCTTTGAGTGGGGAGCAGGGTCTCCAAGAGGAAACATGCCTTTGGTTTTTCCCCCTCCAGTCTGACTCCATAAGCCACTACTATGTTCTTGATAACCATGTTATAGGCCCCAATGTCATCTGGTGGAGAAGGCCTCGAAGGATAAGTCTCCACGGGCTCTTCCAGGTTTTCGGAGTCTAGGTCCTGCCATTCCAGGTCCTGTGCTGGTCATCGTCCCCTTCTTCCTCATAGTATAGGCCCTCTTCCTCTAGTGGTCCTGTGGCTCTGGAGTTTTCGGCGGTCCTTCTGCATCATACTCCTCTTCCTCTTCTATTTCGACGGAATCGTGAACCTTTTCATTTTCTCGTCGAACTCTCTCTTCCTTTGCAGGATGTTCTCCATTTCTGCCTCGAGCCTTCTCTTTTTCCTCTCCATCTTGGCGGCATGCTCGGCGTCAAGCGTTTTGGCCAATCTCTCTTCGACTTAGTTGTTGACGTCAAAAAGACCTTCGGGTCCTTCTCCTACTAAGTCGAGCGGTCCTTTTCGGGGAAGTGTTTCGACGACCTTGGCTTTTCGCCGGTCTTCGCTGCATGGGAGTCCTTTTCGAAGGATCTACTGGGCTGTTTGTCCTTGGATGCAGCTGCGGACGTCGAGATTTTCGGCGCCAGTGCTACCTTCGAGGACTTAGACTATGTTTTTCAAAAGTCTGACTCGGGCTTTCGAGAGTCTGCCGGGGGTTTAGGGGTCGACGTCTGTCCTAACTCTTTAGATGCCTTCTTATCGGTCTCTATGACCGTGTAGTCATCTGGTCCCTCGGCGATGCTGTCCTCTTCGTTGCTGGAGAGGCCCAGGTCCCAAAGCGACGGAGGTTGGCCTTTGCCTTGCATGGTGTAGTTGGCTCTCCTCTGTCTCTCTCTAACCCGGAGTGTCTTCGGGGTGAAGGTGGAGCAAGCGTTGCAATCCTTGCTCTCGTGGTCGACCGGTAAGCAGAGGTTGCAGACCAGGTGGTGGTCCTTCTGTGCGTATTTGTGGTGGCAGTTACGGCAGAATTTAAAAGGTGTTTTGTCCATTCCTGCGCTCAGGGAGCCCCCTGTGCGCGCATTCTCTGTTGGACGTTGAAGATCTCGAAGTTCTCCTCCTTCTTAGTCGTCCCGGCTTGGTGATCTCGTTCCTCAGTATCTTCTCCAATCTTTTGTGTAAAATTAGTCTTTTTCCTCTTCTTTCCTCCAAAAACTCTGGAGCCTCTCGGTGACGATCCAGAACCAACGCCTGAAAAAAGAATCTGAAGATGGCGCCTAAAGGTGGGAGCTTCCGCAGGAAGCGTGCAGATGTCACAGGAAGTACACCAAAAGGTGGGATGTCGACGCCCACCTGGGCTACGAGAAAAAAAAAAAAGAAAGAAAAGACTACGATTCCGGACCCAACCACTAGACCGCGGAATAATGCACAGCATAGTGAATCCAGAAAGATTCACGCTGTAAAACCTTGTCCGGATGAACCGACAGAAAGGAAAATGCTACTTACCAGTATCCATCTGTTCTTGGCATGTAGAGCTGCAGAGTAGTACACTGTGCATTAGATCGCCAACTGCTGTCGGGCTCGGATGATTGCAGGTTGTTGTCTTCTTGGAAGAAGTCTTTGTTAGTCCCGATAGGTGACTCCTCCCTTGGACAATACTGCGCATGGGCATCGGCTCCATCCTCAGATTGTTTTTCTCCATGATGGGAAATGATGGAGTCAGTAGAAGTAAAGAAAGAAGGATGTCCATGCGTATGCATCTAAGTAAGATGAAAAACTGGAACGGATACAAGTCCCGGGGAGGCGGGAGGGCGTGTACTACTCTGCAGCTCTACATGCCAAGAACAGATGCATACTGGTAAGTAACATTTTCCGTTTGAGGCATATGAGCTGCAGATAGTACACTGTGCATCGATTGTGCAGCAGTTTCCCCTCTAGCGGTGGTCACCTGTATCCGTTGCAGTTGTTTGAAAGAGAGTTTTAAGGACAGGTTGGCCTACTGCAGCTTGCTGCTTGACTTGCACATCAACACAATAGTGTTTAGTGAAGGTGTGTGGTGTAGACCGTGTTGCTGCTTTGCAAATGTCCTCTAGTGGTATATTTCCTAAGAAAGCCATAGAGGCTCCTATTTTGCGAGTGGAGTGTGCTCTAGGAGGAACTGGTAGTGTACGTTTAGCCTTTATATAGCATATTTGTATACACTTTACAATCCACCGTGCAATCCCGCCTTTAGAGATGGGGTTGCCTGTGTGCGGAGGAGAGAAAGCGACAAACAATTGTTTAGTTTTTCTAAATGATTTAGTCCTGTCGATATAGTAGAGTAGAGCTCTTTTAACATCTAAGGTGTGTAAAGCCCTTTCTGCTACCGAGTCTGGGTTTTGGAAAAACACAGGTAGCTCGACAGACTGATTGAGGTGAAAAGGAGTGACAACTTGTGGGAGAAATTTTGGATTAGACCTAAGAACCACTTTGTTAGGATGTATTTGAAAAAATGGTTCTTGTATAGTGAAAGTTTGAATTTCACTTACTCTTCTGAGAGAGGTGATAGCAACAAGGAAAGCAGTTTTCCATGTTAGGAATTGCAGCTCGCATCTATGTAGGGGCTCGAAAGGGGGTCCCATAAGTCTGGTAAGGACAACATTTAGGTTCCACACAGGAGAAGGAGGCAACCTGGGTGGGATTATCCTTTTTAAGCCTTCCATGAACGCTTTAATCGCAGGAACTCTGAAGAGAGACAGATGTTGTCTGTTTTGTAAATAAGCTGCAATTGCTGCAAGGTGCAGGCGTATGGAAGAATATGCCAAATTAGACCTTTGTAGATGTAGAAGGTAACAAATGATATTCTGGATGGAAGCATCCAGGGGGTCAATTTGATTATTTGTGCAATAAATTAGGAATCTTTTCCATTTAGCAGCGTAACACGCTCTGGTAGTGGGTTTTCTGGCTTCTTTAATAATGTCCATACAGTCTGGTGGTAGGTTTAAATAACCAAACTAAGACTTCAGGATCCAGATCGCTAGATTCAGTTGGTGCGGGTCTGGGTGCCTGATTTCGCCATGGTTCTGTGTTAACAGAGATGGAGTGAGCCGCAACTTTTGGTGTGAAACTAGAGAGAGTTCCAGCAACGTGGTGAACCACGGTTGGCGTGCCCATGTGGGAGCTACAAGGATTAGTTTGAGAGACTGTTGTCGGAGTTTGCGCACCACTAATGGAATTAGTGGGAGAGGCGGAAAAGCGTACGCAAATCTGCCCGACCAGTTCATCCATATCATATTGCCTTCGGACAGTGGGTGTGGAAACCTGGCGGCGAAGGCTGGGCATTTTGCATTTTCGTGGGTGGCAAATAGGTCTATGTGTGGATGACCCCACTGTTGGAAGAATGGCTGAAGAACTTGTGGATGCAATTCCCATTCGTGAATCTGTTGTGACTGCTGACTCAACAGATCTGCTATCTGATTGTGAACTCCTGGAAGATGTTCCGCTAGCAGATGTATGTTTTGAGGAATGGCCCATCTCCAAATGTCTTGTGCAAGCTGGGACAGTTGCAGAGAGTGTGTCCCCCCTGTTTTTGAATATAGTACATGGCTGTCATATTGTCCGTCTGGATGAGGACAGCCTTGCCTTGCACGTGAAGTTGCAAGGACTTGAGTGCTAGGAATATTGCTAGCAGCTCGAGATTGTTGATATGGAGTAGCCGTTGTTGAGCGGTCCATTGACCCTGAGTGGTATGTTGAAGGTGATGGGCTCCCAATCCTGTGAGGGATGCGTCTGTGGTGAACACTACTTGTGGAACTGGCTCTAGGAACGGCCGCCCCTTTGTCAGGTTTTTGGTGTTCCCCCCACTGCAGAGAGCGATGTGTGCGGCTGTCCACCAACACCAGGTCTGTTAGTTGACCGTGAGCTTGGTTCCACGGTCGTGCTAGACACTCTTGTAACGAACGCATTTGCAATCTTTAGTGTGGAACTATGAAGATGCAAGATGCCATCATGCCTATGAGTTTCATGAACATTCTGGCGGGGAGAGACTGTTGGAATTGAAACACAGCGACTACGTTTTGAATGCTCTGTATCCTGGCTGGACTGGGATAAGCTAGAGCTGTAGTTGTGTCTATTGTAGCCCCTAGATACTGATGCACGTGCGACGGCTCTAGGTGCGACTTGGTGTAGTTTATTGTAAACCTTGAGTTGTGCAACGTTTGGATCATCTGATGTGTGTGTGTGTAACACACTGACTGGCTGACTTGCCGTTTATGAGCCAATCGTCTAGATCTTGGTGCCGTCGTCACCCCAAATGGAAGGACTGTGAATTGATAGGGTTGTCCTTCCAGTACAAACCTTAGATATTTCCTGTGAGCAGGATGTATAGGGATGTGAAAGTAGGCGTCTTTCAGATCTAGTGTAGCAAGGAAGTCTCATTGTTGCAGCAGTGGAAGCACTTGTTGCAGAGTGATTATATGAAAATGATCTGACTGTATGTAATGGTTGAGGGGCTTGAGGTCTAGAATCGGTCTGAGGGTCCAGTCTTTCTTGGGAATTAGAAAATACAGCGAGTAAACCCCGTTCCTTGTTCCTGTAAAGGTACTAACTGAATCGCACCCTTCTGTAGAAGGGACAGAACCTCTTTCTGAAGCAGAGCTAGATGATCGGTAGACATTGGACGCTGTTTGGGAGGTATGTGTGGAGGGGTTGCTGTAAGTTCTAGGCAGTAGCCATGTTGGATAATCTGTCTTACCCACCTGTCTGTTGTAATGGAGTTCCAGACAGGCAGGAACTGTGTTAGTCTGCCCCCTACAGGAGTGGAATGCTGTGGGGGGGGAGTGTAGGGAAGTCATTGCTTAGGGGCGGAAGAGGCTCGAGTGTTATTACCTCTACCTCTGCCCTTGGTATTATTGCCTCTGTGTCCTCCTCTATAGTATCCTTTGTTGGAGGAGGTTTGTGTCTTGAAGGACGTGTTCGTGTCTGTTCCAGTTTGTTTGGAGCCGCCCCTGTAAAAGGAGCGACGAAAGAAACTTCGAGATGGGGTAGACTGTAAGGCCCACATCGACTTGGCAGTGTCTGTCTTTTTTCATTTTTTCAAGGGTAGTGTCTACCTCTGGGCCGAATAATTGGTTCTGATTAACAGGCTAGTTCAAAATGGTGGTTTGTACTTCTTGTTTAACCCTGAGAAGCGTAGCCACACATGTCTCCTAATAACGACACTGGTATTAATAGCCCTAGATGCTGTGTCTGCGGCATCTAGTGCACATTTGATGGAAGCGTTAGATATTAACTTACCTTCCTGTATAAGGTCAGTAGCTTGATCTTTGTACTGATCTGGGAGGTGCTAAAGCAATTTCTCTAATTGGTCGTAGTGAGCCCGATCATAACGAGAGAGGAGGGCTTGTGTATTAGCTATGCGCCATATATTGGAAGCTTGCGCCGCTATTCTCTTGCCTGACGCATCAATAATTTTGGATTCTTTGTCAGGCGGGGTTGCTTCACCAGAAGTCTGAGAATTGGCCCTTTTACGTGCGTTGGACACCACTAAGGAGTCTAGTGGTAGGTGTCCTTTAATATAGACTGGGTCTGAGGGTGCAGGTCTATATTTCTTTTCAATCCTGGGGTTTAAAATTCTGGTCCGCACAGGATCTTTAAAGACCTCAGTACATGCTTAACCACCCCTTTGATCATGGGAAGAATTTGAGCGGATCTCTGAGACTGCTCAAAAGTATCTAAGAGAAAATCTTCCTCAATGGCCTCAGAATGCATGGGGACACCATGGTATGGAGCAGCTCTGTTTATTAGCTGGCCAAACCCAATAGTATCCTCAGGAGCAGAAGGTTTAGATGGGTATGAGGGTGCCTCAGGGACATCAGGGTCATTAGCAGGGTATAGAAAGCCCCACGCAGACGCAGGTTTTGTGTATGGCAAATTCAACGTGCCCTCGCCTACAGGGTATGCAGTGTCTCCTTCCCCGTCCCCTCCACCCAAATCATATACCTCATCATTTTGTGGGGAATGTGGTGACAATGGAGATTGTATAGGAGAGGTCTGAGGTGAAATATAGGTAGGAGCGGGAGAAGGAGGAGAGACAGGAAAGGAAAAGGGCAGAGGAGAGGTTGCACAGTCCTTTTTGGCAGGAACCACTGGTGTAGGTGGTGTAGATGCAGGTCTCTTTTTGAGCGGTGTGGCACCAACATGACCTGTTTTCGGGTCGATGAAGATCTTTTTCTGTTGAGGATCTGGTTGACAGAGGTCCTCTTGATGCACAACCTTCTTGGGCGTCGATTTTTTCGGTGCCGGCGTAGGTTGTCTAGTGTCCTTAGCCTTGGAAGGTATTAAAGCGTCCTGTGGCTTAGGTTTTGGCGCCGAAGGCGTAGTTTTTGGCTTAGCAGGCATGTTCGAGGGCTTGGAGGCCTCAGAATCGGGCTGTGTGTTTTTCGGCACCGTGTGTGGCTTCGGAGCAGGTGCGTCTTTTGGTTTCGGCACCGAAACAGGTTTTGGTTTCGGTATCGGCACTTCTTTCGGTGTTGGAGCCGAAGGGTGTTTTGGCTTCGGTGCCAACGGAGTCTTGCTCGGTGACGAGGCACCGGAAGGCGGGGAAGATGTCTTCGGAGTTGAGCCTGAGGGCGGGACTTTCGAAGTAGATGATCGGTCTCGACTGGGCCCAGCGGGCGGAGTGCTGACCTTTGCCTTCTGTTTGGGCGTATGAGTGGCCGGGGCAGTGGTACTCACGCGCTGACCCGATGGAATGGAGTCGTCGGAGTCATCTGCCTCGGAGACTATTAGGAGATCCGGTGAGTCTTCTTCGGGAACGAGTGGAACCTCGTCGAAGATGTCTTCCGGTGCAGGAGCTGTTCGCCTCATCTCGTGTCGACGGGCCCTCTGGTCTCGGATGGTTTTCTTCGTGCGGAAGTACAGGCTGTGCAGGTCGACTCGTTGTGGTCCGGCGACAGGCAGAGGTTACAAACCTCGTGGTGGTCGCTATGTGGGAACTTTGCTTGACATTTTGGGAATTTTCGGAATGGAGTTCTTTCCATATGGTGCAGGCTGTACGGCCTTGATAGGACCAGAGGCCCACTTGGATGACCGGAATGGAAACTTCGTCGTCGAATGGTGTCGCAGTCGATGTCGAAGGCAGGTAGTATATGTTTTATGAAGTTCTGCACGTCGAAGTTGCAGAAAAACAGTTTCTGGCCGGAGCGGATAAACTTTCATCGGAACCCAGTGGCGGAAAAAAACAATATGAGCATGGAGCCGATGCCCATGCGCAGTGTTGTCCAAGGGAGGAGTCACCTATCGGGACTATCAAAGACTTCTTCCAAGAAGACAACAACCTGCAATCATCCGAGCCCAACACCAGGTGGCGATCTAATGCACAGTGTACTATCTGCAGCTCATATGCCTCGAACAGAAGGTTTACAAGAAAGAGCCTAAAGCTCACTCACTCACTCTCCTGGCAGAGGGGATAGCCACCAGGAAGGCAGTTTTCAAAGTCTGAAGACGTAAGGGACAATTGTGTAGCGGCTCATAGGGAGCACACTTGAGATATGTCAAAACAGGATTCAAGTCCCACTGAGGCATTTTGAAAGGAACAGGATGGAAACTATGCGTAATGCTTCTTAAGAATCTCTGTACAACAGGGGACTTTAAAAGAGAAGGCTGATCTGGAAGTCTCAGAAAGGTTGAAATGGCCAAAAGGTAGCCCTTGATAGTCCCCAGAGAAGAGCCCTGCCGGGCCAGAGAAAGAAGGAACAAAGGGACGTCAGAAAGAGGAACAGAAAGGGTATCCAAAGTCTTGGTGTTGCACCGTGCCACAAAGTTGTTCCACCTGCAGGCGTATACCGATTTAGTGGAGGGACGCCTGGCTGCCAGAATGACATCATAGACTTCGGGAGGCAAGTCAAATGGAATCAACTGTTGCAGCTCAATCTCCACGCATGTAGGTGGAGGCTGGGTAGGTTCGGGTGGAGAACTGTCCCCTGCTGCTGCTACAGAAGATCCTCCTGCAGAGGTAGTCGGATCGGGGGATCTAGGCCCATACGGAGTAGCTCGGGATACCAAATTCTTCCAGTCCAGTCTGGAGCCACAAGGATGACTTGGGCCCGGTCAAGTCTGATCTTCTTCAGAACTCTGGGCAGAAGTGGTATAGGCGGAAAGGCGTACAACAGACCGCAACTCCATTCGCAACGAAAAGCGTCGCCGAGCGAGTGCCGCCTTGGAAATTCCAACGCGCAGAAGCGATGACATTGCGCGTTGTCTTCGGTGGCGAATAGATCTAACCAAGGCTCTCCCCACTGTTGCAATAGACCTTGCGCCACCTCCGAGTGAAGACGCAATTCGTGATCCATCAGGCACCGGCGGATGAGTTTGTCCACCCTGGCGTTCAAAGAACCTGCCAGGTGTTGAACAGTCAAGGAAATGCTGTGACACTCAAGCCATGTCCAGAGACGCAGGGCCTCCTGACATAGGGTCCACGACCCCACTCCGCCCTGTTTGTTGCAACACAACATGGCGGAGGTGTTGTCTGAACACCTGCACTGCCTTCCACCTGACAGAGGGGAGGAATGCCTTTAGTGCAAGAAGAATCGCCCGAAGCTCCAGAAGGTTGATATGGACCCGGACTCCGCCGGTGACCAGAGGCCTTTGATCTCCGCCTCTCCTATGTGTCCACCCCATCCCTGGAGGGAAGCATCCGTCACCACTGTGTGCTCCGGTTGGGGAAGGGAGAGAGATCTGCCACTAACCCAATGCTGATTCGTGAGCCACCACTGCAATTATTGTGCAGCGCCCTCCGATATCTGGACGTAATCAGTCAGGATTCCATGATGCTGCGCCCACTGGAACTTCAGGTCCCACTGCAGAGCCCGCATATGCCACCTGGCATGGGTGGTCAGCAAGATGCAGGAGGCCATGAGCCCCAGCAGCCTCAAGGTCTTACTGACCGAAACCCAGGACAAAGGCTGAAAGATCGGAATCATAGCCCAAATGTCCTGGACTCGCTGCTCGGGAGGATAAACCAGAAACTGTGCCGTGTGCAGAACTGCTCCGATGAAAAGGAGCTTCTGAGAGGGAATCAGGTGCAACTTTGGCACGTTGATGGAAAATCCCAGAAAATGCAGGAGGTCGGCTGTAGTCTGGAGGTGGGAGACGACTGTCTGGGGCAAGCCCACCTTGAACAACCAGTCGTTGAGATAGGGGGAAGACTAAAACCCCTGATCTGCGCAGATGAGCTGCGACCACCGCCATCACTTTCGTTAACACCCAAGGGGCACTGGTAAGGCCAAAGGGGAGCACGGTGAACTGAAAATGCTCCTAGCCCACCGTGAATCGTAGGCAACGCCGATGGGCTGCAAAGACGGGAATATGAAAATAAGCGTCCAGCAGGTCCAGTGCCATCATGCAGTCTTGTGGGTCGAGAGCAGACAAGACCTAAGCCAGAGTGAGCATCTTGAACTTCTCCTTCCGGAGGAAGCGATTGACGTTCCGAAGGTCTAGGATGGGACGTAGACCCTTGTCCTTCTTTGGCACCAAGAAGTACTGGGAGTAACAACCACAACCTACTTCTGGCTTACGAACGCGCTCAATGCCCCACTTGGCCAAGAGGGCTGCAACTTCCTGCTGAAGAAGTGCCAAATGATCCCTGACACGCGGTGGAACTGCGGTGGCATGGCTGGGGGGAGGGGGTAGACTCGAAGGGGAGTGAGAAACCCCATCGAACAATTTCCTGAAACCACCTGTCTGATGTAATGGTGCGCCAGTGGGGGAGTTGATGACAAACCCTGCCCCCCACTGGCATCTGGTGGGTCTGAAACACCGGACTAGGAAGGTGTAGAGGCACTGGCAGCGGGGGTGTTGGTGGACTGACCCGCACGCTGGCCCCGTGACCCGCTTCTGCTAGCCCCACATCCGCGGCTGCGCTGGGACTGTTGCTGCACAGGCTTATTCTGAAAGGAACGTGTTTGCACGCCTCTTCCAGAGCTTCGAAAGAAACGAAAGTTGGAAGCGGAAGGAGTACGTGTGGCCTGAAGGCCTAAGGACGTGGCCCGAGAGTCCTTAAAACGCTTCAATGTGGAATCCGCCTTATCACCAAAGAGATTCAGAAAAGGGGGTGGTGATGAACAGAGTGTCTGAATTAAGCAGACCACTCTTACCCAGTCCAAAGATCAGGGCTTGATCCATCACAGTTATTTAGCTCACTGCCCCATCCCAGCTCAGAACCTGGCTATATGCAAATTAGTCTGTCCCTGGCCCAGTACATCATGGGAACAGGGCAGACCAAACTACCAAGCCAATTCTTCACCAGAAAGGAGACAAGCTTCCGGGGACCGGTTTCTGCCATTTCAGGCGTCGTCAGACTAATTTGCATATAGCCAAGTTCTGAGCTGGGATGGTGCAGTGAGCTAAAAAATGGTGATGGATCAAGCCCTGATCTTTGGACTGGGTAAGAGTGGTCTAATTAATTCAGGCACTCTGTTCATCACCACCCCCTTTTCTGAATCATTTTGTCCACCATAAGCGTGGAAGGGTATACTCAGATGTGAGTCCCTTGCTCATTGCACCATCAGGATTCAAGCAAGCCGGGCCGACGACGCCTGAAATGGCAGAAACCGGTCCCCGGAAGCTTGTTTCCTTCCCAGTATAAGAATTGGCTTGGTAGTTTGGTTTGCCCTGTTCCCATCATGCACTGGGACAAGAACAGACTAATTTGCATATAGCCAAGTTCTGAGCTGGGATGGTGCAGTGAGCTAAAAAATGGTGATGGATCAAGCCCTGATCTTTGGACTGGGTAAGAGTGGTCTGCTTAATTCAGGCACTCTGTTCATCACCCCCCCTTTTCTGAATCATTTTGTCCACCATAAGCGTGGAAGGGTAACTCAGATGTGAGTCCCTTGCTCATTGCACCATCAGGATTCAAGCAAGCCGGGCCGACGACGCCTGAAATGGCAGAAACCGGTCCCCGGAAGCTTGTTTCCTTCCTAGTATAAGAATTGGCTTGATAGTTTGGTTTGCCCTGTTCCCTTCATGCACTGGGACAGGAACAGACTAATTTGCATATAGCCAAGTTCTGAGCTGGGATGGCGCAGTGAGCTAAAAAATGGTGATGGATCAAGCCCTGATCTTTGGACTGGGTAAGAGTGGTCTGCTTAATTCAGGCACTCTGTTCATCACCACCCCCTTTTCTGAATCTTATCACCAAAGAGGCGGAAGCCATCGAAGGGCATCTGCAGAAAAGTCAGTCTTCCTCAACCAGGCATGACGACATAACGCCACCGTTGTGGAAATCGCCCTACCCAGCGAATCAGCAGTATCAAGACCACAACGTATAGTGAACTTGGCCGCATCTCTCCCCTACATAAGAGCTCGGGAGAGAACTGTCCGAGCCTCCTCCGGACACTGATGTAGCACCTGCTGAACTGCATCTCATACAGAATGGGAATAGCGGCCCAAGAGACAGGCAGAATTCACAGACCGCAGTACAGAACCTGCAGAAGAATAAATCTTCTTGCCAAACTGCTCCAATTTCTTGGATTCCTTGTCTGGTGGAGCAGAAGGAAACGCACTCATGAACGTGGAGGCCTGAACCACCAAACTTTCAGGTGTGGGGTGCTGGGTGAGGAAGGCAGGGCCCCCCGGAGCTGGGCGATGACGTCGACCCACACCCTTATCCAAAGGAGCCCCTGTGCTGGGACAAAGTGCCCAAATCACATCAGAAAATGCCTCATTAAACAGCAACAGCGGTTCTGTAGAAGAAGCTGGCCGAAGCACTTCAGTCAGTAGGTTGGTCCTGACAGCCACTACAGGGAGGCCAAGAGCCTCGGCCGCCCTACGTAGCACTGTGGAAAAGGAACCACTCTCCTCCATAGTAGCTGAAGGGGATGGTGAACCAGGCGTCGGAGTGTAATCCAGGCCACCTGCCTCCCCCTCCTCATACCAGTCGGGGACGTTCTCGCACTGTGCTGCCAGAGGGTCTTCAAAACCTTCCCAATCTTGCCCTTCCTGCACGAGGGGACGAGGACGTGGGTGAATAAAAGGGTAAAAGTCCCCCATTGGCGTTGGAATCGGCGCCGGAAGACATCCCCCCGGCACAGTGTTGACGTCTGAAAAGATGCCAGCGTCCGCTGACGGCGCAGTCAATGGGGGTCATAGGGATCCACCGGCAAGAACGGAGAGCCCCGGCCGAACCATGGAGGCCTCTGGGCGTCTACGACTGTAGGGAAGGGGGGTTTCTGTTGCAGTAACCCCTCCCACTTTTTGCCTGATAACTGATGCAGGTTTTCTTGGTGTGCCCTGGGTCCCTGCCAATCAGGTACCCACGGCCTGTGTTCCTTCCCTAAAAACTGTACTAAAGCCTAAATCCAATTGGCATCTCGGCCACAGGTAAACCCCTGGTAAATGGTACCCTAGGTACTCAGGGCAATGTGACCAGAGAAGACCCCTAAGGGCTGCAGCACTTATTGTGCCACCCTTAGGGGCCCTGTACCCTGACACCCACACACTGCCTTTGCAGGCTGAGTGTCTTGGAGCAGAACTAAACAGGGAGTCGACATGGCACATATCCCTGGAAGGTAGGGAGTCTGGCCAGTACTAATCGCAACGAGAAGTCATGCCCATTAAAAAACATCAAACCGTGGAACCAATGGGACTCGATGATAAAATAGATTTGAGCTGTTTCCTGTAACACCACTAGACTAGAATAAAAAAAATCTTTCAATTTCTTTAGCAGTTCTATACACACATCAGTTTGATTTATTTTTTACACATCACTGTTCTGCATTATATTAGTTAAGCTGACAAGTTTTATTAATCTCACAGTTGCTCATTATTATACATCAGGACATCCTTTAGATTGATAATGTATATATATGGGACGTTAATGTATCCTGCAGGATTCATTTTAGCATGTGTTTTATTAGATGCATGTCGATCTTATCTTTGACAGAAGTTCCCAACCGTTTTCCATTCAGTATTGTGATTGTACATCTAATAACTTTTCTGGTTGTGTAATTATCATAGCAGTATCCACTATGCCCACCTCTGCACCTGTTATTACGTAGGTTCACTTGATTAACATAGCCACCATAACTAGACCTATTTTTACGTCACACCACCTTCACGTGACCACGTACGGTGCATAACAGCGTCGCACACTTTTGTTCGCGTTCGTTTGCCTTGCGAGTTACCCAGCGGATTTTCGATTTAACACTACGTCCCTGTAAAGCTTCAGGTATACGCAGTTATCACATGGTTACGGAAGTTTATTTTCTGTTACGGTAAATATAAATATAAACAGGTTCCTTTTACTCGCAGAATATTAATTATGAGTGTGTGCACGCTTCAAGCTGCAACCAGAAACCGCGTACGTTTTTGATGGCTCATATAACGCCCAATCTATTCATTTTCACACTAATCGCTAACCGTCAGCTTTATTCATTCATTTTTTTTTAGAATTATTGTAGTTGGCTCCATTTGCGTGATTACAATCTAATGTAACACGCCTTGTTAACTGCAAGTCAGTGTAATTTTTACGAACACAGCACATTCCGACACACGATTATATTTTCGTTTACTTCGAGCTTGTTTCGGTATTGTGGAATTTTCACTGGCACTTGGCAGCACTTTACTGTTTTCACTTCCTTTTTCTAATCTATCGGCAGCACTCAACCGTATTCACTTTTTCGGTTCGAGTTGAAGCCTCTGTTATGTTCAATCCGCACTGTCACCATAAGGGATCACTCGGTCACGTTTCGGTTAAATTACGTGCATTGAGATGCATGCAAGTTTGAGCACCACTAATATTTCAGTGACATCTAGTGGATATGGATTCTTGATTTTTTATTCTGAATTTGGACAGTTATTTGATCACAGATTTTTCTGTGTGATTCTCCTTGAATGCCTCGATTGTTTTATGTTGGCTCCACATAGATTTATGTGTATGTGTATTATTTGAGAATACATAACTATGTATTGTAAAACTTTGGTTTCTTTCATTGCTCTATTTACAGTGGCACCCGAGGAAGGGAAACACTGTCCCGAAATGCATCGGGCCAACAACAAGCAACTGCTGTTAACTATGTGTTTTTACAACAAGTTTAACCATATGTGATGTTGTGTTTAATTGTGAAGCTACTTTTGCACTAAACAACTGTCATGATGTAATGACATTATTGTATATTATATAACGAAACAGAACTTGATGGAATTATTCATTAAGAATGAATAAGAACAGTTTGAATCAATGAAATTTTACTTGTATTTTTGTTTTATTCAGATGTATTTGTATTTGTATGTTGGATTTGTAGAGCGCCTTATCACCCAGGGGTCTCTAAGCGCTTAGCAGAGGGTGGACACAATACTGTTAGGGAAGCAGGTTAGATGGTGTCCCATGCCTCCTGAAACAGCACTGTTTTTAGCTCTTTCCTGAAGGGCAGCAGACTTGTTTCTTTGCACAAGCTCTCTGGCAGTTTATTCCATGCACTGGGAATTGTATAGGAGAAAGTACGCCCTCCTAGAGAAGATAGTTTGAACCGTGGGCAGACCAACAGTGCAGCATCTGCCGATCGTAAATTCCTGCTGGGAGCGTACGGAACAAAACGTTCCTTAATGTATTTTGGGGCTTGGCCGTACAAGGCTTTATGCGTAATGCATAGGCCCTTGAACTTGGCCCGCTGTTTCACCGGCAGCCAATGGAGTTTGTGAAGGAGAGGGGTGGCATGGGTCCTTCTTGGTTTGTTGAAGATAAGTCTGGCAGCGTCGTTCATGACTATCTGAAGTCTGTTCATCAGTTTTTGAGGGGTACCAACGTACAGAACGTTGCCGTAATCCAGACGTGCCAGGATCAAAGCTGATACTGCTCTGCTGAGCGTGTCCACCGTCAAGATGGGGGACAGTTTACGCAGTTGTCTCATTAGGCCCACACATGTGCCCACTACAGCTGAGACCTGGGCTGACATAGTGAGATTGGCATCTAAGAGTAGGCCTAGGCTTTTCACTGTTTCTGCTGGTACTGGGGAGGTCCCTAATTCAGTGGGCCACAAGAGATCACTCCAAGGGCTAGATGCCGCCGTGATTGCAAGCACCTAGGTCTTGTCGGGATTTATTTTTAATGAGTTGGCCGTCATCCAATTAACGGTAAATTTTAAGATGTTTTGCATTCTCTGATATGTTGTTGGAGAGTTGCCAATTTGGATGATGATCTGCGTATCATCAGCGTAGTTGTATATACTGCAGTCCATCTGATTTAGTGCTGAAATAAGGGGCTGCAGGTAGGCGTTAAACAGCAGGGGTGACAAGGCTGAGCCCTGTGGGACTCTACATGTGATCCCTGCTGCCTCCGATACCAGGTCAGCCAATTGTACTCTCTGAACCCGTTCGCCAAGAAAGGAGGTCAGCCAGGCATGGGCTGTGCCCTGGATACCGAGATCCCACATCCGCGACAGCAGTAGGTCGTGTTTGACCGTATCAAATGCCGCGGAGAGGTCTAACAGCACCAGGGCACACGGATTTTTTTTATCTGCTCTAAATCTCAGGTCGTCCAGCACGGAAAGCATGACCAATTCCGTGCTATGATGGGCCCTGAAACCGGCCTGATTGGGTTCCAACAGGAGATTGTTCTCAAGATGATGTGAGAGGCTGGGCAGCACATGTTGCTCCATTATTTTGGCTAAGAAACGTAGTTGTGAGATGGGCCTGTAGTTTTTCAAGATCTTTGTATCTTCCCCTGCCTTTTTTAAGAGAGGGATCAGCCGGGCTTCCTTGAAGTTGGAAGGGAACTGTCCGGATGTAAGTGAGCTGTTCAGGAGCGATAATATGTCGTCCTCCAGCCCTGACCAGGCTTGTTTGTAGATCCTCGGGGGACATGGGTCCGCCGGTGAGCCTGATTTGACTCGACCCATCACTATTTTCAAAGTTTCCTTAGTGAGTAAGGGTAGTGAGATTAGGGGCTGGGTGAGTGTTGGGGTAGGTTTTATAGTAATTCCCAGGCAGTCCAGTCTAGGGGTGGTCTCGATTTCTGTCAGGAGGTCTGCTATCTTGGTGGTAAAGAAGGACTGACATTTTTGGCAGTCTTCCTGCGAGAAGGAGGGGGGGCTGTTCCTTCTTTTTCCTCAGTTCTGATAGGACCTTGAAGATTTCTTTCTGGGGATTGGGCGCTGTCGCAATTCTACCTTCATAAAACTCAGCTTTCCTGGCCCTAATAGCTTGTTTGTAGATGGTGAGCTCATTAGCGTATGAGGCTTGAGTATTGTGATCATACCCCTTGCGCCAGGCTCTCTCACTCCGGCGCAGGGAGCGTTTCAGGAGCCTCAGTGCGTCATTGAACCAGGGGGCACTTTTACCCTTATCTCCGATTTTTACCCTTCGAGCTGGTGCCACTACCTCGATGGCACTTTCCAGTTTTTGTGACAGTTTGAGGCTGGCCGTCTAAACGTCATCCTCTGGTAGTCTATTAAAGTGAGAGGGTTTCTCTAAAGTGGAGATTAGTGTATCAGTGCTGATTGTATTCCACCTTCTCACAACCTGCCACTCAGCGGTGGGAACTACACTTTGCCCCGGGAATGCTATTATACCCTGCAACAGATGATGATCCGACCATATACAGGGCGATATGGTGATGGGGCTCAACATCGGGACTGATGTCCAGATCAGTTCCAATGTGTGACCTTTCTTATGTGTCGAACCAGTCACCCTCTGGGTTAGATCTAGCGCGGTCATGGCCTCTTCTAACTGTTTAGACATTGCGTCTTTGGGGGACTTCTCCCAGTGGAGATTGAAATCTCCCATGACCACGAGACCCTCATACCTTGTTCGTAGGTCATGGACCAGTCCCAAAAAAGGCTCGATGAAGGCTGAGGGAGTTCTAGGGGGACGGTAAACAAGGAATATCGCCAAGCAATTGGTGGCAGAACAAAGCTTAACTCCCAGAATATCCGCACCCTCTAGGCTTTCTGCACAAATGGTTTCAGTTTTAAAGGATTTATTATAGAGAAGGGCGACTCCCCCCCCACCCCCCCCTCCTTCCTACCATCCTTCCTATTGTGGATAGTGGCGCAGAAGTTGGGAGGCAAAGCTGCCACCAAGTCGGGCATGGACGAATCCTCTAACCATGTCTCCGTGACCCCTAATACATCCAGGTTGCCTTCTTGGAGCAGAGAAAACACCTCCAGATTGTGTTTTTGGAGGGAGCGTGTATTGAGCAGGGCAAGCTCTGTGATGTTACTTTTCCTCTTTCCCTCCTTATGCTAGTCTTGCTAATAAATGGCTTGGCTGTGGGTTTCAGCACCTCCTCCCGCCTAAGTGTCTCTACTGTTTGCGGGCTTATGTGACCGGTTTTATTATTTAGCGCAAGCAATGCTTCCCTGGAGTACCAAGGCCCTGGGCCAGGGGTTATGGCCCCTGGTCCCGGCCAGGCACTGACGGGCGCAGACGGGCTTGCCTTCGGCGCCCCCGCTGCGCCCGTCCGCTGCGCCTCCTGTATAAGGGTGCCATTTTATCCAATCGAGGGCGGGAGTGCGGGAGGGGCTTAGCGCTAGAATGCTAGCCCACCAACCTTCTCCTCACCCAAAATGGCGGCCCCGAGTAGCCTTTACTCGGCTACAATCAGGTGAGTGAAAGTGCAAATGCCTTAAAACCCTGATATCGTTTTTTAGAGTAAGCTCCCAATGTTTAAAAGCAGGTCCCGGCTTTCCGCCTCAGGACACTGTAAAATTATGAGAACAAACGATTTTTCTAAAGTGCACCGGATTTCTGTGCAAATAACAATTTTGGCAGTTCAAGTGACAAAGTTTAAAAACAATTAAAATGCATTTAAAACGCCTTTAAGCGCTCAGTATCGCCATTCACACACACTCGCAATCAGTGGGGAATGGTTTCTTGATTGTTTTTATCCAATCGAGGGCGGGAGTGCGGGAGGGGCTTAGCGCTAGAATGCTAGCCCACCAACCTTCTCCTCACCCAAAGTGGCGGCCCAGAGTAGCCTTTACTCGGCTACAATCGGGTGAGTGACAAAGTGCAAATGCCTTAAAACCCTGATATCGGTTTTTAGAGTAAGCTCCCAATGTTTAAAAGCAGGTCCCGGCTTTCCGCCTCAGGACACTGTAAAATTAGGAGATGAACGATTTTCTAAAGTGCACCGGATTTCTGTGCAAATAACAAACCAGTCAATTCTTTGTGAAACACTAACATAATAAGCATTAGTTTGAACATATCACACACGCTGTGCTCTCGGTAAGGTCCAAACAGTTTCTGTTTTGTACCCATCATATGTTACATTGACACCCTATGGACAGGCAGCCCTATGACATTGAGTAGCACGGGATAGAGAGATTATTTCCGATTTGTTTTTCCCCAAAGAATTTGGATTAGTTTGCATATCATTTTAAACCAGGTGTCTAAGCAACCAGAGCTGGTAGCCGTCAGTTTTCATGCATGTCTGAAAGACATCATGATCTGGATGAGCCAACATTTTTTGAAGATTAACATCGGCAAAACTGAGGTCCTTGAGTTAGGTACAACAGTTGGTGGCCAACAGAGGCGGGGGAGTGCCCATGCCCTCTCACTAAGGTCAGGAATCTGGGTGTGATCCTTGATGATTAACCCAAACTTTCGGCCCAGGTTAATCAGCTGACCTCCTCCTGCTTTTTTCCTCCTGAAAGTACTTAGAAAAATATTTCTGTTCATCTCACAGGCACTCCAAAAAAACTGTTGTTCTTTTCAAGATTGATTACTGTAACACGCTCTTCGTAGGAATTGACAAAGCTCAGAGCAGGAAGCTGCAATCGTTACAAAATGCTGCAGCTAGACTGATTATGATTATTATTAAGGGCCGCCCTACGTCGGAGGCCATTAGGTCCTTACATTGGCTTCCAGTACAGCAAAGGGTCGACTTTAAGTCGCTCTGTTTGGTACACAAGGCTCTCCACGGAGGAATCTCCGGGTAGATACAGAAACTGTTTTCCAGGTATTCACCTATTAGAACGCTTAGATCCACCACGTTGGGCCTTATCTGTGTTCCAAAAGTCCGGAAGGCAAGGTGGATGGGTGGTCTCTGTCCTTCTGCGCGGCCAAGCTATGGAACAAGATGCCGCCCACACTTCGACTCCAGGCTAACCTTTATAGGTTTAGGAAGGAGCTGAAAACATGGTTATTTTCTATGATCTAATATTCATTTATGACTTTCTGTTCTGTGTACCACAACCAGCGCAAGACGCCACAGCATTCGAGCACTTAACAAGTAACCAATCAAATCAAATCAAATCTTGCAACCTACACTCAATTACACATCCCTGCGTGCCATGCCCACAAACGCACTGCCCTGGCATACATCAGTCACCCCTCAAGCTGGGTGAACTATGCCAGTGGTGTGGGCACAGGAGCATGAGCCCTGTGCCCCTACAGTACCCAGGGCAATTCCTGGGCACTGTAAGTACAGTGATGCCATTAGAGTATATGGTGCTGGGACTTTGTCATTACGAACTCCAACGCTCCATAATGGCTACACTGAAGACTGAGAAGTTTGGTATCCAACTGCTCAGCACATTAAACCCACACTGATGCCAGTGTGGGATTTAATGTAAAATGCACGACAGGGGGCAACTTAGAGTTGCCCCCTGAACCTAACCCACAACCAGCGTCCTGACTGAGAGGTTGCCTAGGCTGCCACACAGCAGACATGTTGCTGGACCCGTGGGTAGAGAGCCATCCGCTCTCCTGGGCCTGCAACAATGCACATCCTGGGTCAAGGTGCTAGGTCTCCTCCCACAGGACGGGCAGGGGGAGCTTCAAAGGCATGCCGCCTTTGTGAGCTTTCCCAGGCCACTTACTGTACTCAGCAACTGGCCCCCACCGGTTCAGACCCCCCCACTCTGGCGGGAAGAGAGGCAGGAAAAACAAAGGAAGGGAAGGGGTGTGCCAGCCTCTGCCAACCCCACCCCTCAGGTTTGGGAGGCGAAGTAAAGCACAACTCCGGGCTCTCGCCATTTCGAGAATGGGGAGTCCTGCCCAATCAGAGATAGGCTCCTGCTCCCCTCCCACAGGAGGGGAGCAGAATAGGGGGTGTACTCACCACAGGACAGGGAACCATTGGTCCCTGCCCTTACCCTACCTGTAACACCCCTAAATGTAGTATTAAGAGGCACCCTGAACCTTCCTTCCTCAGATCCCAATTTGAAATCAAGAAAGAACAAGACGAAGGAAGACCTGCCGTGCCTCTGCTAACAAGAGAACGACACCAACTGACTTGGCCCCAGCCGTACAGGCCTGTCGATCCTTGAACCTGCTCCTGACAAATCCCGGTGACTCCTGCGGACAGCAACCTCGAACACCCCAGAGGACCTGCCTGCCTTGCTCATCTAAAAGACTGGGACTCCCACGAGCAGTGGTTCTGCTCAAAAAGCATCACTGCTGGTGCCAGCCAGGACCTGCGAATCCAGCACACACTGCACCCGCCGAGCCCAGCCTGTGCCTCAGTGGACAAAGACCCTGAGAACGTCCCCCCGGCGATTGTAACCGGAAATCCAGTGCCCAAGGACCCTCCTCGACGACGCAGACGACGCCTGCAGCCTCACAACCAGGGACCCCTCCAACCGCGACCAGCTGAGGGTAAGATTTCCTGACGTCAAAAGACACCCCTGGACCCGGTGCCCCACGGTCCCCTGTGCCCAACTGCTGGGTGCCTACCTATCCTCCAAGATCCCAACTTACCTCTCAAAGTGGTGGTCGCACCTGAAGAATCTCCGTCCCCAAGCCTGCAGCCTTTGTTCACCTTGCAGCTTCTCCATTGAATAACACTGAGCACCCGAAGGCTCAAAAGCACTCTGCACCCAGCTGCCTGAGTGCCCCTGGGAGTGCAGCCTCTGTCCTAATCTACTTCCCCATTTGCCCGGAGCAAGTGACCAGGAGCCCAGCTCCCACAGGCGTGTGGCCTGTTTGCCAGCAGCGTGAGAAAGTGCCTCTATATATACTGGACCAGAGTAAGGTACAGTGTGTATAGAATCCACACACCCCAGAGGTATAACAGAGGTTAAAGCCAGGTGTGACCTTACTCTCTAAAGTGGTAGCTTGGTCGAGCAGTAAGGCAGTACCAGAGGACAGTGTAAAGCATTTGTTGTGCGACACTCAGTCAGCAAAAGGTTTCTTCACATACTCAAGGACTGAACTCCAGGCCAATTGTTTTTATATCAAAAGATATAGTTCTTTTATTTTTAGAACCAACAGGTATCAAAATATACTTTTCTCAATGAGTGATCTCAGATGAATACTTTGCAGAAAGGCAATAGACTTTGTAAACACAATAGGTATAGGGGGTCGCAGTAAGCAACACAATTTAACATTGAGCTCAATGGGTTTTTCTACATAAATGCAGTTGATTACTGTATAGATTACTTTTGTAATTCCAGGACTGGATCCTAGATTCAATCTTGGGGTCTAAGCTGAAAACAGTTTAGTAAAATCGTTCTGGTTATTGCAATGATTTTAAAGGAATAAAAAGGTATTTTAAAAGTTGACTGGCAATGTTATCCTATGGCAGGAAATTCAAGCCACAGGTAAAGTACGTTCTTGTTACTTTTGTAATCCAGTACTGGGCTCCTAGGTCCAGCACTGGGAACTCTATCTAAGACAGGTAAGCAATTACGTTTCAGTAGTTGGTACGATTTTTAAGGAATATTTGTAACTTTCAAAGTAGACACGTAGAATAATTTCTGGAGCAAAACAGTCAATGGTTTCCTATGGAAGAAAATTCAGTTATGGGTAAGACCGGTTAAAATTACTTTTGCAGGTCAGTACTGGGCTGAAAGGTACAGTACTGGCTCTTCTCCTGATTCCAGGTGAGTATTTCAAAATTAGTTACTCAGCTGATTTTATAGGAATATTTTAGAGTTTCAAAACTTCACACTTAGAAGATATTTCGAGTCAAACCAGTCAATGTTATCCTATGGCAGGAAAGAGAGTTATCGGTTTTCAGGTGAGTACTCGACTGGTGAAGTTAAGGTTCTGGGCATAGACTCAGGTAGGTACAGTTGGTACACCCTCAGCGGCACTGGGGCGGCCGGGTGCAGAGGTAGTTAGGCCCAATGTTATCTAATGAGAGGCAGGGGGCCTTCGGTTGGTGGCTGCTGGCTAGCAGGGCAAATGGGGAAGGAGGATAGGGTACAGGTTGCACTGCCAGGGGCACTCGGGCAGCTGGGTGCAGGGTGCTTTTGAGCCATCGGGCGCTCAATGTTATTCAATGACGATCTTGAAAAGGGAACAAAGGCTGCAGGCTCGGGAATGGGGGATCTTCTGGAGCAACCAACACTTCAAGGGGTAATTTGGGATCTTGGAGCATAGGACGGCACTCAGGAGTTGGGCACAGGGGGCCGTGTGGAGCCGGGTGCAGGGGTATCTTTTGAGGTAGGGAAATCTTACCCCCTGCTGGTCGCGGTCGGAGGGGTCCTTTGTCCTAAGGCTGCAGGCGTCGTCGAGGAGGGTCCTTGGGCACTGGACTTCCGGTCCCAGTCGCCGGGGGGACGTCCTCGTGGTCTTGGATCCCGCGGGCACAGGCCGGGTTCGGCGGATGCGGAGTGGGTTGGTCGGGAGCTTCCTGGCTGGCACCAGGGGTATGATTGTTGAGCAGAGCCACTGCTTAAGGGAGTCCCAGTCTTTAAGAGGGTCAAGGCAGGCAGGTCCTCCGGGTGTCCCTAGGTTGCTGTACGCAGGAGTCGCCGGGATTAGGCAGGGGCAGATTCAAGGATCGACAGGCCGGTAGGCCTGGGGCCAAGTCAGTTGGTGTCGTCCTGTGGTTAGCAGCTGCACGGCGGGTCTTCTGCTTGATCTTTCTTCTTTTCTTATCGGGATCTGAGGAAGGAAGATTCAAGGAGCCCCTAAATACTGAATTTAGGGGCGTTACAGGTAGGGCAAGGGCAGGGGCAGGGACCAATAGGTCCCTGTCCTGGGGTGGGTACACCCCCTATCTTGCTCCTCTCCTGGGGTGGGGGGGGGGGGGGGGGTGGAGGAGCCTAGCTGTGATTGGGCAGGGCTCCCCATCTTCAAGATGGCCGGAGCCCGGGGTCGTGCTTCACCTCGTCTCCCCCACCTGAGGGGGTGGGGTTGGCACACCACCTTCCTGACCTAGTTTTTCCTGCCAGTCTTCCCGCCAGAGGGGGTCAGGACTGGTGGGGGCCTGTTGCTGGGTACAGCAAATGGTCTGGAGAAGCTCACAGAGGTGGCAGGCCTTTAGAGCTTCCCCCTGCCCATCCTGGGGGAGGAGATATAGCACCTTGCCCAGGATGTGCATTGTTGCAGGCCCAGGAGAGCGGGGGCTCTCCACCCAGGGGTCTAGCAACATGTCTGCTGTGTGGCAGCCT
Source organism: Lissotriton helveticus (assembly GCF_964261635.1). Classification (NCBI taxonomy): domain Eukaryota; kingdom Metazoa; phylum Chordata; class Amphibia; order Caudata; family Salamandridae; genus Lissotriton; species Lissotriton helveticus. Next base: position 1,863,172,183 of record NC_136057.1, read on the forward strand.
AGGCAGCCTCTCAGTCCAGACGTGGATTGTGGTTAAGTTTCAGGGGGCATCTCTAAGATGCCCTCTGTGGTGCATTTTTTATTAAATCCCACACTGGCATCAGTGTGGATTTAATGTGCTTAGAAGGTTGATACCAAACTTTTCAGTCTTCAGTGTAGCCATTATGATGTTGTGGAGTTCACTTACAGCCCAGGAATGGCCCTGGGTACTGTAGGGGCACAGAGCTCATGCACCTGTGCCCACCCACTGACATAAGGCACCAACCTAGAGGAGTGACTGATATATGCCAGGGCAGTGGGTTTGTGGACATGGCACACAGGGATGTGTGCCATGTCGACTCTTTGTTTAGTTCTGTACTTAGGCACTCAGCCTGCAAAGGCAATGTGTGGGTGCCAGGGTACATGGCCCCTAAGGGGGGCACAAGAAGTGCTGCAGCCCTTAGGGGTCTTCACTGGTCACCATGCCCTGGGTACCTAGGGTACCATTTACTAGGGGGTGACAGGTGGCCAGAGATGCCAATAGGGTTTTAGTTTCAACACAGTTTTAGGGAAGGAACACAGGTCCTGGGTACCTGGTTGGCAGGAGCCCAGGGCACACTCAGTCAAAGTACATCAGCAGTCAGAAAAAAGTGGGGGCATACCACTGCAAGAAAGATGGCACTTTCTCACAAGCAGCCACCAACCAAAGGCCCCCTCCCTCCCATAGAATAACATTGGGCCTACTCTCTTTGCACCCGGCTGTCCCAGTACCGCTGAGGGTGTAACAACTGAACCTACCTGATCCTGGGAGACCCCTGAGTCTATGCCCAGAACCTTAACTCTGCCAGTCGAGTACTTACCCAAAAGCTGATAAAGTGTGGAGTTTTGAAACTTTAAAATATTCATCTAAAATCAGCCGAATCACGAAAACGAAAATTCTCACCTCCTATCAGGAGAGATCCCAGTACTGGATCTTGGTGCTCAGCACTGACCCTGAAAAGTAATTCCAACCGTGCTTACCAGTAACTCTAATTTCCTTCCATAGGATAACAATGCCTGGTTTTTGCTGAAAAAGTTTCTAAGTGTCGATTTTTGAAACGTACAAATATTTGCTAAAAATCGCCCGTCTGACAAACGCATTCTTTCAGTTGTTTACAGGATATGCACCAGTGCTGGATCCAGGATCTAACACCGAGAAAGAAAAAGTAACGATAACACTACTTAATCTGCTAAGTGAATTTCCTCCCATAGGATAACATTGGTGATTCTATGTGAAAAAGTTTCTTAAGTGTCAACTTTTAAAGTACAATAATATTCCTTAAAAATCACAACTGTAACCAAAACGCTTTTACTCAACTGTTTACAGGAGATGTCCCAGGACTGAATCTAGGATCTAGTCCTGTGGTTAGAAAAGTAAGCCATAAAGTAATTAATTGCAATTAACTAGAAATTCCCATTGAGCTCAATGTCAGATTGTGTTTCAAATTGTGTTGCCTATTGCAACAAATGTAACTACTGTACTTAAAAGTCTATTGCCTATTTGAAAAGTATTTAACTACAGTAACTCATTCTGAGAAAAGTAGATTTCGATACCTATTGTTGGTTCTAAAATAAAACTATATATTTTTTATACAAACCATTAGCCTAGAGTTCGGTTCCTGAGTGTCTGAGACCATTTGCTGAGTGTGTACAACAAATGCTCTACACTATCCTCTGATACTGCCTCACTGCTCGACCAAGCTACCACTTAAGAGAGTAAGGTTATATCTAACTTTAGCCTCTGCCAAACCTCTGGGGACTGTAGACTATGTACACACTGTACCTTACTTTGGTCCAGTATATACAGAGCCACTTTTTTACAACAACGTCCTGGCCGGAGCCGGCGACGTCGAGGAACGAGGAACAATGGGCGCCGTAGGGGATCCGACAGGGCCGCACGGGCCGAAGATACGTGCCATTGCAGAAACAAACTCTTGAAATTCGGCTGAAGGTGCCAATGCACCCGGGAAAGGTGGGTAAGCCAACGGTAACTGCTCAGGCTCCGGTGGAGCCGCAGGGGCGGTGCCACCTGCCCCCTCAGCGCCATCCTGCCACCTGCGAGGGGGTGACAAAGAGCGACAACGCTTCTTTGACTTTTTGTGCTTCGCCTTACCTGACTTCGAGTGCGAAGACTTCGAATAGTGGTGCTTGCTCCGCGACCGGGTCCTCAACCACCCACGAGACCGGGACCTGGAACGACGTGGGGCCGACTCCCAGGCCTCCAGCCACTTTTGGGACCGCTCCCGCAAAGTTTTCGGGGCCATGGCTCGCCCCAGGAAGAGACACTCACGGTGCGTTTCAGTCAGTGACATAGTGAGCGGACAGGCCTTGAAAAGCTTGAAATCGGGCATCCCTAGGCACCAGGAGTACGTTTTACTTACAGTTTAATCAAACAAACACTTTAGTCAACAAGTTGACGGGGTACCGCTCTCTCAGGATCTGCGTTTGCTGGCACGGAAAAAGAAAGAACTGACGCGCGTGGGGGCGTCTAAGTAGCTCCAGTGACGTAATCTCGGTGAATACGCCGCTAGCTGCTGTCCTTATCAGGGGGGAACGGCAGAACAGGATGCTCCAGTGTGAGCTTTTCTGGATGCTGACACGATGACGGAGGCAGGAGGTGGATCAGACCTCAGAAACCACGGATCCTGCTCTGGTGCCCTGTATTTCTTTGTTATCCGTGATGGGGCAGCACCAACTGAAGCCAGTGTTAGGAAAGTGTGGAGAGTCGTTCCTAACCAGCCAGGTACCAGAGGTAGTAGAGGTCTAGAGGAGGACATGTGATGTAGTGTCTCGAAAATAACAGCTGTCCAGGAAGGTGATCTTTGTCTTCTTTCTCTAGGAGAGCGGTGCAGAGATCTTGCAGACCGACTTCTAGGAGACCTTGATCTATGTCTCCTCAAGACTGATGACCTCTGAGGTGTGAAATGTCTCTCATCTAGTAGGTAAGCAAGAAGGAGAAAAATCTGTGCCCCTAGTCTTCCAGTCCCTTATGTTCCCCAGCCATCTTGGGGGAAATGTTAGTTGGATGTTCTGGAGCTGGAGAACGCTCTGCCGTGATTTGAACAATCCGGAGTTCAGGGGATGATGAATCACTCCTGGACGTCAGAACCTGGATTCCCCTGGACGTCGAAGGGCCTCTCGACGTCTGTGTTGGAGACCGCTCTAAACTCGGCCTCTTGGCAGGAGGGGACCTATGAATAGACGTAGGTCTCGACGTCTATCTTCTCAATGTTGATCTCCTAACCGGTGACCTTCTCGTAGCCACAGGTGATCTTCTCCTCGACATCTGAAGAGACCTTTCCTGCACCATTCTCGATGTAGACCTCGATCTTCTTGCCGGAGATAGTCTCGACATCGATCTTCTTGACGTCGGTGATTTGGCCAGCCCTGCCACCTGCCCGAGTCTTACCAGCATCAAGGTTTTCGGCCTCAGATTTGGCGTCGCTGTCTGAGGTGCCCTTGACGTCGGTGGTGTTCTCGATATCGGCACCGATCTCGATGGCGACCTCTCCTGTCGACGATGATGCCGCAGTAGGTGAGCCTGACTTGGACCATCTACGAGGCGGTGTCGACGTCGGCCGATGGGAGGCTGACGTATACCTGGATTTAGACTTCGTACCTGAAGTCGCTCACATCAACGGCGAAAAAAACCTCTACGTTGACTGCGGCACAGGAGACTTTCACGCTGAAGGTGAGCACAAGCGTATCTTCGACGTCAATCTGTTCCTCGACTGCAAATTTGACAGGTATGGAGTAGTTTCTTACCTTTAACTCCAGTTCCGTAGTAGGGGTATCTCTGTTTTAGTCATAATCTAGTGAATAGTCCCACTCATGTGCGGGGACCCCGGAGCAATCAAAAATAATCTCTTAAACTGTCTTCTGTGCAGTCCTGCATAGACACTTAAGAGCGAATTAAAGAAAAATAATGCAGCCTATACCTGTAAGGCTACACTGTCCAGTACTTCAACTCGAAATGCAAAGATATTCCACCAATATCATATTCAGCACAGTCTGCCAAGTTTCACCCATAGAGAAACTTCCCCTTCACAAAATACTTGGAATGATAGAGAGGAAGGGATGGACAGACAAGGCCCCCTAAGGCTGCCATTATGTGGCTTAAAAAGGGATACCGTGCCTTTAAGGAAACTTTCAAGAACTCTCGGTATCCCAGAATGCACAGCAACTCCCTCCACTTTCAGTTCTTTTTGGAGGTGTATAAAGCTAGACCTGTAGCATTCAGTATTTCATCCTTTTCTCCACCGGGGAGGAGGGCGGGCGCTTATGACTATAACAGAGATAACCCTACTACAGAACTGGAGTTACAGGTAAGAAACTACTCCTTCTGTAGTAGGGGGATCTCGGTGTATAGTCATAATCTAGTGAATAGAATGGCAAGCCCATCCCCACAACCAAACCAGCGGTGGAGGAAAAAGACAACATCACTACTGTGCAAACAGATTTCGTAACGAACCCTGCCCAACCTTAGCATCTGCTCTGGCATCAGAGTCCAGACAGTAATGCTTGGCAAAGGTATGGACCGACTTCCACGTGGCAGCCCTGCAGATCTCTGCAATGGGAACATCACGTAGCAAAGCCGTTGTAGCCGCTTTGCCCCTGGTGGAATGAGCCTTAGGCTTACCTCCTAAGGTCTTATTAGCCTTTTGATAACACAACTGGATGCAGGACACAATCCACCATGAGATGTGTGAGAAGTTGGCCTGGTATATGATGTTCACAATTCTAGTGAGTACCTTGCACCAGTCCAAACAACCCTTATGGTGATGGTTGTAAGTCAACCTTATAGACCAGCTATCCTAGTGGTAGCGTGGACAGAACAGTCTTAGGCTAAAAGACTCTTGAGAGCGTGTAAAGCCAGCTGTTTTACCATATGTAACACCTTGAATACCAAATGAAAGGACACCACACAGGATATATATAAAATATATAAGTATTTATTCCCTAACACACTCCTCTGAACTCTTTATGAGGTCAGAGGCAAAAGCACATAACAAGTTACACTTAGAAATACTTTAAATAGCACAATTTACAGTTAGGCCCTAGGGGCGCGTAAAACCATATACTAAGTAAGTGGTATAAGAACCACAACTTGGGAAAGGAGAAGGCCTAGGGAATCGCTGGGGCTACACTATCTGACCCTTAGGTTAGGAGTAGGAGGCCCACAGGCGGCGCGTGCAGTGTCAGTACACTCACGCGAGAGTCAATAGGAACTTAAAAGGTAAGTAATCGAAGATTTAGGACACTTCCAGTCTAACTAGGAATGTACAACTAACAAAACTAGACACTAGGATAGTCAATCCCTACAGGAGCACCAAAGTACTCGCTTTACCTCACCCACGGGCTGCGGGTGCATAGGTGTCAAAGTGTGTCTGGTTTTCTCGTTGATTCCTATGGAGCCTTGGAAGAAGATGCTGAAGGCGACCAGGAGGAAGATGTCCGGGTGGATCTAAGGGTGGATCTAGGATGAAGAGGACCTGAAAGCAGAGGGGACAGAGTCTAGGTCACTAGCCAGTAACCGGGTGGAACCAGGAAGGAACCAGACGTCGTCGAGCAGCAATCAGGTGCAGATGTGAAGCTTGTCGTTGCAGCCACGCGGACCAGGAGGCGTCGAGGACGACCAGGTGCTGGAGAGGAGCTATGTATGAAACTTATGAAACTTATATAGCGCAGGACTTACCCTGGGGCATCTCCGCGCTTGCTTAGGGAACCCGTCCTGGTATTCCCCTGTGAGAAACCCCGGCAGGGTATCCACAAGGTGAAAGCCAGGCATCCCGCCGCGAGGGGCCGATGTGGAGATTAAGCAAGCTATTGCCCAGAGTCGCAGAGTGTGACCCCGTGAGTCGAGTAGGCACCGGAGCGAGAATTGTCGAGACCGTGGAATTTATGAGCCCGAGACCCGCCGAGGAGGGGAATCGAACCCTGGTCCACGGTCGATCTCAGATTCCGGGTCTGCCGCCTCTAACCACTGAGCCACACTTCTCCACTATCCCACGAAGGTTCTCGCAGATGGAGGGGTCGTCTTCAAGATTGGAGCCAACAAGCCTAAGCAAAGGCAACCCACGCAGGATACACAAGGAGCTTCTGGTGCAGACCAGGAGGGTCTGAGGTACTTAACCTTTTCAGGGAAGCAAGTGCCAGTCTGGAGCAACCAGACCAGCGTTGGATTTTCAAAGGAATCGTCGTCAAAGGGCTACTAGCCAACTGGCCAGCAACCGGGACAACGCGTCGAGCAGAACACAAGCAGAAGGGCCCCACGCAGATCTCGTGGAGTGTGGAGGGCTGGTCTTCGGTGCAGGTGGAGCTCGGTGTCGGGGTGTCTCAGTCCCCAGTGCACAGCTTCGAGGATGCCTCAGCAGCTGAGCTGTTAGCAAGTTGAAGGCTTTCCAAGTTGCCTGCTTCCACGGATTCTGAAGCCTTCCACGGAGCTCAGCTGTGCTGGAGTCGTGCAGTGGGGTCAGAGGAGTCTTGGAGTCGAGGTCTTGTCAAGCTCTGCGCTCGAGTTCCAGTGGGAATGGGGACAAAGCAAGCCGTAGAGTTGCTGGATGCTGCCTGGTTTCCCAGGGTGGTCACTCCTTGGCCACAAGGGAGATTCTTCAGTCTTCAGCTCAGGTGAATGTCGAAGGGTCCAGAGTTTCGTTTCAAAGTTTCATCAGGATTAATCTAAAGTCTCCTGGGTCAGCTCCTACCTTTATACAACTAAAGGGTGCAGGTTTACTCACTAGGTCCCTCCTATGGGTGGGACCAGGAAGGGGGGTGGTTACACCCCCTTTCCTTTGTCCAGTTTCGTGCCAGAGCTGGGGCTGGAGTGCCCCAGCACCGGTTTGAACTGGACTATGCATGGAGCACCTAGTGTGCCCCAGGCAGTGTCTGTTTCTTTTCAGCCCTCCCTGTCCCAATACACAAAATCCCGTCTGGGATGGTGCTCGCACCTCTCAAGGCAGGAAACCTATTGTCCAGGCCTCCCTCGCTGGAAGGACTCCCAGCAGCAGGAGGTCAGACTTGTGTCTGTGGCAGCAGCATCCATTTTGTGACGCTGGGGCTCTGGTTAACTTTAACCGGGATAGTCAGAACTAACATGTCTTCTCCCGCTAGAAGGGTGGAATGCTACCCCCGTTGCCAGGAATGGCGAGGGGGTAGTATTCCAAAGCGTATGACACCTTACACGACATGTTTAGATAAAGGCAAACCAAAGTTAGCATTTAACCGCGAGGTTCATAATGCACTTAAGAGTATATGGTATGGCAATATCATAGAACAGCTAGAAGGACATGGTTCCGAAAGCTGCAGACAGGCTCAGCTCATGCTAGAGCACCATCTCACACATAACCAAGCACTCTGCCTCCAGGATTGTTAAGGCCTGCCATAGGAATGACTTATAGGTTACTGTGTGTCTATATTTAAGGGTAGATATAGGAATACTATACCTAAGCAAGGGGTGATTACACAAACTTGCCCCAGCTGAGTGATCAGCCAGTTGTGTCAGTTTGAGTGGCCAGCCAGGGGTGGCATAATACATGCTGCAGCCCCTGGTAGGCCTTGGTTACACCTATGCCCTGAGTACCTAAGGTACACTTCTACACGGGCTGATAAGGTGGACCAATTCCCAATTGTGGATGTACCTAGAGTACATGATGTAGATTTAGAGAGAGTGCATCTGGGCTGTGGGTCTGATTAGCAGGCCCACATCCACATCTAAGTCGAAAACCAGTAAAGCAAAAGCAAAAAGTGGGGGTGACCATAGGAAGCAGACCCTACTCTCCTACACCCCCCCCCCTTCATGTTCTAAGTGGAAATATCGGGAGAGTCCATCTGCATTGGCATGGACAGTCCCAGGTCTATGTTCCACTGTAAAGTCCATCCCCTGTAGGGAAATGGACCACCTAAGACGTTTGGGAATGTCACCCTTCATCTGATTTAACCATAGGAGGGGCTTGTGGTCTGTCTGAATCTTGAAGCGAGTGCCAAACAAGTATGTCCTCAGCTTCTTCAGAGCCCACACCACAGCAAAGGCCTCCCTCTCTATAGCTGACCAACGTTTCTCTCTAGGGGTCAGCCTTCTGCTTATGAAAGCAATGGGCTGGTCTTGACCATCTATATTCAGTTGTGAAAGTACAGCTCCCACACCCAACTCAGAAGCATCTATTTGGATTAGGAACTCTTTGGAGTAATGTGGACTTTTCAGAATAGGTGCAGTACACATGGCCTTTTTCAGGTCATCAAATGCCTTTTGACAGCTAACTGTCCACTGAACTTTCTTTGGCATCTTTTTGGAAGTGAGGTCATTCAGTGGTGTCACAATGGACCCATACTTTTTCAAACTTCCTGTAGTACCCAGACAGGCCCAAGAAAGCTCTGACCTGTGTCTGGGTGATTGGAGGAGTCCAGTCTCTGATGGTCTGGATCTTCCTCTCCAGTGGTTGAACCTGACCCCCACCTACCAGGTGGCCCAGGTACACAACCTTGCCCTGCCCTATCTGGCACTTTGTAGCCTTGATAGTGAGGCCTGCCTTTTGCAGAGCCTCTAAAACATTCCTCAGGTATACCAGGTGATCCTCCCAGGTGGAGCTAAAGACAGCAATATCATCAAGATAAGCTGCACAATAGTCATCCAGTCCTGTGAGAACTTGATTCACCAACCTTTGGAAAGTGGCAGGTGCATTCTTCAAACCAAAGGGCATTACCACAGATTGATAATGTCCTCCTGGGGTCGAAAATGCTGTCTTGGCTTTTGCATCCTCAGCTAACCTGATTTGCCAGTAGCCTGCTGTCAGGTCAAATGTGCTCAAAAACGTGTCAGAAGCCAATCTATCAATGAGCTCATCTGCCCTGGGGATGGGGTGGGCATCTGTCCTAGTGACAGCATTGAGACCTCTGTAGTCCACACAAAACCTCATCTCTCTCTCTTACCATCTTGGGTGTGAGGTTTTGGTACCATGACTACTGGACTGGCCCAAGGGCTCTCTGAGGGCTCAATAACTCCCAGCTCCAACATCTTTTGGACCTCTGTCCTAATGCAGTCCCTGACATGGTCAGGTTGCCTGTAGATTTTACTCTTGACAGGCAGACTGTCACCAGTGTCCACCTCATGGGTGCACCAGCTTGTCTGACTTGGGGTCAGGGAAAACAGAAGTCCAAAGCACTGAAGAACTTGTCTGCAGTCCTGTTGCTGATGTTCAGAGAGGCTGTCAGCTAAGACAACACCATCTACTGACCCATCATCAGGGTTCTGAGTAAGCAGGTATGGGAGAGGGTCACTCTCTTCCTCCTGCCCCTCATCTGTAGCTATGAGCAAGCCCATGTCTGCCCTGTCGACAAATGCTTTTAGTCTGTGGATATGAAGCACCCTGTGGGGGCTTCTGGGAGTCCCAAGGTCCACCAAGTAGGTGACATCTCCCTTCTGTTCAACTATTGTATGGGGTCCAGACCATTTGTCCTGGAGTGCTGCTGGGGCCACTGGCTCCAACACCCACACTTTCTGTCCTGGCTGGTACACAGTCAGCACAGCCTTTTGGTCATGCCAAGCTTTCTGAAGTTCTTGGCTGGCCTCAAGGTTTTTGGAAGCCTTCTCCATATACTCAGCCATCCTGGAGCGGAGACCAAGTACATAGTCCACTATGTCAAGTTTAGGCTTTTTGAGAGGTAACTCCCATCCTTGCTTCACAAGACATAGGGGTCCTCTTACAGGATGCCCAAACAAAAGCTCAAAATGGCTGTAGCCAACCCCCTTTTGTGGGACCTCTCTGTAAGCCAACAGAAGGCAGGGTAAAAGGATGTCCCATCTTCGCCTCAGCTTTTCAGGTAACCCTTTTATCATCCCTTTGAGGGTCTTGTTGAATCTTTCCACAAGCCCATTGCACTGTGGGTGATAGGGGGTGGTGAACTTATAGTTGACACCACACTCCTTCCACATTGCAGTTAGATATCCTGACATGAAGTTTGCACCTCTGTCAGAAACAACCTCCTTTGGAAAGCCCACTCTGGAGAAAACTCCAAGTAGGGCTCTTGCCACAACCGGAGCTGTTGTGGTCCTCCGAGGAATAGCTTCTGGATACCTGGTGGCATGATCCACTACCACCAGTACAAATCTGTGCCCAGATGCTGTTTGGGGGTCCAATGGTCCAACAATGTCTATCCCCACTCTCTCAAAGGTTACCCCCACCACAGGTAGTGGTATGAGGGGGGCCTTTGTTGTGCCACCTGATTTTCCACTGGCTTGGCAGGTAACATAGGAGCGAGAAAACTCCTTGGTATCTTCTGACATATGGGGCCAGTGAAAGTGAGGGACAAGTCTGTCCCAAGTCTTGTTCTGGCCCAGGTGTCCTGCTAGGGGAATATTATGGGCCAAGGTAAGAAGGAATCCCCTAAATTGCAGAGGTATAACCAACCTCCTGGTAGCACCAGGCTTGGGGTCTCTAGCCTCTGAATAAAGGAGCCCATCATCCCAATACACTTTATGGGTACCTTGAGTATTCCCAGCAGCTTCAGCAGCAGCCTGCTGTCTGAGGGGTTCAAGAGAGGAACAATCTAATTGAGCTTGCCTCAGATCTGCCCTTGAAGATCCCCCTGTCCCATGAAACTCAACCTGGTCAGGCTCAAGCTCTTCTAGGACAGTTCCTTCTTGGATCTCAGAATCATCCTCCTGGGAGGGCTGATCCTCAACCTGAGGCAGCGGGGAAGGCACTGCCTTAACTCTCTTGCTCTTTCTCTTGGGTAGTGTCTGGTCTATTGCTTCAAGATCCAGCACTGGTTCAGGTAAGCACTTTTTGGCCTGTGACCTGGTCACAGCAAGGACATGTGCTGATATTCCCAGCTTTTCTGCATGGGTCCTATACTCCACCTCAGACCAAACTGACGTTTCAAGATCATTACCTAACAGACACTCTACTGGAAGGTCTGAACTCACAACAACTCTTTCGAGGCCAGTTACCCCTCTCCAGGAGAAGTTAACAACTGCCATACTATGGGAGGTAGCGGCAATAGCTAGCGTTGGTCACTTCGTAGGTTTCACCTAGTATCATCTATTCAGGGTCCACAAAGTTAGGTGTCACCATGGTGACACTGGCATGTGTCCCTGTAGGCCTGAGCCATCTTATTATTAATAAAAGGTGTCTGTCTGTACTTGCTCAGATTACTGGGACTTACAGTAGATTACATGGCTATGTCCCCATCACAGACAAGAACAACGTCTACTCACTTTCCACTAATAAACATCTCCCTACGTCTTCTCTGCAGTCTGGACTGAAACATATATATAACTGGATGCACAGACATAAACTAAAATTAAATGGTGACAAAATAGAGCTGCTCCTGTTTGGTCCAAATACATCGCTCTGGGGCCCGCAACACTGGCCTCCTCAGATGGGCCCCTTACCCACCCCTTCAGTCACAGCCCGCAACCTTGGGGTTCTTTTTGACAACCAGCTGTCTTTGAAGCAACATGTTGTAAAAGTCTCTGCCACCTGTACTACCATCATCAGGTGGCTGAGAAAAATCACGTGGAGGCTTCCAGCTGACACCCTGAGGACCGTAGTCCAGGCCCTTGTCACCTCACGCATGGACTACGGGAACATCCTACTTTTGGGCGCCTGTAAGGAGGTAATAAAGAAATATCAGGTGGTTCAGAACATGGCAGTTCGCCTTATCTGTAACTTACCTGTCAGATCCTCGGCCGCCATCCATCTGCGCAAGTTGCACTGGTTGCGAATTGAGAGCCGAGTAAAATTCAAAGCCCTCTGTATAATGCATCATATCAAGTCAGGTAAAGCTCCGAAATATCTGTCCTCTTTGGTGCAGCAATATGTTCCCTCCCGCACGCTGAGATCTTCCACACAAAACAAGTTTCAGATCCCCCGTGTCAACAGAGCTAAAATGGGCGGTCGCTCGTTCGCTTTATTGGCACCCTTCCTATGGAATTCCTTACCTCAATTCTTGCGATCTGAAATTTGTTACCTGACATTCCGCAAAGGAATTAAGACCTGGCGTTTTAATACTTAACCTGCATGCCCATAATCACTCACACTTAGCTCACCTTCTGTTTGCTTTAGCGCCGGGAAACCTCCGGGTAGCTGCGCGCTCAATAAATGCAATTATAATAATAATAATAATAATAATAACAGCCTGAGTTGGTACTCCGACTAGGCCAGAGTCCACCTCAGTTCCCAGGGCTAACCCTACTACACCCTTTTGCTGGGAACCACCACCTACAGCTGGACAAGGGGGAACAGTTGCCTTAGGGGTAATGGTGGTAGGTGCGGTGCCATTCTTGGTGCACTCACTAAACCAGTGAGAGACTGACTTACAGTATCCACACCAGGGCTTCTTTGGACCTTCTTGTTTCTGTTTGTTCTTTTTGGAGCCAACCTCCCCCTGTGCCTTTTGGGGGCCAGGCGAAGACTTCTGGTCTTTTTGTTTCTGCTCATTACCCTTCTGGTCTGCCTTTTTCTGATCACCCCCTTGGTTCTGGTTTTTCTACCTGATTCTGGTTCTGACCCATTTGTCTGCCTTATTTCCCAAATCTTGGGGAGAGGTCAGATCAGAGTCAATGAGGTACTGATGCAATAGCTGGTTTAGATAGTTGCTAAGGATTTGCTCTCTCATGATCAAATTATACAATCCTGTATAGTCCCTAACTTGACTTCCCAATAACCAGCCTTCCAGAGCCTTAGTGGCACAATCAACAAAATCAGTCCAGTCCTGAGTCTGTGTCTTCTGGGTATCTCTGAACATCAACCTATACTGTTCAGTGGTTAGGCCAAACCCATCAATCAGAGCACTCTTCAGGACAGAGTAGTTGTTAGCATCCCCATCACTGACTGTGAGGAGCTTATCTCTACCTTTTTCGGAAAAAGGAGAGCCATAAGATTGCTGCCCACTGACCTTGGGGTACCTGCTGCACTTTGCAGGCCCTCTCCAAAGCAGTAATCCACTTGTGGATGTCATCCCCTTCTTTATAGGGGGGCACAATCTTGCTTAGGTGTCTATTTTCATAGGACCTATCTTTATACTTAGGGATATTGCTGCCACCAGTGGGTTCTAACCCACTCTCTCTATGCTCTCTAGCACGAGCGAGCTACTCTTTGGCTAGGGCAACCTCAAGTTCCTGCCTCTCAATCCTAAGAGCAGCTTTTTTCATCTTTGCCTCATGTTCCCTTCTCTGAGGGGAAGTCATCCCTCTCCGAGTAAGGCCATATGAGCTATTTGAAGCATGAGATCTGAGAGAGTCCCTGGAGTGGGATCTTCCTCTTCTCTGCCCCTGGTTAAGCCTACTTGGGGGTCTGTATGAGGGCTGCCCATACTGACTCCCATGTATGCTTAAGTTAGCCTGGCTAAGTCTTCTGACTGGGACCTGGCTGTTTGTCTCAGGGTCAGAATCATCCTCCTCTACCTCATCTGGTACTATAGTATCAGTGGTATCCTCTGTGGAGGGCAGGACTTCATCTGAGCTGCCTTAAGCACATGAGTCAGATGCCTTTTGAGCATCATACTCTTCTAAGAGCTCAACTAGGAACTTGAGTTTAGGGTTTGAACCCTGTTTTAGACTTCTAGAAGTACACAATTGTCTCAATTCTTGGAAGGCTAAGGCTTCATATCTTGAGGCAGTCCCCAAGGGATCTACCTCTGCAGGCAGAGAACCACTGGGGTTCACTGTCTGAGACATGGTTTCCAGTGAGGTGTGGTGTTGCACCTACCTACACTATGTGTTTTCCTATAGAACCTATCTAGGAGTTGTAGTCAGGATGTGCTAGGCCCAGGCTCTACAACAGCTACGTTCAGTAGAACTTAAGTGTACTAAGACTTGTTTTTATATGTACCTACAGGTACCTGTGTGATCTTTCAAATGATATCTCAAGATTACAAGTGGTAAAACAACAGCAAGCTCTAATCCCAACCGCTGCACACCAATGTGAGAAGTTGGCCTGGTATATGATGTCCACTATTCTAGTGAGCACCTTGCACCAGTCCAAACAACCCTTATGGTGATGGTTGTAAGTCAACCTTATAGACCAGCTATCCTAGTGGTAGCGTGGACAGAACAGTCTTAGGCTAAAAGACTCTTGAGGGCGTGTAAAGCCAGCTGTTTTACCATATGTAACCCCTTGAATACCAAATGAAAGGACACCACACAGGATATATATAAAATATATAAGTATTTATTCCCCAACACACTCCTCTGAACTCTTTATGAGATCAGAGGCAAAAGCACATAACAAGTTACACTTAGAAATACTTTAAATAGCACAATTTGCAGTCAGGCCCTAGGGGCGCGTAAAACCATATACTAAGTAAGTGGTATAAGAACCACAACTTGGGAAAGGAGAAGGACTAGGGCATCGCTGGGGCTACACTATATGACCCTTAGGTTAGGAGTAAGAGGCGAGAGTCCATAGAAAGTCAATAGGAAGTTAAAAGGTAAGTAATCGAAGATTTAGGACACTTCCGGTCTAACTAGGAATGTACAACTAACAAAACTAGACACTAGGATAGTCAATCCCTACAGGAGCACTGAAGTACTCACGTTACCTCACCCACGGGCTGCGGGTGCATAGGTGTCAACGTGTGTCGGGTTTTCTCGTTGATTCCTATGGAGCCTTGGAAGCTGCAGGCGACCAGGAGGAAGATGTCAGGGTGGATCTAGGATGAAGAGGACCTGAAAGCAGAGGGGACAGAGTCTAGGTCACTAGCCAGTGACCAGGTGGAACCAGGAAGGAACCAGACGTCGTAGAGGAGCAATCAGGTGCAGATGTGAGGCTTGTCGTTGAAGCCACGCGGACCAGGAGGCGTCGAGGACGACCAGGTGCTGGAGAGGAGCTGTCCCACGAAGGTTCTCGCAGATGAAGGGGTCGGCTTCAAGATTGAAGCTAACAAGCCTAAGCAAAGGCAACCCACGCAGGATACACAAGGAGCTTCTGGTGCAGACCAGGAGGGTCTGAGGTACTTCACCTTTTCAGGGAAGCAAGTGCTAGTCTGGAGCAACCAGACCAGCGTTGGATTTTCAAAGGAATCATCGTCAAAGGGCTACTAGCCAACTGGCCAGCAACCGGGACAACGCGATGAGCAGAACACAAGCAGAAGGGCCCCACGCAGATCTCGTGGAGTGTGGAGGGCTCGTCTTCGGTGCAGGTGGAGCTCGGTGTCGGGGTGTCTCAGTCCCCAGTGCACAGCTTCGAGGATGCCTCAGGAGCTGCGCTGTTAGCAAGTTGAAGACTTTCCAAGTTGCCTGCTTCCACGGATTCCGACGCCTTCCACGGAGCTCAGCTGTGCAGGAGTCGTGCAGTGGGGTCAGAGGAGTCCTGGAGTCGAGGTCTTGTCAAGCTCTGCGCTCGAGTTCTGGCGGGAACGGGGTCAAAGCAAGCCGTCGAGTTGCTGGATGGTGCCTGGTTTCCCAGGGTGGTCACTCCTTGGCCACAAGGGAGATTCTTCAGTCTTCAGCTCAGGTGAATGTCGAAGGGTCCAGAGTTTCGTTTCAAAGTTTCATCAGGATCAATCTAAAGTCTCCTGGGTCAACTCCTACCTTTATACAACTAAAGGGGGCTGGTTTACTCACTAGGTCCCTCCTATGGGTGGGACCAGGAAGGGGGGTGGTTACACCCCCTTTCCTTTGTCCAGTTTCGCGCCAGAGCTGGGGCTGGAGTGCCCCAGCACCGGCTTGAACTGGACTATGCATGGAGCACCTAGTGTGCCCCAGGCAGTGTCTGTTTCTTTTCAGCCCTCCCTGTCCCAATACACAAAATCCTGTCTGGGGTGGTGCTCGCACCTCTCCAGGCAGGAAACCTATTGTCCAGGCCTCCCTCGCTGGAAGGACTCCCAGCAGCAGGAGGTCAGACTTGTGTCTGTGGCAGCAGCATCCATTTTGTGACGCTGGGGCTCTGGTTAACTTTAACCGGGATAGTCAGAACTAACATGTCTTCTCCCTCTAGAAGGGTGGAATGCTACCCCCGCTGCCAGGATTGGCGAGGGGGTAGTATTCCAAAGCGTATGACACCTTACACGACATGATTAGATAAAGCCAAACATTTAACCGCGAGGTTCATAATGCACTTAAGAGTATATGGTATGGCAATATCATAAAACAGCTAGGACATGGTTCCGAAAGCTGCAGACAAGCTCAGCTCATGCTAGAGCACCATCTCACACATAACCAAGCACTCTGCCTCCAGGATTGTTAAGGCCTGCCATAGGAGTGACTTATAGGTTACTGTGTGTCTATATTTAAGGGTAGATATAGGAATACTATACCTAAGCAAGGGGTGATTACACGATCTTGCCCCAGCTGAGTGATCAGCCAGTTGTGTCAGTTTGAGTGGCCAGACAGGGGTGGCATAATACATGCTGCAGCCCCTGGTAGGCCTTGGTTACACCTATGCCCTGAGTACCTAAGGTACACTTCTACAGGGGCTGATAAGTTGGACCAATTCCCAATTGTAGATGTACCTAGAGTACATGGTGTGAATTTAAAGAGAGTGCATCTGGGATGTGGGTCTGATTAGCAGGCCCACAGCCACATCGTAGTTGACAACCAGTAAAGCAAAAGCAAAAAGTGGGGTTGACCATAGGAAGCAGACCCTACTCTCCTACAAGATGGACTGCTTAGAGGTAGCAAGACCAGTCCTGACCGACCCATAGTTGACAAACAGTTGGTCTGACCCTTCTGACATCCAGGGAATGAAGAGACCTTTCCGCTGGAGTGGAGGGATTCTGAAAAAACGTAGGCAACGTAATAGTCTGGTTAACATGAAAATCAGAAATCACCTTAGGAAGGAACTTGGGGAGAGTACGCATCACAACCTTAGCAGCATGAAATACAGTATAAGGTTCCTGGCAACACAATGCCTGAATTTCACTCACCCAGCGGGCCAATGTAATGGCCACGAGGAACGCCGCCGTTTAGGACAGGTGCTGCAGCGAGGCCTTATGAATGAGTTCAAAAGGGTCCTTCATCAGCCTGGACAGCACCACATTCAGCTCCCACGAAGGCGAAGGAAGCCGAACAGGAGGAAACACTTTCTTCAAGCCTTCCAAAAAATCCTTTATCACAGGAATCTGGATGAAGGATGTCTGTGAAGGGCATTTCCTGTAGGCAATCAGCGCAGCGAGATGAACCTTAATAGAATGGAAATTAAGGCCATGTAGGAAAGTAGATCCCTGACTACGGTTGCCCCCAACTTTTTGCCTGGTGTTTTGCTGGTTTTCTGACTTAGTTGACCTGGGACCCTGCTATTCAGGACCCCAGGCCTACTGCTCTCTCTGTAAAATGGATTCCATGTACCTTAGGTACATATCTAATTGGATACTGAGTCACCTTATCAGTCCCTGTATAGTGTACCTTAGGTACCCAGGGCATAGGTGTACCCAGGGCCTACCAGGGGCTGCAGAATGTATTATGCCACCCCTGGCTGGCCATCCAAATCTGACACAACTGGCTGCACGACAGCTGGGGCAAGGTGGTGTAATCACCCTTTGCTTTAGATATAGTATTCCTATATCTAAACCTAAATGGGCACACAGATCTCCTATCAGTCACTCCTATGGCAGGCCTTAACAATCCTGAAGGCAGAGTGCTTGGAATCGTGTGAGATAGTGCTCTGGCATGAGCTGAGCCTGTCTGCGGCTTTCGGGATCCATCCCTTAGCCGTTTCCATGATATCGCATACCATATACTCTTAAGTGCATTATAATCCTCGCGGTTATGTGCCAACTCTGGTATCGCTTTATCAAAACATGTCGAGTAAGGTGTCATACGAATTGGAATACTAACCCCTCGCCAATTCTGGCGACGGGGTTAGCATTCCACCCTTCTAGAGGGACACGACATGTATGTAACCTGTAACCCCGGTTAAAGTCAGACAGAGCCTTAGCTCCACAAAATGGATGCTGCCACCGAGACACAAGGCTGCCCTCCTGCTGCTGGGAGTCCTCCCAGCCCAGGAGGCAAGGAAAAAGGGTTTCCTGCCAGGGGCGGTGCCAGCACCGTCCCAGACAGGATTTTGTGTATCCTAGGTAGGCAGGGCTTTAGAGGAAGGTGACTGCAAGTGGCACCCCGGTGCTCACTGTGCATAGGCCGGCTGGAACCAGTTCCAGGGGCACTCCAGCCCCTGATCTGGGGAAAGCCCGCCAAAGGAGAGGGGTGTAACCACCCCCCTCCTAGTCCCACCCATAGGGCAGGACTTAGTCGCGTGCCAGCCCCTTTTTGCAGGATAAAGGTAGGAACTGGCCCCCTTCCAAATCAGATTATCTTTGAATCCTGAAACTACTTTCCACGAAAGGAACTCAAGACTTCTTCCCAAGATTCTCCCTTGTGACTAAGGAGTAGTCACCCTGCAGCAGCAGGCACCAACCAAGCATCGCGGTTTGTTGCCAGTCTCTCCTTCGGATCAAGACTGCTCCAGCACGACGAGAACCGGCTTCCCTGGCACCTCTGACCTCAACCTACATCATCAGCCCAGCTGTGATCCGTGGGTGTGACGAGACCTCGAGGGACCGGCCATCTTCAGAACTGCACGACGCTTGTCCAGCACGATCACCGAGTGACCCTCGACCGAGTGCTTTGGGGTAAGAGAAGCCCCGACCCTGAGCAGCTCCAGCACCGAAGTTCAGCCCCCCTGCATCCACGAGATCTGCGTGGGGCCCTTCTGCTCTTTGCTGCCAACCGCGTTGTCCAGGTCGCTTGCCCGTTGGCTAGTGGCCCTCTCACGACGCTCCACGACGACAAACACTGCTGGTCTGGTTGCTCCAGACTAGCCCTTGCTCCCCTCCAAAAGAGGAGCACCCTGGACCCTCCTGGTCCACTCAAGACGCCATTTTAGGTCCACCGCGTGGGCCTTGCATTTGCCAAGACTTGTTGCCCAATCCTGGGTCCAGCGACGTCGACAGGAAGAACCTTCGTGGGACAGCTCGCACCTCCATCCTGGTCGCCGACAACGCCTCCTGGTCCGAGAGACTGCAGAGCCCAGCAGCGCCCACTCACCTGGCTGAGGTGACTTCGTCCGGTGCCATCCTGGTGCCCACTCAAATCACTGGCTAGTGATTCAGAACTTGGTCCCCTCTGCTTACAGGTTTCTTCTTCCCTGATCCAGGCTTGGATCACCACGAACTTCTTCACTGGTCGCCTGCCAGCAACTTCTTTCTTCAGGCTCCTGGATCTTCAACGAGGGTTTCCGACGCAACTTCAACCCTATGCAGCCGCAGCCCCTGGGCTAGGTAACCTGAGTACTCCGGTGCTCCAGCATAGTCCAACACCCTAAGTGTTCGGATCCACTCCCGTTTTCGACCCACCTAGTCGGGTTCGCCCGAGAACAGCAACTTTGTCTTTACTAGCTTCCATAGACTTTTTCCCGCCTTACGCGTGAGAGTTCCCACTCTGCACACGACGTCCACAGGCCTCCTGCTTCTAATCTAAGGGTTTAGTATTGTAGGCCTAGCGTTTCTAAAGTCTATGAGAATAGTTACTTACCTGCTAGTAATTCGCATTCCACTTTTGTAATATATGGTTTTTCGTGCCTCTCGGGCATTTGTGTAAATTGTGCGACTTAAAGTATTTTCGTAAGAGTTTTGTTGTGTGCTTAGCTCCCTGACTCAAAGAGTTCAGGGTAGGGTTGTTATAAATAAATATCTGTTTATTTTCATAGCAACTTGTGTGGTGTCCTTTCACTTGGTGTTCAAGGGGTAATGTGATGGTAAAACAGCTGGCTTAACACGCCCTCTAGAGTCTTAGCCTTAGACTGCTCGTATCCATGCTACTAGGATAGCTGGTCTATAAGGTTGACTTACAACCAATCATCAATAAGAGTTGTTTGGACTGATACATAGTGATCACTAGAATAGTGAGCACTGCATATCAGGCCAACTTCTCACAGGCCAGACTGCGCCAAATGCAAAAGTTATGGAAGGATGATATCTTCCTTGCATGTCGTCGGATCATAGTTCTTGGACGTGCACCAGATGCAGAACCTCTTCCACTTGTAAGCATGGGAAGTCCTAGTGGAAGGACGCTTAGCCTCCTTCAGTATGTCCATACAATCTTCAGGAAGATTCAAACTGCCATATTGCACTATCTCAGGAGCCATGCCGCCAAACTCCAAGACGAGAGGTTGGGGTGCACCATCTGTGCCCCAAACTTCATGAGAAGGTCCAGCTGGCACGGCAGCTGTATGTGAGGAAGGAGAGACCGGTGAAGCAGGTCCGTGAACCACCACTGTCTGGGCCATTCCGGAGCAATGAGGATCGTCCGCGCCCTGGACTGGGACAGCTTGGTGAGCACCGCCGGAATCAAGGGAATGGGCGGAAAAGCGTACAGAAAGCTGTTCGACCAGTTGATCCATAACGCATTCCCCAGAGTCCCCTGCTGGTAATACCTGGATGCGAAGTCTCTGCATTTGCGGTTGTCTGCGGTGGCAAACAGATTCACGTCTGGAGTGCCCCACCTGGCGAAGACGTTTTCGAGCACTTCGTCGTTTATGACCCACTTGTGGTTTTCCTGGATCAGTCTGTTGAGTGCATCCGCCTGAGCATTCTGCACACCTGGCATATGGGTAGCCGTTATTGTCAGTCCTCTGGCTAGCAGCCAGTGCCAGATCGCCTGCACTTCCTGTGACAGTGTGCGCGATCTCGAGCCCCCCTGCTTGTTGAGGTAATACATCGTGGTCATTTTGTCCGTCTGAGCAAGCAGAGAGTTGGTCTGGAAGGACAGATGAAAGGCCTTCAGCGCCAAGTGAACAGCTCTGAGTTCCAGGAAATTGATGTGGTACGTGGACTCAGTCGGGGACCACGTTCCTTGAATCTGTAACTGTCCAGAATGCGCTCCCAAGCCGTGGAGAGAAGCATCCGTCCGATAGTATGAGTGGGAATGTCTTTGTGGAACGGAACCCCCTTGAGGAGGTTCTCTGCCGAACACCACCATCTCAGGGACTGCTGAGCGTGCAGAGACAGTCGTATCCTGTCGTCCCAGCTCCCTCGCCTCTGGTCCCACTGATCCTCCAGACATTCCTGCAGCGGCCACATGCGTATGCGTGCATGTGGAGTGAGGAAGATACAGGAGGCCATCGACCCCAGTAGAGAAGGCACCTTCCTCACTGTTGTAGATGGAACAGCTATGAGAGCCTGAGCCTTCCGAAGGAGCGATAAGAGTCTCTCCTCCGAAGGAGACACCCTTGCCGACAGTGTATTGATGGAGGCTCCCAAGTACTGTAGGCACTGGACCGGAGTCGGGACAGACTTGGACATGTTTATGTGCAACCTCAGCTGGGTCAACAGAACGGCCGTCCGGTTGAAGTGCAATTGCGCTTCCTGGAAGGTGGAGGCTTTGATCAACCAATCGTCCAGGTAAGGGTAAACAAACACCTTGTGCTTTCTCAGGTGTGCCGCCACCACTGCCATGCACTATGAAAAAGTCCTGGGCGCAGACTTCAGTCCAAACGGGAGTACGGTGTATAGGTAGTGATTGTTGCCTACTTGGAAGCGCAGGAACTTCCGGTGTTTCCGTGCAATGGGCACATGGAAGTACACATCCTGCAGATCTATCGCGCAAAGCCAGTCTCCCCTTTGCAGCTGAGGGTAAATCTGGTGCAAAGACAGCATGCAAAACTTTTCCCTGCTAATCCATTTGTTTGCTTGTCCCAAATCCAGAATGGGCCTGAACTCGTTCTTGTCTTTCTTGCGCACCAGAAAGAAGCGTGAGTAAAGACCCTTTCCCCTTTGAGACAGAGGGACGTCTTCTATAGCCCTTTTTCTTAACAGGGTATCTGCCTCCGCCGAGAGCCCGCGCAGTTGGAACTGCGAGCAAACCGGTGGAATTGCTGGAGGCGGGCTGAGAAAATGAAGACTGTATCCATTGCAAACAATATTCAACACCCACTTGTCCTGAGTAATTTTTCTCCACTCTGCCAAGTAATTTTGTATGCTTCCCCCCACCGGAGCGGGTAACGGAAGAGGGGGAAGGAGCAACTCAGGGCTTAGACCCGGCCGGGCCCTTGTTCGCGGAGGAGGACTGTTGACCACCTCTGCCCCTCTTGGAACGGCCGCCGCTGAAATTGCTGTTGCTGCTGTCCAGTCTGCCGACCTTGCCCTCTGCCCTGGCACCGTAACGCCTCTAGAACGGGCGGAGGGTCTTCCTCTGTTCCTTCGGCTTCCCCAACCAGACAGCCGTCAGTGTTTTAGCCTCCGCCTTCATGCGGGCCATCTCCTCATCCGCATGTTTGCCGAACAGGGTCGCTCCTGAAAACGGTAGGTTGGCGACCCTCTGCTGCGCCTCTGGCTTCAGCGACGTCAGACGCAGCCAGGCGTGGCGCCGCAGGTTGATCCCATGGATACACCTGTGACTGGTTCAATTCCGCTTTGGCAAAGAGGCTACAGACGCTGGCAAGCAGAGAAGGGCCAAGTAAAGACCAAGGTCCTGGGGACAGCAGTTTATCTCTATATTTAGCACAATGAAAAGCTTAACATTTTCATATCTCACAAAATGATACTGAGTGTGACTATCTACACCATCAAGTAAGCACAAGAAGAGCATTGCCTCGCCAATGTCAAATGGAGATTAAAATGATATACACAGAAAGAAGTGTAAATATTATAAGGGGCAGAAGGTGAAAGGAGACTGAAATAGAACAACAGAACGTAAAGACAAGAGATCAGAAGGGTATGAAAATGGAAAGAAGCAGAAGCTCCTCCAACCCCAGCAGGATAAACATTATGATTTTGTACCTCAATTCCTCTCATCTGGGCTTGCTGGTTTATCTGATGATTGAGTTGCTGTAATTCCAGACGTAGCTGTTCCCTCTCAGACGTGGGTATTCTCTCCCTGCTGATGATTTAACAGATAGAATTAATTTAAATGCGAAAGCTCAACAAATCAAAAATAACATACTTTTGGTGGACTGAGGTCATTCAAAGAGAACTCAACAGCCCTAGAAGGAGTATTCAGTCCTGCTCCACCACTAAGAACACGTATTCAAAGAATACAACCAATGACATCCACTCCTAAAAACAGCCATCCTTTTTTCCAGACAAATCTGCTCTTCTCCCAAATTTCCTGAAAACAGAGAATCCTTGATAAAAACAAGCATTAACCTAGCAAGTACGTCTTGCCTTTGGGACATTATAAGTGTTTAGTCATACAACACATTATCCAGGGTGCTGTGCCACCAGGTATTGAAGAGCTATACAATTACTACACACTGGGTCATGCAGTCTGATTCAGGAATTCATCCTTGCCTCAGGAAATATTTATGGGAACAGCAGGTCTGAGATACAGAGGTGGGTGAGAAAGGTGGGAAAGTGAGAGGGAGTGAGTTTGGGAAGACCAAAAGGTGAGAGAAAGGGGGCCGCTGTGGTGTAACGGAGGAGCCTAAAACACCTGCATGGGGGCGAGGAGGGGTGCACACCCTTCTGTCCCCAAAACAGTTTAGCTTGGAGCCTAAGATACACGAGTCTCAAGGGCACTCTGCACTCTGCAGCTAGCCCATCATTTTGCATGAAATCACCACAGAGGGATTGTGGGGAGAGGTGAGACAGAAAGATGGGGGAGGCAAGTGGGAGAAGTTTATGACATACAGGTAGGTGGGTGAGCCAAGAGACAGAGAGAGAGCGCCACAGAGAAGGATGTGCGTGAGAGCAGAAAAGAGACTTAAAGTGAAGGGAACAAGTGGTGAGCTAGACAGAGAGGGAAGGGAGGAGTGGGAGAAATTTGGAAGAGGCAGCAGGAAAATTAGAGGGAGAAAACAGCAGACTGAGGAAGAAAGCTTGGGGTGAAGGGAAGAGACTCTGTGGAGAGAACTGCACAGCAACCAATAAAAGTGAGGCCGATAGACAGAGATACAGTGGAGAGTATGCTGTAAGCGAAAAGGGAGGCGGGTGGTTCGATCACACAAAGAATAAGAGAGGCAGGTGTACAACGCATCTAAACCAAGACACAGAGTTTCAGGAATCCAGGTATTTTGCCAAGAGCACAAGCTGGGACTTGCAGGACACACTAAAAACAAGAAAAGTAAAAAAAAACAAGTCCCAGAAAAAGATGGCCTGGCCACCCTCATCAGTGGGCATATTGGAAATGCGAGTGGTTGTAGAAAAGACGACTAGTGGGAGAAAATCCAGTGAGAGAGTAAGTCAATTAACGGGGAGGGGAAGACAGAGGAAGAGAGAAAGGTAGAGGAAAACAGAAAGGAAGAGAGAGTTTGTGGGAGAAGAAAAGTGTCAGGTAGGAAAGATGAGATGCAAAGGTGATAAGTGACCCATAATGTGTGACAACACCAACCAGGCCTGACTTTCACTAAACACCGCTTTCATTCTGGGACATGTAGTCCCACAATTACACAGAGAGGCTTGCAACTGCAAGCCAGTCAATACAAAAGGACAGAGATTAAAAAATTTAAAAAACGGATTGGTCAGGAGTAACGCATGACATGGAGCCCTGAAGAAAGAGTTGGCAGGCTGTCTCATCTTTGGCCGTCATTTCTGTATTAACACTTTGGTCTTTGGCTTGGTTAATCAGACACTGTCTGCAGCTGCCCTTTACCTGGACTCTCACGCCAATGCCACCCCAAGCTTCCGCCAGACAGCCTGTGTACGCCAAGGTGGTACAGTTCTGACGGTGCCAGGGTCCACTTTCCAATGAGTATAATAAATATGGACTAAACATATTTAAATTTGTGACCTCTCCTTATACACAAAGCTCTGCTTTCAGCACATTAACCCCGTGCCCTGAAATACTTTACTGGAGCAGGCTCATGAGACTTGCAAGCTTCACACAGATTTCTGAATCTGACACTTTAACCTCCTCAGCCACATTACAGGGAGTGTGCCCCACGGCAGCAAACTCAGTTAAACATACATGACAATATTTCACAACAGGAAAGTGGTAATTATGAAAATAAAATCCCCCAAAAAATCTATGCCACATATTTTCCCCCATTGACTTCTATTTCAGGCTTGGGAGAGCTAAAACAAAGCCGGTTTTGCTTACAAAAATCGTGAGTCACCTGCCTAAATCAGTCTAGTGGCATATATACACTAGGAACAGACGTACACAGAAACTGTTCAGGAGGAAAAAATTAGCAGCAAACAAAACAAGCAAGGACGGTGGAGGGGTGGACAAGGGGGAGGATAGGTGAAGTAGCAGCAAGAGACTGCATGGGGATGTAAACAGCATTGGAAAAGTGAAACGGGGAGAGGCAGGCATTGCGGTTTTTGGCAACAGTTTAAAGTCCCTCAAATTGCTTGGGTGAGAAGCAGGCGTTCTACAGCCCAGAGCCAGCAGAGTATCAGACGGACCGCACACTATGGCCTGTGTGCTCTGGGGTCAGATTGGGGCATTATGTGCCCCCAGCCCTCACCACTGCAGCCCTTCAGTAGTTCCGGCGATTATTTTTTTAGGTTCGAGCCTGGGTAGCGCATGTGCTGCTCTGCATGCTGTATTTGGGTAGGGACTTGAAGCTCCGCCCATATTTTTCATTGGCTTGTGTCATTGTGCACTGTAAACTGTGGCTGTCCATTCGTCAACAGGCTTAGTAGTTCCTCCTTAGTACCGCCTTGTATCATTTTGTAACCTCCCATGGCGACACCCCCTGTTACGTGTGTTGTTACTTTGTAGTCTTTAATTACAACCTTCGAGCAAGATTTAGTCAAATAGCTTTGTCTTGCAGGCAGGACACGCTGTCTCCCAATGCTTTAAAAAAAATGTTTTAGCACAAACGCATTTGCAATGCAATAGATCTCACAGTTGCGAGAGTTTAAGCTATTGGCATCGTAAATGACAATGCTTTTTTTATCGGTTTTAAAAACAATACAAATAAAAAGCATCGTCAATTACAATGCCAATAGCTCAAACTCTTGTAAATGCAAGACCAATTGCATTAAAAATGCATGTACTCGGTTTGTCCCGACTCAGGGATCTTGGTGCGTGTTCTTGAGCCCATAGTCAGTACGTGACCGGTGCCTGGCTGTGTACTCCTGGCCCTCTCAGTCTTAAGCTGTGTGATCCTGGCACTCTCAATCTATTGCCGGTGCCAGTCCCTCCCTTATTTCTCCCTAATAGTTTAAGCTATTGGCATTGTAAATGACAATGCTTTTTTTATCGGTTTTAAAAACAATACAAATAAAAAGCATCGTCATTTACAATGCCAATAGCTCAAACTCTTGTAAATGCAAGACCAATTGCATTAAAAATGCATGTACTCGGTTTGTCCCGACTCAGGGATCTTGGTGCGTGTTCTTGAGCCCATAGTCAGTACGTGACCGGTGCCTGGCTGTGTACTCCTGGCCCTCTCAGTCTTAAGCTGTGTGATCCTGGCACTCTCAATCTATTGCCGGTGCCAGTCCCTCCCTTATTATGTCTTCCTAACCCCTCACCCACTATTCCCTGCCCCTCTCACACTCTAGCTGTCAAAGGCCCCTCCCTTTCTTCCTGCTGCCCCCTCAATGAGTAACACTGACTTTAACTCTTGAGGTTGCTATAAGCCTTGCTATTTCTGCTCCATTCACGCTTTTCCTGCCCCACTCTATATAAGCATTGCCCCACTGTGCAGAGACAACGGGAGCCCGTGCTGAGATAATGTAATATGTTATCTGAAGGGATTCGGTTCAGGCTGCACAGCTGACAGAGGGCGGGGTTTGCGGAGTCACGTGCTTGTCTGCTGCTGTGCCGGGACCAGTCTACTCTTGCAAGAACAGCTGGCTTATCACACTGGTCATTTCAGAATCAATACATACACACCATGCTGTAGAAGTGATATTTTGTATTTATGTTGCAAATGCATCACAGGGCTGTCACTGCAACAGACATGAACACTGATCGCTTACTCGTGCATGGAAGTGCCTGGAATCTATTTCTAGTGCCTATTAGTGTGTTCAACACCTTTCTAATTATACAACACTTTTTTTTAGAGATATACTCCAATGTTAATTTTCAGCGGGGCAGGTTAGTGAGCCTGACTGGTATCCACTCATATGAGTCTAGGAGCAGTCATTTAAAAGTTGTAAGTAAGCTGTGATTCCGATTCAAATAATATTTTGTGTTATCGCACCAGTTTTGTTTGCATTTCACAGCACTCAAGGCATAAGATTGGCAGATGGCCATGACAAAAGCAGCATATCCCGTTTCTTGATTACATTCTAAAAAGATACTTATCTGCTGTAGTCTATAACAGTGAACAAGAAGGAGTAGAACCCTGAGGCTGTTAAAATAAATCCCGGGAGGGGAGCATTGCGCGTCTGATGACAGAGGCACCTGGTTAATTTAATGATCCAGCCTCAATGGTACTCAGTTTTCCAAATTCGCAGGGATTTCGGTCAGGGTTGCAGAACGATGGATTCCAAACTTTAACCTGCAGATTTAGTGCACAGACCTCTCCTTCTATCACCAAGATAACATGCTAAAGGGTCATCCACTTAAACAAGCATTTGCAATGCAATAGGCCTCGTATTTGGAGAATTTGAGCTATTGGCATTGTAAATGACAATGCCTTATTTATCTGTTTTTCAAAATAGATAAATAAAAGGCATTGTCATTTACAATGCCAATAGCTCAAACTCTTGCAAATGCGAGACTTATTGCATTGCAAATGCTTGTTTCATTATGCGCATACTTTAAGTGCTACGTGGGACAGACAGCATGGGAGAAACAAAGACCGAAAATTAAACTTCAAAAGGCGGGGAGGGGAGGGACTGCCGGCGTTTAGTGAGCATTGGTATAACCATACTAGGTGCACCAGCTTTGGTGAACCACTACAGCTATAATTCAAGTAAGCAATCACTGTGAACTGCATTTACCACAATGCTAAGGGGCGAACTGTGCTGGGAGGTGAGGCAGTGCTCCCATCCCCCTTCTATAACCTTACTAGGTTTCAAAAACAAATATGCATAAAAAGCGAAAGAAACGTAGAACAAAGGTGCCGAGCGTTCACAGATGCACACTGGCCAGAGATGCCAACAAAAGCATGAAAGGGTGCAACGGGCGCTTGGTGGTGTAAGGACGGGATGCAAGCTGAAGCAAAACAAAAAGTAGTGCGCCAGTCTTGGTCCCAGAGCTCGCTACAGCACGGACTACAGACACTACAGCACGGACTACAGACAGAGGGAATGCCCGGGATGCAAAGCTCCCTACATCGTCAAACACCGAAAATCCAGGATGCAATCAACATCAGAGTAGTCAGGAGAAATCACAAGGTTGAGCCCAGGTGGAACACAACTTCTTACAGCACTTAATACAGTAAACCACAGAGGTACATATAGCCTTATACAAAGTAAAATGATTTTGATGGAGATGCTAATAATCTCAATTATCTGAATTTATTAAAATTCTTTGATACCCCAGACTAATAGCAGACAACAGTCTGGAGCTCTTGTAAGTGGTACTTCATACCTCTCGGTGAAGTGTCCCTGAGAAGACATGTTTTGGTGGGCATTATATGCGGGACCGGCCCAGCCACTGTGAGCGCCATACGGACTGTATTCTGCAAAGCAAAAGAAAAACAATGCCATGCTTACTCAGGAATAGATTGAGCCCAAGGTCATCCATAGGAAGAGCAATGAGGTCTAATCACATTATGACACCCAAAGCTCAATTAAGATGACAAAGCCATTCAGACATGCAAAAACATTAAAGCTTTGTAGAGCTTTTTATAATTCAGTCCAACGCTAACCACCTACATAGCAGGTTAAACTAAATACTGCAATAGATCACTAGAAAGTAGAATGAAAGTAAAATGCTACTTACCATTATGCATCTGTTCTTGGCATGTAGAGCTGCAGAGTTGTACACTTACGCATAGATCGCCATCTGGTGTTGGGCTTGGATGCTTGCACTTTGTTGATGTCTTGGAAGAGTCTTTTGTAGTCACGTGATAGGTGACTCCTCCCTTGGACGATCGTGCGTATGGGCATCTACTCCATCTTCAGATTGTTTTTCGCCACTAAGGGAAATGATGGAGTTTATAGAAAAAGAATAGATGTCCATGTGAGTATCTAATTAAGATAAAAACTGGAACAGATACAGGTTCCGGGGAGGCGGGTGAGCGTGTACAACTCTGCAGCTCTACATGCCAAGAACAGATGCATACTGGTAAGTAGCATTTTCCGTTCGAGGCATATGAGCTGCAGCTTGTACACTTATGCATAGACTGTACAGAAGTGTCTCCCCTAGCGGTGGTCACCTATATGTGTTGCAGTAGTATGAAACAGTGTCTCCCCTAGCGGTGGTCACCTTTATGTGTTGCAGTAGTATGAAAAAGTGTTTTAAGAACAGCCTGGCCTACAGAAGCTTGTAGCTTAGCCTGCACGTCAACACAATAGTGTTTGGTGAAGGTGTGTGGTGTAGACCATGTTGCTGCTTTACATTCGTCATCTAAGGTATTGTTCCCTAAGAATGCCATGGATGCCCCTAGTTTGCGTGTTGAATGTGCTCTAGGGGAATTGTTAATGTGCGTTTAGCCTTTTCATAGCATATTTGAATGCATTTTACTATCCACCTTGCAATGCCAGCTTTGGAGATGGGGTTACCTTTATGAGGTGGGGGGAAGGCTACAAACCGTTGTTTTGTCTTTTGAAAGGGCTTAGTCCTGTCAATGTAATAATGCAGGGCTCTTTTGACGTCTAGTGTGTTAAGAGCTCTCTCTGCCATAGGGTCTGGGTTTTGAAAAAACACCGGTAACTCAAATGATAGATTAAGATGAAAAGCAGAGATTACTTTGGGAAGGAATTTTGGGTTTGTTCTTAGAACCACTTTATTAGGATGTATTTGTAAGAATGGTTCTTGTATGGTTAAAGCCTGGATCTCACTTACATTTCTAATAGAGATATTTGGGACAAGGAAAGCTACTTTACATGTGAGGAACTGAAGTTCACATTTATGTAGAGGTTCAAATGGGGGGACCCATGAGCCTGGTAAGAACAATGTTTAAATTACACGCCAGAGAGGGTGGTAGTCTTGGAGGAATTATTCTTTTAAGGCCCTCCATAAAGGATTTAATTGCAGGTACTCTAAACAATGACAAGTGTTGTCTGTTTTGTAAATAAGCAGCAAGTGTGGCTAGATGTAACCGTATGGATGAATATGCTAGAGTACATCTTTGTAAATGTAACAAATAACAACTGATGTCCTGGATTGAAGCATCCAGTGGATCAATGTTATTGTTATTGCAGTAGATGACAAATCTTTTCCATTTTGCTGCATAGCAAGCTCTAGTAGTAGGGCGTCTGGCTTCTTTAATGATGTTCATACAGTCCGGCGGGAGGTTAATTTAACCGGACTCTAGGACTTCAGGAACAAGATTGCTAGATTCAGTTGACCTGGATCGGGATGCCTTATCTCTCCAAGGTTCTGTGTCAGCAATGTTGGGGAGAGGCGTACTTGTTGGTTTGGAGCTACTGAGAGTTCTAGTAATGTTGTGAACCACAGTTGGCGTGCCCATGTGGGAGCCACCAGAATCATCTTGAGAGACTGTTGCCTGAGCTTGCGTACTACTAGGGGAATCAGTGGGAGTGGTTGAAAAGCGTACAAAAACATGCCTGACCTGTTCATCCATATTGCATTGCCTTTGAAAAACGAGTGTGGAAACCTGGTGGCGAAGGTTGGGCATTTTGCATTTGCGTGTGTGGCAAACATATCGATGTCTGGTTGACCCCACATTTGGAAGAATGGTTGAAGAACTAGGAGATGAAGTTCCCATTTGTGTATCTGCTGTGTCTCTCGACTTAGCAGATCCGCAATCTGATTGTGAACTCCTGAAAAATGTTCTGCCAGAAGGTATAGGTTTTGTGCTATGGCCCATCTCCAAATGTTTTGTGCGCGCTGGAACAGCTGCAAAGAATGTGTGCCTCCTTGTTTTTGAACGTAATACATGGATGTCATGTTGTCCGTCCGGACTAGGACAGTCTTGTGCTGTAGATTTACTTAGAATAATTTTAATGCTTGAAATATTGCCAGTAGTTCTAGGTGATTGATGTGGAGCACTTTTTGTTGAGTGGTCCATTTGCATGGAATTGTGTGGTTTAGGAGATGGGTTCCCCAGCCACTGAGTAATGCGTCTGCTGTTAACACTATCTGTAGAACCGGCTCTAGGAACGGTTGCCCTTTGGACAGGTTTAGTATGTTCCACCACTGCAGAGAGCGATGTGTGC
The DNA here is from genome assembly GCF_964261635.1 of Lissotriton helveticus. Lineage (NCBI taxonomy): Eukaryota > Metazoa > Chordata > Amphibia > Caudata > Salamandridae > Lissotriton > Lissotriton helveticus. The sequence goes on from NC_136057.1 coordinate 1,863,203,322, forward strand.
GGCTGTCCACCAATACCAGATCTGTAAGTTGTCCTCGAGCCTGGTTCCACTGACGTGCTAGGCATTCTTGTATGGGGCGCATCTGAAGTCTTGCATGAGGAACGATAAAGATGCAAGAGGCCATCATTCCTATGAACTGCATGAATACCCTTGCTGGGAGGGAATGTTGTAGTTGAAACCTGCTTATGAGTGTTTGCATAGTGGCTATTCTGGCTGGAATGGGATATGCCAGAGCTCTGGAAGTGTCCAGTGTAGCTCCTAGATACTGATGTATGTGGGAGGGCTGAAGATTTGACTTGGGGAAGTTTATTGTAAATCCCAAGTTGTGAAGCAGCTGGATGGTTTGATGAGTGAGATGAACACGCTGGTTGTACGATTTGGCTTTTATTAGCCAGTCGTCGAGATATGGAAAGACATTGTATTGTAATTGCATTTATATAGCGCTTACTACCCCTGACGAGGCGTCGAATTGCTTTTTCGGCGGGTAGCACGCTACTCCGGGACCCACAGAGGATTAGTGTTGAATTAGTATAGTGAAACATGCAAGTACATTTTAAGTGGTGGATAGGTTAGTCAGTTATTTGGATTTGGAATGATAGCAGAAGGATAGAGGAGGACAAAGGTTTGTATTTATTTATTGCTCGCTTGTTGACGCATGCTATTCAGGGAGCCTATAAAGGATTAGCGGTGAATTAATATGGTGAAATATGAGGTAATTTCAGTGGTGGATATTAGTCTGTTACTAGGAGTGAGAAGGCTAGCGGATGGATAAAAGGGGAAGAAACATTTGCATTCATATAGCACTTGTTACCCCTGATGGGTGTTGAAGCGCTTTTTTGTCTAGTAGCACGCCACTCCGGAACCCATAAAGGATTAGTGTTGAAAATTAGTATAGTATAAATATGAAGTAATTTGAGTAGTAGATATGTTATTCAGTTATTTGGGCAGTATATTAGTATAGTTGAATATGGAATTTGAGAAGTGAACATGTTAGTCTGTTAATTGTGATAGAAAAAGGATAGTGGAGGGATAAAAGAGTGAGGGATTTAACATTTTTTTTTAAGTCAACTGATGGAAGGATCATTATATATTTGTTAGTGATAACAGGTGGACAGTTAGGTGTAATTACAGCAGGGAGAGTGTGTCTGAGTGGGATGTGTTGATTGGCGTTGTGTTAGTAATGAGTGTTTTGGTTAGTGGTATAGGATAGAGTTGTGTACTGTTTGTGGGTGATGGTGGATATGTGTGATAGTTGGGATAGTAAGGTGTGTAGATGTGGTTTGGTTGGGTTGGTGGTGCATGCTGGTACATTAATCTGTGCATAGTGTTGTGCGTGGTGTATATTTGGTGCGAGTGTGTTGCTCTGTTTGTGGTTGTGGATGGTGTGGGCTGGGTATTGTTAAAAGAGAAAGAGGGCAGCATTTCTGGCGCTAGTCCCGACCAGTCTTGAACAGGCCCAAACAGGCAACTACCCTTGTCCTCTGCACCCTTAACAGGCCCAAACAGGCAACTACCCTGGTCCTCTCCACCGTTAGCTTTGACGCCCGGGCTGGGACGCCCTAAGCCTGGCCTTTTTTGCAGCCCTAGTAATCAGGTGACCCCTTCAGCCAATGTAAACCCTAGCCCTAACACTATCCAATCACAACACTAGCCCTACCATCTAGAACCAATAGGACATCAGGACTTTGCAGCCAATCCTAACCGTAGTCCAAGCACCCAATCAGTTCAAAAACCCTGATCTCTACGTCCAATAAAGGCCTTAGCCCTACCACTAGTCCCAACCCAAGCAGCCAATGGTACAGGTAGCCCTAGTCCCTACTTCCAATAGAAAGCCTAACCCTAGCCCTAGTCCCAACCCTGCAATGATTGAATCACAGACCGAGAAACCAATCAGAACCCTCAAATACCCAACCAATGAGGACGTTAACCCTAACCCAATAGAAACACCAGATACAACCACCAATCAGTGTACACATGTGCCAACCACTAGCACACCATATAAGGTCCCAGCAACCTCAGACAAGGTTTGCTGGCCAGGGAGTTGGAAGCTGCTTGCTCCTGTTCAGAATCTCCAAGAAGACAGACTGGCTCAATCCACAACTTTGGACTTCAGCAGGTAAAGGCTTCACTAACTCGAAATCTAACAATACTATTTGAATAAAGCTTTACTCCCCCTGCTGGCTAAAAAACGAAGTGCACAGGCCCCAGTAAATACAGTTAAAGCAGCTCACAGAAGCACCTTCTGATGTAGAAAATCCCTGGTGGGATGGGGCGGTTGGGGGGGCTGGCCTAACTGGCTTGTGAACACAAAATGGTGGCTGGGGGTGCACTGTTTGAGCACACAGGCCTAAGCACAGAGCAAAGGAGAAATTTGGAGGGAAAACAGATTTGTCACCAAGGAATGAGAGGGACAAACTACAGAGGTTGGACTGCAAATCCCACAATTCAACACACTAAATGAAGGCAATCATGGGCAGGGAAAACCACACATTTAAAATACAACAGGTGATAAAATTTGCAATTACAGGCAGGCTAAAACTACAATTTTTAACCAACAACCATAGGCATAGACAGTAAACACAGAAAGTGAAAATCGTTTTTTAAACAAACTAGGAACTGTCGGTCCACTATGAACCTTAGATACTTCCTGTGGGCAGGGTGTATGGGAATGTGGCAGTAGGCATTCTTGAGATCTAGTGTGGCAAGGAAGTCGCCTTGTTTAAGTAGTGGGAGGACCTGTTGGAGGGTGCTCATATGAAAATGATCTGACTGTATATAGAGATTGAGGGGTCTGAGGTCGAGTATTGGCCTTAGAGTACCGTCCTTCTTGGGGATTAGGAAATACAGAGAGTAAACCCCTGTTCCTTGATGTTGTATTGGAACTAATTATATTGCCTGCTTTTGAAGCAGTGAGAGAACCTCTTGTTTTAAGAGCATGAGGTGTTTTGTGGACATTGGATGCTATTTGGGTGGTATAGGGGGTGGGGTTGTTGTAAGTTCTAGGCAGGAACCATACTGGATAATTTGTCTTACCCACTTGTATGTTGTGATGGAATTCCAGACAGGTAGGAACTGTGAGAGTCTCCCTCCGACTGTAGGGGAATGATCTGGAGTGTGTGTGTGTGTTGGAGGGGGTGAGAGTCACTGTTTATTAGTGGGGGAGGCGCGACTGATGTTGTTACCTCGGCCTCTGCCCTTGTTATTATTTTCTCTAAATCCCCCTCTAAAATATCCTCTGCTGGGGATGTTTGCGTGGTGTTTTTGTATGAAGAGAAGGCAGTGTCTGCTCCAATGGTTTTGGATGCTCCTCTATAAAAGGAACGACGAAAGGAACCACGTGTAGTTGGAGACTAATGCTCCAATGGATTTTGCAATTTGTGTCCTTTTTCATTTTTTCTAGAGTGCTATCTAAGGAGGGTCCAAAGAGCTGTTCTTGATTGAACGGCTGGTTGAGGATATTTATTTGTACCTCCTATTTAAAGTCTGAGATTCGTAACCAGGCATGTCTTCTGAGTAGCACACTAGCGTTAATGGAGCTAGAGGCTGTGTCAGCTGCATCAAGGGCACATTTGATTGATGCGTTAGTGATTATTTTGCCTTCTTGAATTAGATCATTTGCCTGGTCTCTGTACTGATCAGATAGATGTTGTAATAGGTGCTCTAGTTGATCATAGTGAACCCTATCATATCTAGCAAATAATGCTTGTGTGTTGGCTATGCGCCAGTGATTAGCTGCTTGTGCAGCAACTCTCTTGCCGAGGCATCTAATAACGTGGATTCGGCCTCATGGGGCTTCAAATACTTGAGCATATTTATTACAACCGACCCCAAACTGTTTTACGAACATAATCTTCTGGGCCCCCTTAAGAGGCTACAAGAAGATGTGAGACATTGGCAATCGGTGCCTCTATCCCTCCTGGGGAGAGCAGCACTATTTAAAATGCTAACACTTCCCCGTTTCTTATACGCACTCCAAAACTGCCCGTTCCCTATAACAGACAATTATTTCACCACCATAGAAGGGGAACTTCGTACCTTATTGTGGGACGGTAAAACACCACACATCGCTCTCCAGAAGCTTACCAAGGGGTTGTAAGATGGGGGTATCGCCCTCCCAGATCTACGCCTTTATTACTGGGCCTCAATTAATAGCAGTCAATTACTGGATCTATGGTACCCTGACTAACCCAGCCTTCCACCTAGAGAAATACCAAACTGGTCGAGAGGGTTACATGGGGGCTTTATACAGTAAACCTCGTAAAGGACGGTATTTGGGGCCTATGTCACACACTGTGGCAATTTGGCACAAGGCTACTAAGCGCTTGGGTTGGGCAAATACCCTGACGAAAGCCACACAATTGTGGTCATCACAGAGGTTGGGTCTCTTTGCTTTCATAAGGGATTTGATAAATGGGACATTATCGCACTTAATACCCGAGGGGACTTGGTAGCTAAGGGGAAAATACTTGCATTCAAAGAACTACAGTCCAAATATGATCTCACTCAAGCGAGGATCTTCAGATACTTACAAGTCCGACATGCTATCCTTGCCAATGTCCCTGACATTCCATCCTTGTCAGACGCCTCCCCCTTAGAGGATCGCTTACTTACAGAACCACTTTTGACCAAAGCCATATCCTGTACCTACTGCAAACTCTGCAACCACCTCCCAGACGCCTTTCAGGCTCTTCGAAACCGTTGGCAGGCAGACCTGGGAATTTTAGATGATGACGAGTGGCAGACTGCATTAATGTCCCCCAGGGAAACGGCCATAAACCACTGCTTCGTCTGATACAACTAAACATACTCCACAGGTCCTACCTGTCCGCGCCTTCTGGTAAAAATAGGTAGCAGAAGCGAAGCATTGTGCCTCAGAGGATGCGGTCTAGACAGTACCTTATATCACGTCCTGTGGGACTGCTCCCACATACGACCTCTTTGGAATAGAGCAACTAAGAAAATGACAGACACACTAGGTAAACACATTCAACTATCACCAAAACTGGGGCTTTTAAATATATGGGAACCCACGGACTTGTCAGAAATAGAGCAGCAATGGGTAGCTCTGGGATACCTATTAGTAAAATAAACGAGCTATAGCAATGCTCTGGGGCTCCACTAGATTGCCGATGACAATTGGTTGGGTGGCAGAAATGGACAAATGTATGATTGCTGAGAAAACTGTCTACAAACAAAGAGGTTGCCCTAAAGAGCGGGATAAAAAATGGGGAGGCGGGAATGCCTATTGAGGAGAAATTTGTACATCACCCACAGATGATCAAGCGATGAGGAAAACCAGACTTGGAGACCCCCTCAATCCTTAATAACTGTAAGAATGCACTTTCATACGATGAGTTACCGGAATGTTATACCCCTCTGTAATACTGCAACTATGACTCTGTGCCTTTTTTCAATAAAAAGTGTTTATAAAAAAAATAATAATAACTTTTATTCTTTATCCGTAGGTGGTGCATCACCGGAGGTGTGAGAGTTGGCGCATTTCCTTGCATTACGTACGACTAGTGAGTCTAAGGGCAGCTGTCCTTTGATGTAGGTGGGATCAGTAGGGGCGGGCTTATTTTTTTATTAATTCTGGGATTAAGAATTCTAGCTCTGACTGGGTCTTTGAATATGTTGGGAGCATCTTTAATGACCCCTTTTATCACTGGTAGAATTTGAACAGTTTTTTGTGACTGTTCGAAGGTGTCTAGAAGAAAGTCTTCGTCTGCTGGGTCTGAATTCATGGGAACACCATGGTAGAGAGCAACTTTATTTAACAGTTGACCAAGGCCAATATTGTCATCTGGGGGAGATGGTTTTGTTGGATATGGCTGGGTATCAGGTTGGTCTGTGGGATCTATTGGGTGATTATAGTCTTCCCAATCGTCCTGTGGTGTATCTGTTTACAGGGTCAGTGAAAGGGTCATTGTTGCCTCCCTACCCCCTAAATTATAATCCTCATCATCGTGTGGTGGTGATGAATGAGGTGGGAGTTTTGGAGGCTGTGGAGGAGAGACAGGTTTAGGAGGAAGAAAAGGCTTAGGAGGAAGGACAGGCTTAGGAAGAAGAACAGGTTCAGGGGGAGGAACTGGAGAAGAGGATCTTAAAGGTGAAGTGGCACAGTCCTTTTTCTTTACAGGCACTGCAGGAGTGTCTGGTATGTCCAGCTTCCTTTTGTTGTGTGGAACAGCATTCACATGTCCTGTTTTTGGGTTAGTTTTGAGTTTTGTCAGCTTTGGATCGACAGGATCTGGTCAAAAAAATTCTTCCTCTTGGGTAACAGATTTCGGCGCCGGGTTTGGATTTGTGCTCCGAAGCCTTAGGAGATGGTTAGGGGGTCTTCGGCTTGGCTACGGAGTCAGAAATCTTTTTCGGTTCCGAGAGTTTGGGTTTCGGATCTGATGGTTGTTTCGGCTTCTAGGTAGTCTGTGCCGATATCTTTTTGGGGGTAGGTTGAGCTCCAGTTTTCGGTGCCGAATGCGCTTGCGGGACAATAATGTGCGGTTTGTTTGGTCCCGAGCTACCGGAACACTTGTCCTTTTTCTTCGGAGCCGTGCCTGGGGTGGGGCTTCTGAAGCATGTTTTCGGTCGTGACTGGGGCCAGCAGGTGAAGTCTTGACCAGGGCATTCTTTTTTTCGGGTGGAGTTGGGGTAGGGGCAGTTTTACTCACTCGTTGACCAGGGGTGATTTGGTCATCTGAGTCTGGATCGTCTGCTTCAGATACAATTTCCAGATCCTCAGAATCCTCCTCCAGGTTATCGGGGCCTTCATCAAAGATGTCCACTGGTGCCGGAGCTGCTCGCTGTGCCATGATGTGTCTTCGGGCCCGGCGATCACGGGTGGTCTTCTTGGATCAAAACGAGGCACACGCCTGGCAATTGTTCTCGTCGTGCTCGGGCGAGAGACACAGGATCCTTGTAGGGGCGGGCTTATATTATTTATCAATTCTGGGATTAAGAATTCTAGCTCTGACTGGGTCTTTGAATATGTTAGGAGCATCTTTAATGACCCCTTTTATCACTGGTAGAATTTGAACCTTGTGATGGTCACTGTGTGGGAATTTGGCTCCACACTGGGGGCATTTTTTGAATGGAGTCCTTTCCATGAGCTGTAGGCCCGAATGGAGTAGACAGGGACAGCAGCCAGAGTCGACAACTAGAATAGAGTATGTGAGATGGCGTAGAAGATTACGCGATCGAAAACAATACAGTTGAATTATAGTTTGCGCATGAGAAAAGGTTTGCAATATGGTACCGAACTCGATGGCGGAAAAAACAATCTAGAGATGGAGTCCATGCCCATGCGCATTATCGTCCAAGGGAGGAGTCACCTATCTCGTGACTACAAAAACTCTTCCAAGACCACAACAAAGTGCAAGCATACGAGCCCAACACCAGATGGTGATCTATGCATAAGTGTACAATCTGCAGCTCATATGCCTCGAACACAAGGTTTTGCCAGAGCACAGCCTGTGTACTCATTAAAAAGTAGGGAGTACACATTAAGTTTCAATCTGTTTTGGACATTTATGACATATGGTCCTGTTATCCAGCTATATTTTGACGCACCCGATATGCCCATGGTTTTGGCAGGCCCTGTCTGGCCCGCCATGGCCTGCATCTGACCAGGTGTTTGATACAAAGTCTTGGAAGTGCGTGAGATGGCACCAAAGCGAGACACTGTGGGTCTGTCTCCAAAAGGGATGAGGTCATCGTCACTAGCTTCCGCCACCCTTCGCTGCAGTTCGAGGCGTTGGTCTCGTAGGCCCTTGGCTTCAGCATTCTAGAAAGACAGAAGAATCAGTTATAAATTAAAAAAAGGATGACCAACACAGAACACGGAGCTATGACAACCTCAAACTTACAAGAGTAAATGTGCACATACACAGGTCAAACATCAGAACGGAGAAGGTGTGTGGTGGCTAGAGAGAAGACAAAGTAACCTTCCTGTGTAGCACATTTACTCTTAGTCTCTAAATTATTCCATGAGTGGGATCATCAGTATTAGGGCCATGTCAAACTTTGTAGGCTCAGTGTATTAGCAATTAAAAGCAGCTAAGCAACAATACATACAAACGTGCCTGAATGTGTAATTATACCATCCAAAAGTACACCACTAGGACAGAGAAAACAAAGGCATAAATAATTGAGCATTATGCAGTCTAGCGGGATCTCTAAACTTGAACGTACTCATTACCAAGCTTCAAACGAACAAAAATACATCCAAGTAACAAGCAAGTGGTGTAGAGAAGTGTCCCTTTTTGCATGATTACCATCCACTTCTTTCCAGATTTCTGACTTTGACTGCATGTACACAGGGTACCTGCTAATCAGGTTCCCAGTGTCTGTGTTCTTTCTCGAAAATGAACCTTTGTTTCCACAATTGGCACACCTATAAGTCCCTTCATAAAGGTACCACTGGTACCAAAGGCCTTGTGATCAAAGAGGATCTATAAGAGCTGCAGCATGTGCTGTGCCACCCCCAGAGACCCCTCACCAAGCACATACCCATTGCCATTTCAGCCAGTGTGTTTTGGTGCAGGTAAAACTTAAGAGTCGACATGACACACATACCTGTGTGCCATGCCCACAAAACACTGCCGGTGGCATAGGTAAGTCACCCCTCTAGCAGGCCTCACAGCCCTAGGCAGGGTGCACAATACCACAGGTGAGGGCATAGCTGCATGAGCAATATGCCCATACAGTGTCCGAGTCCACTCTTAGACATTATAAGTGCAATGAAGCCATACTGAGTACATGGGCTGGGAGGGGTGTCAGTATGAACTACACAGCTCTATGATGGCTTCACTTAATCTTAAGAAGTTTCTAATCAAACTTGTCAGCATAATAAACCCACACTGATGCCTGTGCTGGATTTATTACAGAATGCACTCAGAGGGCATCTTAGAGACAAACTCCCTAGTGTACAGCTGACTGGTCTGCATCAGCCTGCCACACTCAGACATGTTTCTGACCCCTGAGGTGGGAGCCCTTGTGCTCCTGTGGGTCAGGAACAAAGCCTGTTTGGGGTGGAGTAGCTGGTCACCTACTCCCAAGCAGGCACAGCATTCACAGTGGCAAGCCTTTAAGACTTCCTGACCTTTGTTTTACTAGCGAGGGCCACTCCAGCTAGTGAAGATACCAGCTCACCCCTAGGGTGTCCCGAGCTGAAGTGACCCCTCCTTAGAAAATACTCCATGTTAGATAGAAGAATTTAAGCCAATAGGATTAGGGGATGTTCCCTCCCCAAAGAGAATGGATATACAAAGGGTGTAGTCACCCTAAAGGTAAGTAGCCCATTGGCTACTACCTGTTCGTACCTCTAACGCCCCTAAATTCAGGATTTAGGGACACCGCTGAACCTTGATCCTCGGATTCCTGCGACCTAAGGATATAGAAGACACTGTACAGCCATGCCTTAAGACGACTACTGTTTTGGCCCCAGCCCTACCAGCCTGTCTCTCGCTTAGAGACTCGGTAAATATGTTGATGCAGGTCCTGTAGTCAGCAACTTCCAGGAACCTGAGAAAGACTGCCTGCTCTTCAACAAATACCAGATCTCAAGAGGGCAGAGATCCTGTCCACAAGAAACCCACTCCAAGGACTCTGGATCCAGCTGGAACCGCAACGCTTGTCCACTCTGCACCAGACGCCCACGACCCAAGTCTGAGTGGCTCACCTGTCAGCGAAGTCTCCCCAGCGATCGAGACCTCGAAACCATCGGTGGCTGACCTCTCCTGGACTCCATGAAGACGCCTGCAGCCTCTTCTCAAAGGGTCCCAATGACCGCAGCCGACTCTGGTATAGAAGTTCCGACGTCCAAAGGTACCCCTGCATCCTCAGCCCTCGACTTTGGGCAGCCCAGGCAACATGCCCAGGCGTCCAGCGACACCTTTACTTACCTGCCTAGCTTGGTCACCTTCGTCCAGCCTCCTGAACTGAGCCTGCAGCCTCTTTGTGCAACAGAGATTACCCATTTACTTGCATTGATCACCAGACGCTGATTTGCACCTTGCACGTGGCCGTCCCTGTGCCGCTGGTGGTGTATGGTTGGTGCTGCCTTGTGGGCCACCCTGTGGTGCCTGCCTAAACCCCTGGTCTTGTGCCCTGAAAACAGAGGTACCTACCTGCAGCCAGCGCCTCTGTGGGGGTTCCCAGTCCCCATTGTCTAACATTGGGCCCAGTTACCTCTGCACGTCCACCCCAGTGCCGCTGGCAGTGCAGTATCTACCTTGATCTGACACTTGCCAAATGTTGGTATAGAACCCCAAAGACTGGTTGTGTAAGTCGAGTACTTACCTGTAAATGTGCATTACTGTTTTCCTCTCATAGGACTGCATTGCATTTCTTGATATTGATGTGTCCCTCTTTTACAATTGCTAAGTACTGCCACTGTTGATTGACACCGCAAAGAATTTTCAGTATCGCTGTAAAGTATACAACATTCTTTGAGGAGGGTTACCTTATTTTGTTGGATCATATTACTATTCACAAGACAGGAGGTTTGCGTTTCCATTATCTCGGGTGTAGGATTGTTCACCCAGAACCACCCTAAAACCCCCGCCCTCTCAAGCCCTTTGCGACTCCCTTAAGAACTATTTTGTGGAGAAAATCGAAGCCATCAAAGCCAACATACCCCCACCCCCCCAGCCCCTGAACCCCCCCTAACAGGTTCCATCTTGACCACATCCCTCTGCTGACTAGAGAGATGCTGTCTTCTCTTGCGGCGAAAGTTAAATCTGGCTCCCCTTCAGATGTTTGTCAAGCGCCCATCCTGAGAGAAATCTTTCGGGCGTGCCCTTCTCCTCCCTTGACATTCCTGAATGACTCTATAGAGATTGGTGTAGTTCCAAAGCTTCATAAATCAGCCTATATCATCCCTCTCCTGAAAAAACCCGGTGCCGACCCCGCTTCCTTAACGAATTACCGTCCTATCTCCCTTACTTGGAAAAAATCTTGGAGTGCCACGTCGCCGCTGCCCTCAGCTCTTTTATGGAGGACAGCGGCTACCTGGCCTCCTGCCAGGCCGGATTCCGCCCCCGCCATTCTACCGAGAAGGTCGTGGTGTCGGTCTTGGACAGTCTTAGGGAGGGAATGGACGGGGGCCAACCTCAGGCCTTGGTCCTCCTTGATCTGTCCGCTGCTTTTGACACGGTTGACCACTCCATCCTTCTCACCCGTGTCAGGGCAGCGGGCATCAGGGGCCCCCCTGACCTGGCTCACCTCCTTCCTGAGGGATCGTACCCAGGCTGTCCATCTTGATGGGTTTTCCTCCCCCTCACGTAAGGTGCAATGCGGTGTTCCCCAAGGTTCTTCCCTCTCCCCTCTTCTATTTAATCTCTATATTCTCCCTCTTATCTCTGCTCTTCAACAGCTGGAGGTCACCGTCTTTAACTATGCGGATGACCTTCAGTTGATCTTCAACCTCTCGCACTCTTCTGAATCTATCTCTAATTTCCAATCTATCATGATTTTCATCAGGGACTTGATTAACTACAACCACCTCAAACTCAACCCAGACAAAACTGAGCTGGGTTTGACTGGTGGTGCATCCAGCCCCTGGACCCCTACGTTTTGGCCCCCTGCACTTGGTCCCCCTCCTTCACCTTCTTACTCTGTTAAAACACTCGGGATCACGTTAAATCAAAACTTAACTTTGCACTCTCAGATTAGTACGGTGGTGTCCTCTTGCTTTTTTACCCTCCGCACGATTAGAAAAATTTCGAGATTCTTCTCTATTCCCGCTCTTAAACTCATCATGATGGCAATGGTTTTATCACGGCTGGACTACGGCAACATTCTGTATAATGGCGTCCCAGCTTATGCTCTCCGACGCCTACAGCTGGTACAGAACCAAGCGGCACGCCTTATTTATGGCCTCCCCAAGTTCCATCATGCCACCGCTGCATTAAAGAACTTGCACTGGCTGCCTATCAGGGAGAGGGCTCTTTTCAAACTGGGTTGTACTGCGTTCCAGGCCCGAGCTGGAACCGCCCCGGCCTTCATAAATTCGGCAATCTCCAGCTACATACCAGCCAGAGAGCTTCGCTCCTCTTCTCAATCCCTCCTCTCCGTTCCACGTTTCAGGAAGATGAGGATGGGGGGGGGGGGGGGGGGGGTGAAGTTTGCGGTCCTTGGCCCCACCTTCTGGAATTCTCTCCCTCCCAACGTTCGCTCCATCTCACTCTACCATGATTTCCGTAAGACCTTAAAAACCTATCTCTTCCTGCAAGCCTTCCCAGCCTAGTCCCCTCACAGCTGCTATCTGGGTTCTAAATGTCCTAGCGCCAAGAAACCGCCAGGTAAAAGCGCGCTTTATAAGTGTTTTTAAATTCAAATTCAGATAAATCGGTGAAAATCACTGCACCCTTGGGGATATATTTTAGAGTCCTCAACCACAGGTACCACCTTCATCATCGAACACTTGTTTCGCTCACCTTGTGTGGTGGTGGGCTCAACACGTTTGTAAGTGTAGTTCTTTGGCTATGTGGTTTTAGGAATTGTGAGAAGAAATTAAAGTTGTCTGCCAAATCGTACTACTTTTTTAATGGTTGATCCAATGGCAAGGTTAAAAAAGTGCAATACCATAGGGGAGCAGTGACCCTATACATCTGAGGTCATGTTTCAGCCATTAGAATCGCCAGTGTGGGTCAGGCGGCTTTAGTCAGGACCTTATTTTTGCGCTATTCTGTTTAAGTGCAACTGGCCTTTACTGCTGTGTATATCCGTCTTTTTTTGGGTTTTTAAGAAAGGCATGCACACAAATCATATAGAGCAGTATTTTGGACATTTCCTTTTTGCATGGGTCTTAGCTGGTCTATTTATCAATAAGTCTTCATAAGGTTAATCCGGGGGGTAGGAGGGCACTCCTTATATTAACACTTTCGGCAACGTTCAGCACCCGCATCTTTACCTATCCGGTTCCCAACACCCTAAAATATATCCAGGGGGTGGGGGATTTTCTGTGGGTCCAATGATCCCGGTCGTATTGTCCTGGATAGAATTCACAAACCCTTTGGCCTACCATGGCTGAACACACAACCAGAGCCCAATGCTTTCAAGTCAACAAGCAGCTACAGACATCTGCAAGAGAAAAAGGTGACATTTTGTATGGGGCTACAGACGAAGTTGTAGCAAGATTCAGTGGTAACACTGCAAAAATGAAGGGCCTTTCACCAGACGTCCAAAAGGCAAAATAAGCTCCGTACAGATAGGTCATCCCCTCAGACTGGTTTTTAATTGGCAAACCCGGCAACTCAAATACAGTGGCGAAAGATCTCCTACAACTGGAAGATGCAAACCCTGAGACAAAGCATGGAACCTCACGAACACTCCAAGGACGACCCACAAGACCTGGAAGAATGATGGAAAGTAGTGTAAAAAACTCAGCATGCCACAAAGACCATGACGTAGTATATCACCAAGGACAGAAAGGTGGTCTATGACTGCCTTCACAGAAGAGACCAGGACAAGAGGAAGAATTTTCCTAGTGTCCAGGTTGAGTGGCTGCTTTCAGCTGCCACCACCAGACATGTTTCTGGACCCCTGGGTCGAGATCCTACTGCTCTCTTGGGCCTGACACAATGCACATCTTGGGACGAGGTGCCAAGGCTCCTCCCCCAGGATGAGCAGGGTTCACGAAGGGGAAGCATCAAAGGCTTACCGCCTTTGTGAGCTTCCCCAGGCCACTTGCTGCTTCTCAGCAAACTGGTCCCGACTAGTTCTGGCCCCACTTTGGGTGGGAAAACCGGAGGGCAAAACAAGGGAGGAGGAGAGGTGTGCCTACCTTTGACAACTCCACCCGTCAGGTGGGGGAGGCGAGGTGAAGCACAACTTTCAGACCATACCATCTTGCAGATGTGGGGACTCAGCCAACCAGGGACAGGCTCATGCCCCCTCCCACTGTAGGGTGGTGTAATAGGGGGTGTACCCACCCCAGGGAAGGGACCCATTCGCCCCTACCTTTTGCCTACCTGAAGCACCCCTAATTCTAGTAATTAGGGGCAACCCTAAACCTTGCTTCCGCAGACACGAAGAAATAAGAAGAAGAAGAAGGACCGAACAGCCGTGCAGCAGCTAACAAGAGGAAGATGCCCACTGACTTGGCCCCAGCCCTTTCTCCCCCTCGAACCTGCTCCTGTGAAATCCTGGTGTGTCCTGCAGCCAGCAACCTCGAAAACCCAGGACCACCTGCCTGCCTTCAACTCCAAAGACTTTGTCTGCCGTGAACACAGGATTTGTTCATCTGCAACCTCTAGACCGGGCGGGAAAACACAAATCTGCAGCACTCTGTAGCCGCCGTCCACGGCCCGAGCTCGAGTGGGCAAACACCACGAGGAGGTCCCCCCGGCGATCTGGTGACCCCTGACCTGCCTCAATCCCTAAGCAGACGCCTGCAGCCTAAATCCAGAAGTAATTTGCACGGTTGTGTAGTGCCTTTATTGCGAGTTTCTCCTTTGCTGCTCCCAAGTGGATTCCACAGGTCATAATGTGACTGGTTGCATAATTTCTAATTTCTTAGGGTATCTCCCTGTCACTCCAATCTGGACATCCGAGAGCACAAAGGCTCTCACCTAGGTTGGTGGCTGGTTGGCAGGGACCAGTCAGTCATTACACAAGAAGTTGGTCGTTTTTCAAGGGGCATCTCTAAGTTACACTATGGGTGCATTTTATAATAAATCCAACACTGGCATCAGTGTGGGTTTATTATGCCGAGAAGTCTGATACCAAACTCTTTAGCATTCAGCAAAGCCATCATGGAGCTACTGTCATATGGCCGATAGGGACATTGTCGACATCGCTAAGTTGATGAGGGACCTTCCAGGGAGAAGAGCTATGATGTTCCTATGATGAAGATACACCATATAGGCACTAAGGTATGGGGTCTGCTGACAAAGCCCAGAGATCTATTATATAAATAATATTATTCTGACCAAGTGGAGGGTCGTAAGGCCTTATAGTCCGTTATTCACTGTTTTTATAAGATGGCATCTCCCCTTATGATATATGGACTTGCTACAATGCTAACTGTGTTGATTATAAGCACTTTGCTAATAGTAGTGGCTCGTATACCGCATTAAAGAGCACGATAGTTAAAATAAACATTTTAAACTATACTCGTGTCGGGACTAATTCTTATTGTGGACAAGCACAAGTGAGTGAGGGAGCGAAAGGGTATGTCTTGTTACCGTGATTACGGAGAACGTTGTGTTCTGGGGTGACTAATCATTTGCATCTTCGTGATTGTTTAGGAGAGCAAGTGAGGCATCACAGCTGGTCGGTCCTGGGATTGTGGGTACTGAGGCGGTAGGAAGGCTTAGCCCCTATACACCAAGGTCCCGTATTTCTGCGCATAGTTCTGTGTATGTGCAGAATCCCTGCAACATGGCGCCACCAACGTTTGGTCTGGTACTTATCTGCATCACTCCTGAGTAGTGCTTGTCCACAATCCCCTCACTTCTGTTTCCAGAGATGGTTGTGACCGTGTAACCTTCTATATTTTAGATTTTATAAGTTTTTCAAGCTTGAATTTGAAAAGGTCTTTCTTTACATATTACCCATTGTTGCGCTGCCGCTCATACGTTGATTTTCTTATACTTTCAGTTATGGTGGTTGCCATAGTGGCTCCGAACCGGGCTCCAGTTACAGCCTATTTGACTCAACATGGAGTCCCTAATGCTGGTGCTGCTCTTATTTTTGTTGCTGAGGCAGATGTTGCACACCGCTTCAAGGTTTTCTATTCTTGGATCACCTTTCCGGCAGTGGATGGAAATGATGATTTGTTTCACAAATATACTGCCACTGCGGGATTATCGGCCTAATCGATCTCTTGAAGTTCCTTTAACAGCCTGGCAACATACCATATGGTTTAATGGCATCCTTCCTTACCCATTGACAGCGGTCCGTTTAGGCCCGTTATCGATTGATGGGGCCACGTGGCCCATTTTGGAGGTATACACTACATTCAAATTACCTTAATGCTATTGTTGCAGAGCTACGTGTCTTACATACGTCGTTAATACGTGTACATAGGGCTGTTATACAGTCTATGTTGCGCAACATACAGGTTCTACAACCCGGAGTTGGTGCACAACCGCCAGGTCATGGTAGTCTGATTATAAATCCCGCCATGATTAATTAGGTGATGGGCAAACGCCCACAGAATAAGGACGAGCGCCCTTATTGATTAGCTCAAAATTATGAGCGACTCAAAGCTGTTTTTCCGAATACCTCTCCTGTGGAAAAACACAGGATTTTAACCATGAGCTAACCTAAAGCACTTATTCCTGAGTTAACCAATTGTAACATTGGGGGAAAGGTGTTTCCAGCAGTTCATTCACAATGTTATGGCACCCCCTCCATGACTGTTCTTCCTTCAGTGATTAAACATGTTCAAGATGAACATGGAGCTGAGCCGGCCTGGAGTTGGGAATGAGACTGGTAGGGGTGTTCGATATTGTGTGCGATATGATCCTTGCTAATGTAAAAGGTGAAGCAGTAAGTTTACAGGTGGCTCAGCGCTTAGAGTCTTTTGCCAACGCAGACAAACAACGTGAATTACCAAAGATTATTGCTAAAGCTTATAAAACATTAGGGCGCAATAGTTTGGGAGTTAAGCCTTTAACTCAAACTCAACAAACAACCCACTCTTAGAAAGATGGGTGCCCGTTCTTTCCTAAAAAAAGAACTGGAATAAAAATCAGCAGCAGCAACAACAACAAAAGCAAAGTTTGCGTGCTGGTTCACCAAGACCTGAAGCTTCTGAGCGTAAATATGATTTGCCTGACAACACTAAAATTAAGTCTCTGGAGAGATTTCAAGTCCCTGATCCGCGCTCTCCTCGTTATTTACAGGACCCATTTGATTCTCAATTCGGTGGTGAAGAGTGCCAGGATCAAAGCAAAGGTGTGACCGCTCAGCAGAGACGTGGTACGCCACACCAGTTTGACGTAAAAGCCAAACCAGAGGGACTGTCTCTCTTTAGAACCACATATCAAAAGAATAAAGTTGCGGCTTTAACAGTGAAGTATGCCGCAGACGGTGAGAACCCTATTCCTAGATTGGACATGGGTGGGCACACTCCTCAACAGAGCAGCGGAGGTTACCATAGTGCGGGAGGGACTGCGTCACTGTCTGGCGGCGAGAGCAACTGACATGTTCCTTACAGTGGAAATAGCAGATACACGAGTTGTGCACCCTGATAGACTATATGAAATAGTCCTCCAGATTGAGGGTGATACACAGCGTAAAATTACAGTGTTTTTTAGGGAAAATCTCACTTCCTCGTAAAACATTTTGTTGGCAGAGGCAGATTGACCTCCACCATTTGTTCTGCATTTTCTCGAGGGGTGGAAGTGATACTTCAGAGTTTTTCAAGTTATGTCCCTGAGGAAGCTAAACAGGTTAGCGCATCGGAGTGGGCATTGGCCCTGGCTCCAGCGGTGTATCGCAATCCAGTGGGCAGGAATAAAGATTCGCTGGCACGTGAGATTTCTTTGCGAAGAATGCCGCAGCCACATCCACAATATCCAATCAGACGTGAAGCTAAAGCTTCAGTTTGTGACATTTTGTCCCAATTGGAATATCAAGGTGCAATCGAACTCTGTGTATCACCCATGAATAATCCGCTTTTTCCGATATCGAAACCGGATGGTTAGTATCGCATTGTATTGGATTATCGGAATTTAAATAGTCATGTTCATACATTTGCAGTACAGAACACACACAGCTCAGCGTTAGTGAGCAACATTGTTCGTAAAAAATACAAGACGGCACTTGACATATCCAATGGTTTTGGCAGTCACAATGTGGCTCCTCAGAGAAGAGATTTGACCCCATTTACCTAGGTCGGCAACTAAAAAAGATTTACTAATCTACCTATGGGCTATAAGAACAGCCCTGGAGCTTTTGCTGTACGTTTTGTGACTTTGCTACACAGCATTGACCCACATGTGATCTCATACGTCGATGACATTTATCTGAAGGATGACAAACTGATCCTGCATCTTGAATTATTCTGTCATTTGCCGACTTTGTACATAAATTTAATGTGGCTATATCACACATCGCTTGTTTAGCGGTACTTTTGTTGGGCTACGAGCTCAATAATGGAGGTAGGATGTTGGCCCCCCACTTTCTGGAGAAATGTGCACAATTTTAGCCTCCATCTACTCTGAAAAAACTTCAATCTTTGCTGTGATTTTTGATTTTTTGGGAGACATACATTCCTGATTATGCCCAGCGTATCAAACCACTTTATGCATTGATACAACCATCGTATTCTTCTGCCAGCTGGCTTTCGGAACATACCTCTATTCTTCAAATTTGCAATCTGATCTGCTTGCGTCCAACTTCTTATGATAATTCTACGAACCTGGTCATACGAATTGCGCTGAGGACGATAGGTTTCACGTACTTAACATTAAATGAAGGTGACACTGTACCAATTGCATACATATCACATTTATACACATCAACAGAACTGAAATTTTCCAATGTTGATTTTTCTTTTTACTGCAGTCCAGAGGGCGATTCTGAAAGAACGATCCCTGGCGCAAGGCAATTGCATTCTTACTGTTTCGCCTATAACTGCTCTTGAAGCAGTGACTAAGGCGAGTGTACCAAATTCCAAAGCTTTACATCCCGATTGGATACAATGGGCAACTTCTTTGACATTGGCTGATGTCATGTTTATTTTTGATCCTTCATTGCAGACACAGGAGCTTTTACATTGCGAACATGTTCATCCTCCTCCGTTGTCGTTGCTTCCCCAGGATCAGTACAAAGGTATTATTTATACCGATGGCTCTGCACAACTGGCCATTGGGTCCAAACATGTTTATTCGGCAGCTTGCGCTTTTGTGGCTGGCTCAATTGTAAATGGTGAATAAGTCTTCCATTGTGCATACGCAGGCACTTGGGGACTGTACGGTGCAATTGGCGGGGCTCTGTGCTCTAGTTTTAGCTCTAGAATTTGCTGATCCTAATGTGAAAACTCTTATTGGGTGCGATTTATATTACTGTGTCCAGTCTTTTAATGACAATTTATTCTTTTGGTCTCAGAATGTCAGTCAGTCAAAACACTTTATTCGATTAGTTAAAATCATAAAAGACAAAACAATTCATACATACAGAAATTTGAGCATTTCATATATTTACAATCTCAGCGCAAACCCATATAAAATAGGAAAAATGAAATTCATTTACAAATCAGTCAAATTTATACATTTGTCGTCAAATTTTTCATTTTAATTCTTATTGCTGGCACTAAAAAACTAGCCACATAAAAAATGTTGCAGGTACTGCCTAACATCTGGAGATAAATAAGAGCAGGTCTGACTTGAATGAAGCCAGCTTCTCGCAGAATCGGTAGCAGATATTTTTTCCTTATTTCGGAATAAAACCCACAAAACATAATAAAATGCTTTGTATCCTGTGATGACAAATTATCACAGTTGCAGGGCGGGCAGCATTCTGGCTTCCCCCATGTTTGATAAGTACCCAGGGAATAATGTATCTGATTAAATCTAAATTGTGTCAATAAAACTCTATGATAGGGTTTAGTCACAATTTTTAGATATGGCTCAAGTGAGGGGAAAATCAATAACATAAAATGGGATCTTACTGTAGGTTTTAGTAATTCCTGCTCCTCACGAACCAATCTAGTCAAATCTCCAAAGTGCAACTTAATCCAATTTACATCCTCTTTCCTAATACAAGATGGAGTTAAATAAAGCTCAGGGCGGCCTAACCTTTCAAATGTTGTTCTAAGGTATTCCAACCAGGGTACCCTTTTAGCATAATCCAATGCTACAATATCGCTCAGAATAGCATGGTTCAAAGTTATTTCTTGGTTAAGCCAAGTTTTAACCCAGAAAATTAGTGGGGCCATTTTCAATTTATCTGTGACATATTCCAAGCCTACCTCTGAATGTATTGAGAAGGTGGGAGTAGACTGAGGAACTGTCAAAAGGTATCTCAGGAACCTATTTTCCGCTAATTGTATCTTGTCCTGCGATACGTAGCCCCATAAAGAGGAACCATATGTATCGATTGGAATGCATTTTGTATTGTATACCTTCAAAAGGGCCTCCATCGGATGTGCCCCCAACCGTTTTGAAAAGCACATAAGAGCTGACGCAGACCTTGCCACAGAAATGCTCTTGAGCTTAATTTGAGGGCCCCACGTACCCTTCTCGTCAAAGAGAACCCCTAAATAAGAGAATACTGGAACCCTGGAGACCACCTCTCCCTTGCAAAGGAAAAAACTGTGGATTTATAGTTATTTCGATGTTTACCAACCACCATAGAGTGGATTTCTTTATGTTAATCTTCAGGTCCAACCGATCTATAAAAGCACCAAATAATTCCAGCAGTTTCTGTAAGCCCACCCCAGTGCGAGCCAATAAAACAGCGTCATCCGCGTATATGAGAACCGGTATTGTTCCATCTCCTACACGCGGTACATCCACCCCCGGTACTTCTAAGTAGTTACCCAAACCATTAATATAAATGGTAAAAAGGAGAGGGGCCAGAATGCAGCCCTGCCTGACTCCCCTCTCTGATCTAAAGTGGCTCGTGCACCTACCCTCTTTAGTAACCCTGACTGAGGCAAAAAGCTCCTAGTGAAGGGACGCCATTAAACTAACAAGCGGGGGTCGATGCCGATCTCCAAGAGCATCGACCACAGCTCGGTCCTATTCACCAGGTCGAAGGCCAAGGAGAGGTCCATAAAAGCCATAAATAAGGACCCATCCTGCGCCACAGTGTATTTAGCAATTAAAAGATGAAGGTTCGAGCACTGGTCCAGAGTACCTTTCTTTTCTCTAAACCCATATTGTAGATTAGACAAAGCTCTACAACGATCTATGTTTTCCCTTAGTTTATACAGTTTTAACCGCAGAGTCTAACAGGGAAATGGGTCTATAACAAGGGGGGTCCCCTCGCTGCCCCTTTTTAAAGATCGGTACGATGATAGAGGTGGCCCACGAGGCAGGTAAAGTTTTGGCACTGGAAGCATTAAAAACGTTTGTTAGAATCTTGGCCCACAGTTTGGGAGAGTAGATCTGCAGGGACACCATCCGGGCCCGGAGCCTTGTTTTTTGAGGTCTCCAATATCGCCCTCTCTACTTCATCAGAGTTAAAAAGTAAAGGCGAAGACTCAGATACCACTAGTGGGGCAGTCAGGGAACCAGAACCTGAGTCACCATAAACCTCTTTAAAATGGTGAAGCCATATGTCATTGGGAATAACACAATCCAATATAGTGTTCTCTGAATCAGAGAAAAATGGATGATTTATCATTGTCAAAAACTGTCCACTATCGCGACTGTCCACTATTGCGCAGGACGTCAGTTGACAGTAACTTTTCCCATGCTGCCTTTTTTATTTAATTTTTTCGTCTAGCTATTGTTTGTTTATATACCATCCTCAGGTCGGCAACAAGCGCCTTATTTCTTGGGGTGACCTTCAAAGCTTGTAGGAGAGCCCTATGAGCCCTAGAGCAACTAGAATCAAACCATCTAAAATGAGAATTACCTCCATGGTGTATTTTAGTAGACAAATCTTCAGAAATCTGAGAACATCTCGAAAGAGCCAATGGTTTCTTGGTTAGCTGCATTGCAATCCATGCAAGTCGCCAGGTTACCCTCGATCTTAGGAAACAAGTCCTCGAGAAAAGTTTCGGGGACTACCTTTGCCCACTTAAGGCTTCGTCCTTGATCTTTAGGAAGTGTTGCGAGCCCCAACTGAAAAGGACAGTTCTTAATTCCCATTAAATCACCCAGTCGCAGCTCAAGCAACACCGGGTTATGGTCACTCAATATCGATGCAATTACTTTATAGGCCACCACCCTATGTAAAATTCCAGTTGATATAAATGTATAATCTATCTTTGTGCCAGGGTCGGTACCCTTATAAGTAGCAACCCTTGCCTCCCCCTCAATATCACTTGATTCAAATATATTAAAATTGGCCAACAACTCTTCGAGTGCTTCTCCTTGCCTTGCATTCTCAAAGTGTGGCGCCACAGATACAGGCGGACCCTCCTGCCCCCCTGCATAACATACGTCCCTGCAGGGGTGTATGTTAAAATCACCCATTAAAATGGACTCAAAAACAGTGTTTTGATTATGACCATAATTACACAAACATTTTTCCAGGGATGCGATGTGTTGAGTCCCATCGTCTCTCTCCCAGGAATTGTAGAGATTAATTAAAATGATTTTACAGGTAGATGAGATTACCCATTCCACTATTAAGAGATTTGACGAACCAACGTCCACCAAACTTAGGGTCCCCATACGTTTTAAGGAAAAAAGGGAGATAAGACCCCCCTTCGCTCTGCCTGCAATACTTGGGATGGCTGAGGCAACAAAACTAGTGAAGCCATCCAGCCAAAAACTAAGACGGATCCCAGGATTCCTGTATGGCAATTATATCATGGCTAGCAATGAAGTCCACCCAGGCAATATCAGCCCTTTTAGCTCTAGTGCCGGCTACGTTCCAACTAATGCTTTTACATCCAGATGCGTCAACAGAGTTGGGGAGACTAGACAAGACGGGCTGAGTCGGGACTGACTGTCAATCATTTTCTTCCATGTCCGATATGGGGGCAAAACGATTACTCAGTACCAGCCCCATACCCTCTGGTAATTTGCGAGTCATCAGGGAGTGGGAAGCCGCTGAGCCACCTTGACCCCCCCCCCCCATCAGTGGCGGTGGACAAGGATTCTGAAAAGATCTAGCATTTTCAAGGTCCGCATTCCATGCCCTCTTTTTCATAACCAAGCTACGTGCCCCATTGGCTTTGTCCGGCGGTGGGTAGAAAAAACCCAAGGGGACTGGTCTCAACACCGATTGGGCTATCTCCGAGCCATCCCAAAACAGCCTATCTGCCAGATCGGGGCTGTTAAAATTAACTATAACACAGTCCCCCTCTACTTTCTTCTGACATTTCCCAATCCATCCCACCCTTCTGGCCATAATGACCCTAGTTGACATGTCCAACACTCTACTGCAGGAATCAGCTCACCATGCTCTGGCCTTATTCATCAGATCAATAACTGATTCTGCCTCACCCACTCGTAGCGGATCAACTCCAGTAAAAATAGCAACCAAAGGAGCGGCATCCGGTGGAAGGTCCAAGTTCAATGGACATCCCCTTGCCTGAATGGTGGAAACTGGGCACGGTGGCGCTAGATGGCTACCTAAAGGACCGGCCTTAGGGCAAGAAAAGCCGAGACTTACCAAGCCTGGGTGTCCATCCCGGACCCGGCCAATATCACTAGTCACCACATCAATAAGGGGCGTGGAAACCACTGACACAACGTCAACTTTAGCTCTATTATGTAAGGAATCCATATCCGGCCTAGGCAGATTCTGTACAGGAATGTGTTCATTTACAAATTGATCAATAAGAGCACATTTTTTCAATAAACCAGCAAGACAGGTGTTTAAAGTCTCCACAATATCTTTAGCTATGCCCAGTAGCAAAGGCTCAATACGCGCTTCAAACACGGCCTCTAACTGATCGCCAAGGTTATCACAAGTCACAGTAGCAGTATTCAATAAAGTATCTTGTTTTTTAGTCCTCTTAATATTCTTCTTAGGTCCCTTCCCGGTAACCCCAGTGTGCTGTGCCAGTGTCGAAGTTCGAATTTTGCCAGGCAGTAGGAGTTCAGTAGATACAATAGCACTAGCAGGTTTAATCACCACCACTTCCGGCTCTAGAGGAAGACTAGGCACTTGTACGATTTCAATGTCATGTGTACCGTTTGTAACGAGCGGGAGCGCCAGACCAAGCTCCTGCTCTGCATTGGCTATTTCCTTGATAAGATCCCCCACTGCGGACGATAGATATGAGGTGATGGACTCCGAATGTCTAGTTACCTTGGCCTTTCTTTCCCCCTTCCTCAGCATTAGTTAGTTGCTTGCGCTTACCCATTAGCGGATGTAAGGGGGGTGGGCCGGCCCGGCCTCCTTCGTCCTCTGGCGGCCACCCGCGCGAGTCCCGCGAAGTGGGAGGCGCGAGCCGTAGTTGTAGGGCTGGAGGGAGGAGCTGTGTCACCGCTCGTTGGTCCCTGCTGCCTCCTGGGACTGGAAGTTCACCAAAGCACCCTCGTTGTACACCAAAGCGGGAGGCGGGAGACGTAGTTGTAGGGCTGGAGGGAGGGGCTGTGTCACCGCTCGTTGGTCCCTGCTGCCTCCTGGGACTGGAAGTTCACCAAAGCACCCCCGTTGCACACCGAAGCGTCTCCCGCGAAGCGGGAGGCGCGAGTCGTAGTTGTAGGGCTGGAGGGAGGAGCTGTGTCACCGCTCGTTGGTCCCTGCTGCCTCCTGGGACTGGAAGTTCACCAAAGCACCCCCGTTGCACACCGAAGCATCTCAGAATGATTATTGAGACTTTAAAGGTAGCGCAATAAAGCATAAAATGCTTTGGGTCCGCGTGGCAGAACTTAAACAACAACTTCTGCCACTCACACAGGTTATACACATGCTTGGCCACCAGCCGGTGCGAGCACATGCTGTTGGGAATTCTCTGGCTGATGAGGCAGCCAAATCTGCAGTAGCCACGTGTTCCGTTGCAGCAGTTACAAGGTAAATGACTAAAACAGACAATGATATTCTGACAGCCATAGCAGCTACAAAGGACGGAAAAGATTACCCGCAGGGCTTCCCTTCTAAGTATTTTAATCATTTGTCAACAGAACAAGTCCCTTATGCTACAATACCTTCCGTTGGGGATCGTCTGATTCCCAACATGGACTGCAGGCTTCCTTTGATCATAGCTGCACATGAAGGCATGGTATCTGCACATGCTGGATTTTCCGCAAGTTTCTATCTTACAGGAACGTTATTGGTGGCGTGGTTTATATAGACAAACCCTTAATTATGTGCTTTCTTGTGACCATTGTCAGCAAATTAAACCCTCTACGGTTACACGTCCACCACAAACACAGCTTTATATTTCAAATCAGCCGTTTGGCTGTATTTATCTTGATCACTGCGGTCCTTTGACTTCTGATACTGCCTATAATGACTTTTATTGCAGTTGATTTGTGCACTAGATTCCTATGGGTTTGGCCACGATGCAGTGCCCACGCTCGAAATGTCATTAGAGATTTTTGTGTCTTTGTCGGGACTTTTGCCTGTGGCACCTTATATTCTGACCAGGGTCCAGCATTTGCCTCTAAAGCGTACAAGGATGCAATAAGGTCTTTGGGGGGGGGTGCTGGTGCAGGTTTTGTCTCCATACAGACCTGAGGGCAAGTCTATAGTGGAACGAATGAGCTGTAATTTAAAACAATCTTTGCAAAAAAAAAAACAATAGATGGACAGAATACAGAACAATGTCATACATTCACCCCAATACAGAGATCTGGGCCTAAATCCATCATTTGTTTGCTCACCATTCCAGTTTGGACCCATCCATATACAAATCAGTCTTGACCCTGCACCCAATGGGAACAATCCAGCCCAAACTGCTAGGCCAGGCCCTCCATGGACTGGAAACAAGCATCTTAGGACCGGTTTCGGGCTTTCAGCCCTCATCAGCCAGGATAGCTTGACTCCAGTGGCATGGAGAGCACGGGACACACGTCTGGGCATACCTGTCCCACTCGGGTGACAAATGCAACAAGAACAATTGATGGACACAATGCAGAACAATGTCATACATTCACCCCAGTACAGAGATCTGTGCTTAAATCCACCACTTTTTTGCTCACCATGCCATTCCAGTATGGACCCAGCCATATGCAAATCAGTATTGACCCTGAGCCCTTATTAGGTCTCGCTAGGGTCAGCGCATGCACTGATCTTGCGAGAAATTTAGTAGGTTGTGTAAAAGTGCTACGCAGGCTGGCCACCAGCTTGATATTACGCGCACAACTCGCGTCACCACTCGCGGTTTTTTAAATTATTTCATTTCGCGTTACTTTTAACGCCGCGTGGCCAATGCTTGTTTTTCATGCCAGGTGAGTGCTTGCAAAAATGTTTGTCTTTTTAATTGACACCTTGTTCCCGCTGATGTCGAAGCTGCTTGTGAGCGAAAAATGTGCCAGTCCTCTGAGTGCGCGTGAACGTGCAGGTAGATTGACAGTAGTGGTGCGTAAATGCTCCCAGTGTGGAGCGGAAGACACAGCAAGCGACGCTCTGTCCTCCGCAGCGGCCTCTTTCCCACAGAACCTTTCCAACGTGCCCACGTCTGGGACGTCACCAGGCTACGAGGGTCGACCCCCTTTCCCCGCGCATTCACGTGTTTGTAGCTCGCAAGCAGACTGCCAGCTGGGATGCCAATTAAGGCCAATTATGAAAGTGGCTTCTGTAATTTGGACAGGAGTCCGCTGGGACTGCCAAACCATTTTGCATAAACCACAAAATGGTCAACAGATGCATCAAATGACGGCTGGGAGTTCGACTACTGGCATAGGAGGGAGAAATTAAAGCAGACAGGGGGTTTGTGTTAAACTATTTGTTTGCAGTAGCACACGCTGCTGTTTTACTCTGAAGTGGTTCTGATGCTGCAGAGCACTGAAACTAGAGTTACTGACATCCTGTACAAAAGTACTCTAAAATATTGTCATTATTGCAGAAGGAAAAGTATGGGAACTCCTCAAAAGAACAAGAACCCCTTTCATAGGTTAAGCCCTCCTCGTAAAGAAGGGGATACTGTAAGGTAGCGAGTAATGACCCAGTTAAAAAACGTTTTGTTTAAAATCTTTGGAACTTACTCCCACTGACCTTTTGCTTAGCTTGGAGTTAAATTAGAACTATTTACAAATGTTCGCAGGTGCACCCACGCCAGTGCAGCAGCAAACTTGCTCACATGGAAATACCATCACAGAATTTGAGTGTGAGAATATCCCATTTGATTCTGTTAATTGTTGTACACTTACAGAGAACTTGTGCATTAGGTCCTAACTTATTAATCAGCAGACAAACTGGTCCCATTTATGTATATCTTCACCAGAGGCATACATCTAATAAATGTCAAAGTGGAAGCTTTGTCTTAAGTAGAAGCAGCATTGATAAACGCAGGGATGCTTTTCCAGTCAAAAACTCATTTATAAATGCAAGTCTGAGTCAAATGCTTTTAGATGTAAGAAAGGCTGCGTCATGATCTTGTGCAAAGCTGGGCACTGAAGGAGAATGGTAGCACCCACACAAACTCACTAACTGCAATTTTCCACCTGCACTACAGACCGCACATCTTAACACATTGATCGGCCATGCTGATGGTGTACCAGTGTTGCTTATACCCTGTGGAGGCCCATAGGCAGTGAAAATTTTGGGCTCCCCTCACAAATTATCTACTAATACCCAATGCACCGGATTTTTTTTTACAAACTGACAGCTTCCAGAAGATGAGCATTTAAGAGGCAAACTGAGGTCTCCGGTTTACGTACTTTAAGTTGTTAGTGGGCACATTACATTAATACTGTATTTTCTCTACAGCATCTTAAATGTAAAGTTTTCGTTTTTTTGAGTTGATTAATTTTTTCTATGTTTTGGAACCAATATTTAAGAAAGCTTGATTGTAATTTTCTATCAAGATCAAATCAATATTATTTTGATCCGTTGTCATGGGCTCTAAAAGGAGTGCAGCTCATAGGCCAGTGCCTACTTTGCCTATTTGATCATCTGTATTTGTGGTGTACCGTCTACAGCGCTTATGTTAACTCACAGAGTACAGGGGTAGCGCTTTCAATGCATGCTGTATGTTTTCATGCAGAAACGGCTCTTGGTTCTTTCTACATTGGCACACTCGCGCAAAATATCATGCATGATGCCTTGTCCCTTGACCACCATACCAGTGCTGGAAATGGAAAAATACTCAGTGAATCGACAAATTGGGGCTATGAGCGTACTGAAAGAATGGGTGTGGATTTCCAAGGGGTGGAATCAAGAGAAGCGTTTTAACGACAGTCGTCTAATGGAATATTATTTTACAAACTCTTAACCCGAAATGAAATTGGCAACATCAAACAAGCATTGGCATAGCCAATAGGTCTCGCCTTTGGGACCTAATAAGTATTTAATTATGCAGCAAAAGATCCTTGGTGCAACATCAACTGTTGCATGGCTAAACACTTATAATGTCCCAAAGGCGAGACCTATTGGCTATGCCAATGCTTGTTGCATTTGTCACTCCGAGTGGGACGGGTATGCCAAGACATATGTCCCGTGCTCTCCATGCCACTGGAGTCAAGCTTTCCAGGCTGAAGGGGTGAAACCCCGAAACCGGTCCTAGGATGCTTTTTTCCAGTTCAGGGAGGACCTGGCTTGGCAGTACGGGCTGGACTATTCTCATTGGGCACAGGGTCCTGACTGTTTTGCCTTTGGCTGGGTTCAAACTGGAATGGCATGGTGAGCAAAACAACTATGGATTCAGGCCCAGATCACTGTACTGGGGTGAATGTAAGACATTGTTCTGCATTCTGTCCATCAATTGTTCTTTTTGCACTTAAAACATTCTTTAACAGCTAGTCTTAGGTACTGGCAGAAATGGGGTTCAGCGTGCACTTAATGATCTCCCTAGAAGATCTCTAGGTGGGTGGACCCCATATGAAATGCTCTTTGGCATTAGAATGTTTAAGCCAGACCTTGATGGTCTAGACGTTGTGGCAGCTGCTGCAACATTTGACGTAGATAACCATTCTACTATGTTACAGGACCTACAAAAGACCTGTGACAACTTCACTACAGACCATTTACCCTCTTCTACCCACTGAAACAGCAATGAGGATTCCTGTTGCCGGCTGGCTTCCTAGGGTTGGAGATCTCGTACGAGAAAAGCTGGAAAACAAAAAATAATTTGGTCGCTCTTATCATGCACCCGTCCCAGTTCTTGGATTGAAGGGTACTCGTAGAGTAATTTTACCTCCTTTGCCTAGTCGCAAAGAAAACGGATATATTTCAATTGACAATGTCAAACTACATCATTTGGCCGATTCTGAATAGCGTGGCTCCCAGTATTTCAAGGAATGCTATTTCCATGAATCCGACGGCTTCAACCTCTTTGCCTACTGCCCATGTCATGGAGGGTGAGATGGAAACTCCTCTTAACTCTCTGCCTGTTGTGCCCTCATCTTCCTCCAATGTGGAGGTCGAGTGTGCTTATCCTGCAAATGAGTCCCCTATTGAAGTACCGGACAGTCCTTTACATCATCAGTCTGATGCTGCACAGCCTCCTTTAAGGAGCTTGGGAGCAAGTGGTTATTATGTGGACCGAACAAGCTTCTCTTATGACTCTTCCTCTTCGTCCTTATCTTTAACAACTTCAGCAACGCAAGTCTTTTAATCCTCTGGTTCAAACAGACTTACCTGGTCCCACCTTGGACATACATCCGGCTGGTGCTTATAGTAAGCTTCCTCTTCATGTCGAATGGATTCGGGACAGTGTTCTTGTTGCTCATAAATGGACATTATTTGACAGAATGCTCTGCTGTGAAGTTGGTCGATGGAATTCTGGCCCTACACACATCATCCAGTATCACGAAACGTGATCAAGCCCTCGTGAACAATTCGGCCTTTCCTGTTGCTGATGGATTCATTTGGAATAAAGTAGCATTCAAAATCCATGGCCTGACGGAGGTCCTCAAGATTCCATATGTGTTTAACGTTTCACTAGGAGATGTGGTAACACAGGACATACATTCTGATGATTGGGATGTACAGGTAGTACATTCATCATTTTCTGATTTAAAGTATTATACTACATTTGATGCTGAAGATCTGTATTTGAATTCGTATAAATCCAACAGGTTAAGACCAGTTTTTAATTTCACCCAGTGGGAACATTGACCAACTCCCTTTGCAGGGACGTTCCAAAACACTCCGGAGTTGGTTCACCTACTTTTCAGTTTACAATACATCCAATCCAGAGTCCTATTACTTTAAATTGAAATTGTCATCTCAATCTAAATTTATGTTGACACACACAAAATTAATTTATTCTAATTCATTTCGGACGGATCTGGCCTTACATGGTTACGAACACTGGAAAGATGCCATTGATTTTAAATCCATTTGGGGCACTAAAGCTTGGCAGATCCAGGGAACTAAAGTTTTGCATCCTGCATGACTCATTCCAACTCAAATCTGGTTTTAAATGACACGGTGCAACAAACTTCTTGTTTTGGCTTGGCTACAGTCAAAAATATGAATATTCAGTCAATTCCATCATTAGCAGAGTATGAATCTTGGCGTAATCACACCAACCATACACTCAAACTCCATTTTCAAAATGGCAGTTTAAATGTATCCAATGTTGACCCCTAAGGATGGTTGTTGTGGCAAACCAATGCCAATGCGTGTCAAAAGCGTTTTCATAATGCAACAGGTTTCACACACAGTAGACCTGATCCACATTTCCCACTTTCAGTCACCACGTATTTGGTGGGGAAATTCTGTCCGCAACGGCTGGACACTCCATACTGTCGTCTGTACAGCAACATCGGTATCTCTTGGCGAGTGACATCAATTTGGCCGATTCTATTTTGGGTCCTAAATTACCTATAACCCATAACCGCTTTCACTCCTGAGGCACAGCCGGGAGCCCTGTTTCGTGTTTTTAAAAATAACTGTTTGTAAGATTACTTTACTGCTGTTTGGATTTTAAAAAAGCACTATCTTCCTACCTTGCCTCGTGGTCTCCTGGGCACTTCCTCATCTTGGGACCCCCGCGCAGCCGAGATTATCGCTGCCGCGGGATAAGGGAATTTACATCACGGCGCCATTACCTCGCCTGACCTCAGGCCACGCCCCCTCACTGTAGGCCACGCCCCCACCCTATAACCGGGCTGTTCGTGAGCTCGCGCTCATAACCGCTTTCACTCCTGAGGCACAGCCGGGAGCTCTGTTTCGTGTTTTTAAAAATAACTGTTTTTAAGATTACTTTACTGCTGTTTGGATTTTAAAAAAGCACTATCTTCCTACCTTGCCTCGTGGTCTCCTGGGCACTTCCTCATCTTGGGACCCCCGCGCAGCCGAGATTATCGCTGCCGCGGGATAAGGGAATTTACATCGCGGCGCCATTACCTCGCCCGACCTCAGGCCACGCCCCCTCACTGCAGGCCACGCCCCCAACCACCCCATAAAAATATGTGCTTACAACGGAAGCATAGCAGACGGGCGCAGCGGGCGCGCCGTCTGCGCACCGAAGGCGCGCCTAAGGCAAGCCCGTCTGGGCCCGTCCGGGCCCGGCCGGCCCTAGGCCCAGACACCATGTCCAACTCCCCGGCGAGCAGATGGACTTACACCCAAGGTGAGCTCCTTGCACTAAAACCGCCAATAAACATCGACTGTACTTACATCCACACGGGCGATAAACCCTTCTCAAACTGCGCCCTCTGTACACCGGCCACGGACTACAGCTCGGCCTACTCAATTGTAGGTCTCTCCCCAAACACTCTCTAGAGATAAACCTTCTCATTCAAGATCTAGCCTTAGACATTCTGTTCCTCAGGGAAACGTGGCTCACCCCCTGCACTGACTCCGATATCATCAAGGCCCTCCCCCCCGGCTACCATATCCATTCCCAAAACAGACCCCTCGGTAGAGGAGGGGGCCTGGCAATTATATATCGAGAGCACCTCGCCTGCAGAACTAACAACGGCAATATCGAGGACAGCGAAATCTGCCAGTTCGCCATACAGATCGCACCTGCTACCTCCCTCTCAGGCCTATTGATTTATCGACCCCCAGGAGCCCCTGCCAAGTTCCCTAGCTCGCTCGCCGAGACCGTTACCCTGTTGGCCACCACCTGCTCCAATTTTGTTATCTTGGGTGACCTCAATCTCCACTTTCTTGATCCCAATGATCGTTCGGCCTCCGATCTCCTCACCGATCTTTCCTCTTTCGACCTCCGTCTGGCTAACACAGAGGCGACCCACGTTAAAGGGCACCTCCTGGACCCCGTCTTCACCAACATACATGATCTTAAGACCCGCACCTCCCTCCAGCTCCCGTGGACAGATCACTGTCTGATCCGTATCGACTGGCACCATCAGGCCCCGCCACTCCAGCTGCCGTCCACCAGAATCACAGAGAGACGCTGGCACAAACTCTCGCTTGAAGAATGGGCTTCCAGGCTCGCGGAAACTCCTCCCATCCCGGCCTTAGACCCTGCCACGGCCGATACACAGTTCAACGCCTGGCTCACTCATTCACTGGATTGCACACTCCCTAAAACTAGCACCGTGAAACGAGCCAAAAGAGTGACCCCGGCCCCCTGGTACACCGCCGAGCTCAACGTGTTACGTAAAGAGTGCAAAAGGACAGAGCGTATTTGGAGAAAGAACAAATCCACAGCCAAAAAAGATGCTTTTTGTGCCTCCGTAAAAACCTACAAACTTGCCATTCGTAACTCCAAAACCCAATTCTTCGACGAAAGAATAAAAAAAGTCTTCCTGCTCAGCCAAAGAAACTTTTGCCATTCTAAAAGAACTTCTCAAAATCCCGGACCCTCGGCAAAACTGTCCCTCTGATCGCAAATCCTCCGAGGAGAAATGCCACAAACTGTCGAACTATTTCGATGACAAAATACAGAAAATCCTCGCCTCTCTGCCCCCTATCGACCACACTCCCAACCCTCCCCCAGCCCACCTCAAGCTTGACACTCTTGGTCCGGTTACCACGGAAGAAGTCCTGACCACGCTCGCCACAATTAAAAGTGGCTCACCTAGTGACCCGGTGCCCATGCGCATCCTGAAAAAAATCGTTCCCACCATTGCCCCCCCTCTCACCGCTCTCATTAACTCCTCATTATTGCAGGGAAAAGTCCCCCCCAGCTGGAAGATGGCCGTCGTAAAGGCACTTCTCAAAAAACCCTCACTAGACCCACAGGACCTGGCCAATTACAGGCCTATATCCCTTCTGCCTTGCATCAGTAAAATCACTGAAAAGATGGTGAATAAAAAGCTTTCCCAGTATCTGGAGACCAACAACTTGCTCAGGAGTTCGCAGACTGGGTTTCGCCCGGGCCAGGGCACTGACACCACCCTTCTGGCCGCAGTAGAAGAGACCAGATGCATTCTGGACGAAGGAGGATCAGTGGCAGTGATCCTTCTGGACCTCAGCGCGGCGTTCGACACTGTCAACCACCGGGTGTTAATCCAGCGACTCAGAGACATTGGGGTAGAGGGCACGGCCTTAGCCTGGTTTTCTTCATTTCTAAACCATCGCTCCTTCCAAGTCTGGGAAAACGATACCTCCTCCCCAGTGGTCCCCCTCCAGTGCGGAGTGCCGCAGGGCTCGTCACTCAGCCCGACATTATTTAATGTCTACATGGCCCCACTGGAGGAGGTAGTCACCCCATTTGGAGTGAAAATCATCAGCTACGCTGACGACACCCAGCTGGTGGTGTCCCTATCACATCCTAATCAAGAACCATCTAACCTCCACGACTGTCTCGCCTAAATTCAGGGCTGGATGAACAACTCAGCACTAAAACTTAATGGGTCTAAGACCGAAATCCTGCTCCTTGGTCAAAAAGGACTCTCCCTTCCTCCCAACGTCTGGCCCCCCTGTCTGGGTGAACCCCCGGCCCCCAAGACCGAGATCAAGAGCCTGGGAATCTGGCTGGAGGGAGACCTGTCCTTTAAAACCCAGGCAAAAAAAAACGCGGGCACTTGTTTCGGCCTACTCAGATCAGTAAGAAAAATCGTTCCTCTGCTCCCCACCCTCTCGCGCAAACTGCTCATCCAAGGACTCATATTCTATCTAGGCTGGATTACAGCAACGCCATCTACCTTGGAGCCCCCGAGTCCACCTTTAACAAACTGCAAAGTATCCAGAACTCCGCAGCCCGGCTTCTCACCAACACCCCGGCCAGATCCTCAGCTAAACCAGCGCTGAAACTCCTCCACTGGCTTCCAGTAAGAGAAAGAGTCAAGTTCAAAGCTCTTTGCCTAGCCCACAAACTCCTACAGGACAAAGGCCCCCCATTCTCAAAAACTTCATCACGCCCTACAAAGCCACTAGATCCCTCCGCTCAGATCACGAACACCTCATTACAGTCCACAGAGCAAAAGAGGCCCGCACAGGCGGCTGCCGATTCTCCATCCACACGGCCAGCCTTTGGAACTCCCTCCCCCGCAAACTAAGGACGGAACCAGACCACCTCCGCTTTAGAAAATTGCTGAAATCTCACCTTTTCCCGTAATACTCCCCTCTTCCCCCGGGCTCTCCTCTGTTTTTGAGTGTCGTGGTTTCAGCGCTGGGATACTCACGGGTTACTACGCGCTCTACAAAACCCAATTAATAATAATAATAATAATAATAAAAACGATTTATGAGGCTTATAATTAATTAGGGAAACTATCACAGATGCAAGCGGTGTTTCATCTGCACCAAATTGACGAAGCTAATTTAGAAAAAGTTTTTGCAGTTGTCGACAAAAGCATAACCACATTCTCTTTCCGTATTTATACCTTGGATAATATGGTTTCATCTGTCAATGTTATCATTCAAAGTGATGTATCTGTGTTATACCATGGTCAAAATCAATTGAAATCTGTGATGCAATTTGCGTGGACGCTTCAAACTCTCAAAATGGAATAAGTACCATGGGACTATTTGAACACTTCGAGCATTGTTTATGCCATTTAATTTAACTGATCAACAAAGGTTCACGTTCATGAAAGAAGCAAAATACACACTTTTACATATAGAACAATTGAACAAGTTACTTACCTTCAGTAACGATAGATCTGTAAGAAACATTGGTTAGTGATAGATTCCTTAGCTTAGAATTATTCCCAAGCGTCAGACTGGATCTGGAAAGTTTTTGTCAGCAGTACCCATGCGCGTCGGTAGGCGTTGTCGTGCATCTCCGTGAGCGTCGTAGGCATTGTAGTTGCCGAGGTGACGTCGCTGGAGCTACTTACACGCCCACGCGTGCTGACTTCAGTTCTGTACATGACTTTCTCCGCCAGGAACGCAGAGCCATGCAAGATACTGACCACTGGTGCATTGAAACTAGGGCCCTGAAAGGGATGACCTTAACCCTACAAATCAGTTCACAGAATGGGGAGGATGGGTGGGGCGGTAAGGAATCTATCACTAACTAATAATTCTTACAGATATATTGTTACCAAGGGTAAGTAACTTGTCCATCTGAAAGAAACACGTTAGTGATAGATTCCTTACCTTAGAATAGATACCCCAGGAATACCAACCCGGGTGATGGGTCTGCGAACCAAGATCTGTGAGAAAGTGCCATCTTTCTTGTATTAGTATGCCCCCACTTTTTTCTGAACTGCTGATGTGCTTTGACTGAGTGCGCCATGGGCTCCTGCCAACCAGGTACCCAGGACCGGTGTTCATTCCATAAAACTGTGTTACAACTAAAACCCAATTGACATCTCTGGCCACCTGTCAGCCCCTAGTAAATGGTACCCTGGGATCCCAGGGCCTGGTGACCAGAGACGACCCCTGAGGGCTGCACCACTTATTGTGCCACCCTCAGGGGCCCTGTACCCTGACACCCACACACTGCCTTTGCAGCCCGAGTGTCTAGGTACAGAGCTCAACCAAGAGTCGACATGGCACACAACCCTGTGTGCCATGCCTACGGAACTCACTGCCCTGGCATACTTCAGTCACCCCTCTAGCTGGTTGCCCTATGCCAGAGGTGTAGGCACAGGTGCATGAGCCCTGTGCCCCATACAGTACCCAGGGCCATTCCTGGGCACTGTAAGTGCAGTGATGCCATTAAGAGTACATGGTGTTGGGAGGTTGTCATTACGAACTCCACAGCACCATAATGGCTACACTGAAGATTGACAAGTTTGGTATCAAACTTCTCAGCACATTAAACCCGCCCTGATGTCAGTGTGGGATTTAATGTAAAATGCACCAGAGAGCATCTTAGAGATGCCCCCTAAAAACCTAACCTACAATCGACGTCTGGGCTGAGTGTCTGCAGAGGCTGCCACACAGCAGACATGTTGCTGGACCCCTGGGTGGAGAGCCCCTCCGCTCTCCTGGGCCTGCAACCATGCGCATCCTGGGCGAGGTGCTAGGTCTCCATCCCCCAGGATGGGCAGGGGGAAGCTTCAAAGGCATACCGCCTCTGTGAGCTTCTCCAGACCATTTGCTGTACCCAGCAGCTGGCCCCCACCAGTCCTGACCCCCACTCTGGCGGGAAGACTGGCCGGAAAAAAAAAGGGAGGGGTGCCAGCCTGTGCCAACCCCACCCCTCAGGTGGGGGAGACTAGGTGAAGCACGACCCCGGGCTCCGGCCATCTTAAAGATGGGGAGCCATGCCCAATCACAGCTAGGCTCCTGCCCCCCCTCCTACAGGAGAGGAGTAGGCTAGGGGGTGTACCCACTCCAGGACAGGACCTATTGGTCCCTGTCATTGCCCTACCTGTAACGCCCCTAAATTCAGTATTTAGGGGCTCCCTGAAACTTCCTTCCTGAAGAAGACCCGCTGTGCAGCTGCTAACAACAGGACGACAACAACTGACTTGGCCCCAGCCCTACTGGCCTGTCGATCCTGGAACCTGCTCCTGCCTAATCCCGGCGACTCCTGCGGACAGCAACCTCGGGACACCCAGAGTACCTGCCTGCCTTGACCCTCTTAAAACCTGGGACTCCCATCAGCAGAGGGTCTGCTGCAACAATACCCCTGGTGCCAGCCAGGTAGCTCCGGACCAACCCACTCTGCACCCACTGAGCCCGGCCTGTGCTCGAGTGATCCAGGACCATGAGGACGTCCCCCCGGCGACTGGGACATTGCCAGTGCCCAAAGACCCTCCTCGACGACGCCTGCAGCCTCAGAACAGAAGACCCCCTCCGGCCACAACCAGCAGGGGGTAAGATTTCCCAACCTCAAAAGACACCACAGCACCCGGTGCCCCACGGCCCCCTGTGCCCAACTCCTGGGTGCCTACCTATCCTCCAAGATCCCAACTTACCCCTCAAAGTGTTGGTCGCTCCAGAAGATCCTTCGTCCGCGAGCCTGCAACCTTTGTTCCCTTTTCAAGTTACTCATTGAATAACATTGTGCGCCCGACGGCTCAAAAGCACCTTGCACCCAGTCGCCCGAGTGCCCCTGGCAGTGCAACCTGTACACTATCCACCTTCCCCATTTGCCCTGAGCAAGTGACCAGGAGCCCAGCTCCCACAGCCGCGTGACCTGCTACCCAGCATCCACCAACCGGAGGCCCCCTTTCCCTCATTGGATAACATTGGGCCTAACTACCTTTGCACCCGGACGCCCCTGTGCCACTGGGATTGAACCAACTGTACTTACCTGGCCCTGGGGGACCCCCTGAGTCTATGCCCAGAACACTAACTTCACCAGCCAAGTACTCACCTGGAAACCGATAACTCACTTACCTGCCATTGTATAACATTGACTGGTTAGACTCGAAAAATCTTCCAAGCGTGAAGTTTTGGAAACTAAAAATATTCATATAAAACCACCCAAATTCCGAAGTCCTCACCTGTGATCAGGGGAGAAGCCAGTACTGTACCTTGTAGCCCAGTACTGAACCGCAAAAGTAATCCTTACCGGGATTACTAGTAATCTGTGCTTTTTCTATAGGAATCCATTGACTGCTTTTCTATGAAATTTCTTCTACTTTTGAAAACTTGAAATATTCTGTAAAAATCATACGAAATACTTAAACGCAATTACTCACCTGTTTTAAGTTGAGACCCCAGTGTTGGACCCAGGAGCCCAGTACTGGATTGCAAAAGTAACAAAATCATACTTTACCTGCAACCTGAATTTTCTCCCAATGGATAACATTGCCAGTTTTTCATTGAAAAGTTTCTAAGTGTGAACTTTTAAAACGGCTTTATATTCCTGAAAAATCACTACCATAACAAACAATTTTACTAAATTGGTTTCAGCTTAGAGACCCCAGGACTGAACCTAGGATCCAGTCCTGGAACTACCAAAGTAAACTACAAAGTAATCAACTGTACATATATGAAAACCCATTGAGCTCAATGCTATAGTATGTATAGAATTGTGTTGCCTACTGCAACCCCTGTACCTATTGTGTTCACAAAGTTTATTGCCGCTTTGCAAAGTAATTACATGATAGTACTCATATCGAGAAAAGTATATTTTTATACCTGTTGGTTCTAAAAATAAAACAACTATATCTGTTGATATAAAAAGAATTGGCCTGGAGTTCAGTCTTTGAGTGTGTGAAACCTTTTGCTGACAGTGTGTAAAACAAAAGCTTTACACTGTCCTCTGGTACTGCCTTACTGCTCGACCAAGCAACCACTTTTGAGAGTAAGGTCAGTCCTGACTTTAACCTCTGTTATACCTCTGGGGTTTGTGGACCCTATACACACTGTACCTTATTCTGGTCCAGCATATATAGAGCCACTTTCTCACAAGATCACACCAGAAAGTCATGGAGAACAGAACGGCCAAAGAAGTCGTCTCTCCGGACGGGACAGTCAAGGCAATAATGCTTAGTAAAAGTGTGCAGGGCGAGGCCCTGCCTGACAGATGTCCTGCAGGGGGACACCACGTCCCAATGCAGTAGTAGCTGCTGTCGCCCTGGTAGAATGGGCGCACAACCCCACCAAAGGTTCCTTTTTAGCTAGAGAATAACAGGCTTTTATACAAAAGAGAACCCAGCTGGAGATAGTCCTTGTGTACAGCTCGGCCATTCTTTGCGCCTACGTAGCCAACAAAGAGCTGGTCATCCACCTGGAACTGTTGTGTAAGATTTAGGTAAAATGAGAGCCCACGTTATGGGTCCAGACGGTAGAGCCTCTCTTCCTCTCTGGAAGGGTGCGGAAAGAAAGTGGGCAAGGTGATAGTTTGCCCGATGTGGAAGGCAGTGACTACCTTTGGCAAGAAGGAAGGATGAGTGCGAAGCACAACCTTATCTGGATGAACCGACAAAGGGAGGCTTACAGGAAAGAGCATGGAGCTCACTCACATGCCTAGCGGAGGTGATGGCAACCAGGAAAGCAGTCTTCAAAGTCAATAAACGAAGAGGACAGTTGTGAAGTGGATCAAAAGGAGCGCACATCAAATATGAAAGAACCAGATTCAAGTCCCACTGCGGCATTACAAACGGAATAGAAGGGGAAAGGTGTGTAATGCCCTTGATGAGGTATATGCTACTTCCCAGTATGCATCTGTTCTTGGCATGTAGGGCTGCTGACATTCATATCTGTGCATAGTTCGCCGCCTAGTGTTGGGTCCGGATGATTGCACTTTGTTGTCCTGGAAGAGTCTTCGAAGTATCACGAGATAGGTGACTCCTCCCCTGGACTACAGTGCGCATGGGCATCTTCTCCATCCTCAGATTGTTTTTCATCATTGTGGCAAAGATGGAGTATAGAAAAGTAAGAGATGTCCATGTAAATGTGTGTAGAAAAGTACTGCAGCTGTGACAGGCACCGGGGAAGAGGGTGGGCGATATGAATGTCAGCAGCCCTACATGCCAAGAACAGATGCATACTGGTAAGTGGCATATTCCGTTCGAGGCATGTGGGCTGCTGAATTCATATCTGTGCATAGACAGTATAGCAGTATCTCCTCTAGCGGTGGTCACCTGTATTAGCTGCAGCAATTTGGAAAAAAGTTTTAAGGACAACCTAGCCTACAGCAGCTTGCTGCTTGGATTGCACATCTACACAGTAGTGTTTAGTGAAAGTGTGTATGGTAGACCATGTAGCTGCCTTACATATCTCTTCTAGGGGAATGTCTCCTAGGAATGCCATGGATGCCCCCATTTTACGCGTTGAATGTGCTTTTGGGGTAACTGTTAGAGTGCGTTTAGCTTTTTGGTAGCATATCTGAATGCATTTAACTATCCATCTGGCTAGTCCTGATTTTGATATAGGATTCCCTTTATGTTGTGGTGCAAAAGCAACGAATAGTTGCTTTGTTTTCCTGAATGATTTGGTTCTGTCAACGTAATATAGCAGAGTCCTTCTTACATCTAGTGTGTGTAAGGCTCTCAGCCACTGACTGCGGGTTTTGGAAGAAAACTGGCAATTCTATGGACTGATTGATATGGAAAGTGGATATTAGTTTTGGCATAAACTTCGCGTTAGTACGAAGCACTACCTTATTGTTATGTATTTGCATGAAAGGTTCTTGAATGGTTAATGCCTGTAGCTCACTTACTCTCCTAAGGGAGGTAATGGCAATTAAAAATGCCACCTTCCACGTTAGAAATTGTAATTCGCATGAATGTAGTGGTTCAAACGGGGGTCCCATAAGTCTGGTAAGTACTATATTTAAGTTCCAGACCGGTGAAGGTGGGTGCTTTGGAGGGATTATCCTTTTAAGTCCTTCAATAAAAGCTTTGATTGGGGGTACAATAAACAAAGACATGTGTTGTTTATTTTGGAGGTAAGCTGCAATAGCAGCAAGATGTAGGTTTTGGATGGAAGCATCTAATGGGTTGATTTGGTTATTTTTGCAATAAATTTCAAATCGCTTCCATTTAGCTGCATAGCATGCTCTAGTAGTTGGACGTCTTGCCTCCTTGATAATGTTCATGCAATCAGGAGGCAAATGAAGGTACCCAAACTCAGACTTCAGGAGCCAGATCGCTAGGTTCATCTGATTGGGATCTGGGTGCCTGATTTCTCCATGGTTCTGAGTTAAAAGACGTGGTGAGAGGCGCAGTCTTTGGAGGGGAACTACTGAAAGTTCTAGGAACGTTGTGTACCATGGTTGTCTTGCCCATGTGGGAGCAACCAGGATCATTGTGAGTGACTGCTGTGGTAGTGTGCGTGCCACCAGCGGAATCAGTGGGGCCGGTGGAAAAGCGTACGCAAATCTGTCTGACCAGTTCATCCATATCGCATTGCCCTGTGACAACGGATGTGGGAACCTGGCAGCAAGGTACTGGCATTTTGAGTTTTCGTTTGTGGCAAACAGGTCTATCTCTAGATGCCCCCATTGCTGAAAGAATGGTTTGAGAACCTGAGGATGAATCTCCCATTCGTGTAGCTGTTGGCTGTTCCTGCTTAGCAGATCTGCTACTTGATTGTCTTTACCCGGTAGGTGTTCTGCTAGGAGAAAGATGTTTTTTGGAATTGCCCACCTCCATATGCTCTGTGCTAGGTGAGATAGCTGTGGAGAGTGTGTCCCTCCCTGCTTTTGTATGCAATACATGGCCGTCATGTTGTCCGTCCGGATCAACACAGTCTTGTTGTACAAGTACTTCTGAAAAGCTTTCAGTGCTGAAAATACTGCGAGCAACTCTAAGTGGTTGATGTGCAGTGTTTTTTGTTTGATTGTCCATCGTCCTTGGACTGTGAATTGAAGTAGGTGGGCTCCCCAACCGGTTAGTGATGCGTCCGCTGTTAGTACTACTTGTGGAACCGGCTCCTGGAACAGTCGCCCCTTGGAAAGGTTTTGTGGGTTCCACCACTGCAGAGAGTTGTAAGCGCGACTGTCCACCAACACTAGGTCTTTTAATTTTCCCTGAGCTTGGTTCCATTGCCTTGCTAGGCATTCTTGCAGTGGACGCATTTGAAGGCGGGAATGAGGGACAATGAATATACAGGAGGCCATAATTCCTAGGAGCTGCATGAACACTCAAGCTGGTAAGGAGTGTTGTGGCTGAAACATTTGAATGAGAGTCTGCATATTGGCTATCCTGGCTAGATTTGGATATGCTTTTGCTACTGAAGTATCTATTGTGGCTCCCAGATATTGCTGTATGTGGGAGGGCTGTAGATGTGATTTTGGGTAATTTATGGAAAACCCCAGACTGTGCAGCAGCTGGAGTGTTTGAGACTTATGGCTTGCACACTGCGCGTAGGAGTTGGCCTTTATTAGCCAGTCGTCGAGGTATGGAAACACGTGGATGTGTTGCCTTCTGAGGTGTGCTGCTGCAATTGCTAGGCATTTTGTGAAAACTCTTGGGGCCGTAGTTACCCCGAAGGGGAGAACTTTGAATTGATAATGTTGCCCTTCTATTGTGAACCTGAGGTATTTTCTGTGAGTTGGATGAATAGGTATGTGAAAGTATGCGTCTTTGAGGTATAACGTAGCAAGGAAGTAGTTTTGCTGGAGTAACGGGTGTACTTGCTGTAGAATAATCATATGGAAATGCTCTGAGAGTATGTATTGATTTAGCGGTCTGAGGTCTAGAATGGGTCTGAGGGACCCATCCTTCTTGGGAATTAGGAAGTATAGAGAGTATACTCCTGTTCTCTGGTGTTGAAAAGGGACTGGCTCTATGGCTCCCTTTTCTAGCATGGACGTGACCTCTTGTTGTAACAGTGAGATGTGTTCTTTGGACATAGGACGATGTTTGGGTGGTTTGTTGGATGGAGTAGAAGTGAGTTCCAGGCAGTAACCATACTGGATAATTTGTCTCACCCACCTGTCGGTGGTAATGGCATTCCAGACTGGTAGGAATTGTTTTATTCTGCCTCCGACCGGTGTTGGGTGGTCCCGAGGGAGTGCGATGAAGTCACTCTTTGGTGTTATTGCCTCCACGTCCCCTGCCCTTGTTATTGTTTCCCCTATAACCCCCTCTGTTGGAGCCTTTATTAAAGGTACTCTGGGTGTTACTTTGATTGTAGAGGAAGCCTGTGATGTGCTGCCTCTTGCGGAGCCTCTGTAGAAGGAGCGACCAAAGGAACCTCTGTGTTGTTGAAACGGAAGTGCGCCCATAGACTTAGCAGTTTCAGTATCTTTTTTCATTTTGTCTAAGATTGAGTCTACTGCTAGAACAAACAGGAAATCTGGGTTAACTGGTTGGTTGAGGATTGTGGCTTGCACCTCGTTCTTAAAACCAGAGATGTGTAACCACGGATGACTGCATAGTAATATACTGGTATTAATGAAACTTGCTGCTGTGTCAGCTGCGTCAAGCGCACATTTAATGGAAGCATTAGTTATAAATTTGCCTTCCTGAAAGAGGTCGGTAGCTTTAGCTTTAAAAGGTTATGGTAAGTGTTACAGCAGACCTTCAAGTTCATCGTAGTGCACTCTATCATAGCGTGCTAATAAAGCCTGTGTGTTTGCAATCCTCCATGAATTTGCAGCTTGTGAGGCCACCCTTTTGCCTGAAGCTTCTAGGATCTTAGACTCCTTGTCAGGAGGGGGAGCATCTCCTGTTTGTGAGTTGGCTCTCTTTCAAGCGTTTGCCACTACTAGTGAGTCTAAAGGCAACTGGGATTTGATATAGGCGGGGTCGGAAGGGGCCACCTTATTTTTTTTTCTACCCTTGGGTTGAGTACACGCGCTCTGGCTGGATCTTTGAATATGTCTGGCGCATGTTTGAGTACCCCTTTCAACATAGGTAGTGTCCTGACATTTTTCTCAGAAGTAGGAAAGGTGTCAAATAAAAATTCCTCTTCTATGGGGGTCAGTGTGCATGTCCACATTGTGATATTTTGCTGCCCTGTCTAGCAGTTGATTGAAAAGAATGGTGTCGTCAGTAGGCAACGGTTTTGTAGGGTATGTGGAGGTGTCTGGGATGGGCTGTGGATCATATGGATCGTTTTGGTCATCCCATGGGTTATTTTGTGTATCAGGATCTTGTGCATCTGGATCCTGTGGCTCATCAAAATCATTCTGAGGATCTACCCCCATGTTCTCCTACACATTCACAGTATGATGAGTAAGAGAGTAAGGCACAAAAGGCATATTAGGATAGAGAGGAGGAGGAGTGAAAGGTCTAGAGGGAGATGTCCCGAAGTCTTTCTTCTTTGGAGGAACAGGGGAAGGAGTGTCCATGTCTAATGGTCTCTTTTTTCAAAGATAAACTGTAACCTTTCCTGTTTCAGGGTTTATGTACAGTTTAGATTGTTCCTCACACACTGGATCAGGATGGAAGAGTTCTTCGTTAACTGTTCGTGGCCTTGGTGCCGATGTTTTTGGCTTGGTGAGTAGTCCGTGACTTTTTGGCTCGAGAGCCTTAGGTCGAGGAGCTGTGTCTGGTTCGACTGTTGCTTTAGGGTCTTAGGCCTTTTTCGGTTCAACAACTTTGTCCTTGTCGAAGCTCTTAACAGTCTTTTTTGGTTCGGCGACCTTCTTTGGATCGACAACCTGTTTTGGATCGACCGGAGTCTTTGGTTCGATACGTTTGTCTTGTTTTTTGTGCTCGATGACTTTTTTCGACTCGATGTTTTTGTTCGAGTCGACAGCTTTTTCCGTTACGACGGGGTTTTTCTCCGGGTCGAGTATCTTCTTTGGATCAACGACCTTCTGTGGCTTAGAACTCTTCTTCGGTTCCAGAGTTTTTGGTTCGATAGCTTTCTTGGGTTGGCCGACTTTCTTTTGTTCGAGAACCTTCTTCGGTTCGATGATTTTTGGGTCGACACCCTTCTTTGGTTCGATGCCCGTCGGTTCGACAACCTTTTTCGGGTCGACAACCTTTTTGGGGAAAGTGTTACTCGGGCCGGGTGTATCGAAAGGCTTAGTCTTGGGCTTTGGAGCCGAGCCGGAGGGCGGGGCTTCTGAAGTAACTTGTCGATCTCGGCTAAGGCCTTTAGGCGATGCGTCGACCGGAGCTTTTTCTCTTGGAAAGAGCAGG
The DNA here is from genome assembly GCF_964261635.1 of Lissotriton helveticus. Lineage (NCBI taxonomy): Eukaryota > Metazoa > Chordata > Amphibia > Caudata > Salamandridae > Lissotriton > Lissotriton helveticus. The sequence goes on from NC_136057.1 coordinate 1,863,247,820, forward strand.
GTTGGGGGCTGAGTACGCACTTTTTGCCCCGGCATGATCTGGTCATCGGAGTCCGACTGGTCCTCGACGGTGACGATTTCTAGATCCAAGTCTACTGCTTCCGGGAGGTCGTGTTCGTCATCAAAGATGTTCTCCGGTTCCGGTGCTTGCCGCTGCATCTCTTGCCTAGCGGCCCGTCGATTCCGGATGGTTTTCTTCCAACGGAATTGGGCACACGCTGAGCAAGTTTGTTCGTTATGGTCTGGTGATAAACACCTGTTCCATACTGTATGTTTGTCAGTATGCGGGAATTTGGTGTGGCATTGTGGGCACATTTTGAACGGACTCCTTTTCATCGACAGCAATCCCACGTTACGTCGAAAAGGCCCAACGGCCCGCGTCGACGACCGGATCAAGATGGAAAGTTTGTTTGAATCAATAAACACCGAACGAGAACAATACTGTCGAGTTAGAAGGCCTTTCGGCCTTAGAAAGTAGGTTAGTTTCGATTACGAAGTTGGAGTAGAGGAATAACATCTGAACCCAATGGCGGAAAAAAACAATCTGAGGATGGAGAAGATGCCGATGCGCACTATAGTCCAGGGGAGGAGTCACCTATCTCGTGATACTTCGAAGACTCTTCCAGGACAACAAAGTGCAAACATCCGGACTTAACACTAGGCGGCGATCTATGCACAGATATGAATTCAGCAGCCCACATGCCTCGAACATCTATTAACAGGGAGCCTGAGAAAGGCCGAAATAGCAGAAAGGTAGCCCTTAATAGAACCCAGAGCAGAGCCCTGCTGGGCCAGAGAAAGAAGGAACAAAAGGACTTGTGAAAGTGGGGCAGAAAGGGGATCCACAGCCTTTGCTGTGTACCATGCCACAAATTTGTTCCACCTGTAGGTGTATACCGATTTAGTGGAGGTACGCCTGGCTGCCAGAATGATATCACAGACTTCAGGAGGCAAGTTAAATGGAATCAACTGTCGCCGCTCAATCCCCACGCGAGGAGGTGGAGGCTGGACAGGTTCGGGTGGAGGACCATCCCATGTTGCTGCGACAGAAGATCTTCCCGAAGAGGCAGTCGGATCGGGGATCCATGTTCCTACTGAGTAGGGCCCAATCGCGCCTGATTATAAGCATTCTGGGTAGAAGTGGTATAGGTGGAAAGGTGTATAATAGACCGCAGCTCCACTGGTGAAAAGCGTCGCTGAGCGAGTGCCGCCTTGGAAATTCCAAAACGCATAAGAGATGACATTGCGTGTTGTCTTCGGTGGCGAATAGATCTAACCAAGGCTCTCCCCACTGTTGAAAGAGACCTTGCGCCACCTCCGAGTGAAGACGCCATTCGTGATCCATCATGCACCTGCGGCTGAGTTAGTCCACCCTGGCGTTCAAAGAACCTGCCAAGTGTTGAACCGTCAAGGAAATGCCTTGATGTTCCAGCCATGTCCAGAGACACACAGCCTCCTGACATAGGGTCCACAACCTCACCTCCCCTTGCTTGTTGCAATACCACATGGTGGTGGTGTTGTCTAAACACCAGCACTACTCTCCCCTTAACAGAGGGAAGGAATGCCTTCAGTGCAAGTAGGATCATCCCGAGCTCTAGAAAGTTGATATTGAGTCTGGACTCCGCCGGAGACCAGAGGCCTCTGATCTCCACCTCTCCCATATGGCCGCCCCATCCCACTGCAGGGCCCGCATATGCCATCTGGCATGATTGGTCAGCAGTATGCAGGAGACCATGAGTCCCGCAGCCTCAAGGTCATCCTGACTGAAACCCAGGACAAGGCCCGAAAGATCGTAATCATCGCCCGGGTGTCCCGGACTCGCTGCCCGTGAGGATAAACCCGAAACTGCGCCGTGTCCAGAACCGCTCCAATAAAGAGGAGCTTCTGAGAGGGAATCAGGTGTGACTTCGGCAGGTTGATGGAGAACCACAGCAAATGCAGGTCGGCCGTAGTCTGGAGGTGGGAGATGACTGCTTGGGGCGAGCCCGCCTTCAACAACCAGTCGTCGAGGTAGGGGAAGACTGAAACCCCTGATCTGCGCAGATGAGCTGCGACAACTGCCATTACTTTCGTGAACACAAGAGGGGCGCTAGTAAGGCCCAAGGGGAGCACGGTGAACTGAAAGTGTTTGAGGCCTACCGTGAACCGAGGGGACGCCAGTGGGCCGGCAGGACGGGGATATGAAAATAAGCGTCCTGCAAATCCAACGCCACCATCCAGTCTTGCGGGTCTAGGGTAGACAAGACCTGAGCAAGTGTGAATATCTTGAACTTCTCCTTCCGGAGGAAGCGATTGATGTTTCGAAGATCTAAGATGGGACGCAGGCCCTTGTCCTTCTTTAGAACCAAGAAGTAGTGGGAGTAATAACCACGACCTACTTCTGGCATCGGAAAGCGCTTGATGGCCCTCTTGGCCAAGAGGGCAGACACTTACTGCTGGAGAAGTGTCAAGTGATCTCCCGACATGCGGTGGCACTCTGGTGGCATGGCTGGAGGGGTAGTCTAAAAGGGGAGGGAGTAACCCCTTCGAACTATGTGCAAAACCCAACTGCCTGAGGTGATGGTGCACCAGTGGGGGAGGTGCTGGCGAATCCTGCCACCCACTGGCGTTTGGTGGGCCTAAAACACCGGACTAGGAAGGTTGGGAGGCAGTGGCGGCACAGGGAGGTGGTGGACTGACCCGGCCGATGGCCCTGCGACCCACCTCGGCGGGTCCCACGTCCGGGTCTGCGCTGAGACTGTTGCTTCGCAGGCCTGTGGTCTGAAACGAACATGTTCGGGCGCCCCTTCCTTGGCCACGAAAGGAGCGAAAAGCAGAAGAAGTGCGCATGGCTGATAGGCCGAAGGACTTGGCCGTAGCCCGTGAGTCCTTTAAACGCTCCAATGCACTATCTGCCTTGTCGCCAAAAAGACGTGTGCCATCAAAGGGCACGTCCATTAAAGTGTTCTGGAAATCCACAGAAAAACCAGTTGTCCTCAGCCATGCGTGGCGGCGCAGCGCCACTGTTGTGGAAATCGCCCCGCCCAGCGAGTCGGCGGTGTCAAGGCCACAACGAATCGTGAACCTGGCTGCATCTCTTCCCTCAGCAATAGTCCGGGAGAGCACCATCCGGGCCTCCTCCGGATACGGAGGCAGCACCCGTGTCACCGTATCCCATACAGAGTGGTAATAATGGTCCAAGAGGCATGCAGTGTTCACAGACCACAACCCTGAACTGGCGGAAGAGAAAATCTTCTTCCCAAAGTTCTCCAGTTTCTTGGATTCCCTGTCCAGAGGTGTGGAAGGGAATGCGCTAGGGGACACAGAAGCTTGGACAACCGAACTCTCAGGGGTAGTGTGTTGGAAGAGGAAAATGGTGTCACGTTCCTATCCATAGGAGCTCCTGTGTTGGGCCTGGACCAGGTGCCAGGTGCCAAAAAGAACGTCGGAAAGTATGTCATTGAAGGGCAGCAGCGGCTCCGCAGAGAAGACGCTGGCCGAAGCACTTCTGTCAGGCGGTTAAGCCTGACGGCCACTGCAGGGAGCTCGAGGTGGAGAGCCTCGGCCGCTCTACGAAACACCACTGAATAAGTACCACTCTTCTCCTTAGCCACAGTAGGTAGAAGGAGACAGTGCGCCAGTTTCTGGAGAAGGAGACAGTGCGCCAGTTTCTGGAGAAAAATCCAGTCCACCTGCATCCTCCAAATCCTCTTACCAGTCCGGATCTAACTCGCATTGGGTTGCAAGAGGGTCCTCAGACCCCTCCCAGTCCTCCCCATCCTCTGTAACCTGCGGAGCAGGTGGGAAAGGCGGTGGGTGGACAAAGGGATAGAAAGTCACCATCGGTGTCGGTCGACACCCTTCCGGCACCGTGTCCCCGTCCGGGTTGAAGCCGGGGGCGGCGACAGACAGGCGGCCGCCCAGCACCGGCAGTGGAGGTCGTATGAGGCCAACCGCCATCTGCTGTGATCCAGGTAGGGATCCACAGGGGTCTCGCGACGTCGTCTGGGCCAGAGACGAAGGAAGGTGAGGACCCCGGTCGGGTCCGCAGGGCCTGAAGGGGCGCCAGCGGGCCAGACAGGCCAAAAATGTGGGCCATAGCAGATAGGAATTCCTGCAGCTGGGCCAGAGTCGCCGACGGACCCGGGATAGACGGGTAGGCCGTCGGCAACTGCCTAGGCTCCACCGGAACAGCAGGTGTGGCACCACCCGCACCCTCAGCCCTGTTGCGCGACGCTTTGACTTCTTGTGCTTCGTCTTGCCTTACTCTGAGTGCGAAGACTTCGTCGAACGATGGTGGTGGCTCCGTGACGGTCCCTCAACCTTCCACGGGACCGAGACCTTGAATGACGCGGAGCAGACTCCCGGGCCTCAAGCAACATTCGAGACCGCTCCCGCAAAGTTTTCAGGGCCATGGCCCGGCAGTCGGGGCACAATGAGGGGTCGTGGTCGCGCCCCAGGCAGTAGAGACACTAGCAGTGTGGGTCCGTCACCGACATCATGCGGGGACAAGCCTTGCAAGACTTAAAACCGGGAATCCCTATACAGCAGGACTCAGAGACTCAAAAAAACAGAGAGAAAAGTCCCAAAAAACATCAGTCAAACATTGACTAGGGGAACCAATCTCTCCGGATCTGTGCTTGCTGGCGCAGAAAAGAAAGAACGGACATCAGCGCACGTGGCCGTGTCCAAGTAGCTCCAGCGACGTCATCTCGGCGACTACGACGCCAACGAATTATGCAGAGTCGCACGACAATGCCTACTGACGGGCAGGGGTACTGCTCACGTAAACTTTCCGAATCCAGTCTGACACCTGGGGGTAATTCTGAGGTAAGGAATCTATCACTAACGTGTTTCTGTAGCAGAGACTGATTTAGCCATGTGGTTAATTCATGGCGTTATTTCTCTGCCATTGTCGTTATTTCAGTTTAAATCTCGCATGAAACACTTCCCGATAGGCCGCTTTGAACCCCTGTGAAGTGCATTTATTCAAGAACTATGGTTCTTGCTTTCACCTACAGATGTCAGCGGGAGGATAAAGACGTTTTACTAACAGGGGAGGAGTGCGATTCCACAGTAGGATATTCCCTAATTTGTAAACCAGTTAAATTGCACAACGCTTGTAACGTTACTGTTCCTAATCTGCCTTGTTTTTTTTTTTTTAAAAGGTACCCCAGTCCCAGCAATAATTCCCACGCTCGCATTGCTTTCTAATTGCAGTTATCTTATTTTGAATAACCATGACTGCTGTGGCTTATGGGCAGGCATCCTGTATATAGTAACAGTTTCACAACGTTACTTGTTGCAGCATTGCGGATTGTAGATCGTTCTATTTGGCCTTTCATTCCAATTTTAAAAACAGATATGAAGGAACTATGCAGACTCGAAGCGCTATTGTTTCAACAAGAAGTTCCTCTCTCTTCGGCTCGGGAGACCTTCGAATTGCAGGTGGATAGAACAACTAGTGAGATTCAGTCACTGCTGAATACGAATCACCCACTTCATTTTGAGGAACTGATACATCAAATATTTAACGCGTCTGATACTGAAGTCCTTGCTCATTTATTATACTTTGTCCCCACAATATTGTCTTGAAAGATGACCCTCCATCTGACATCAAACACCGATTGGAGGAACTTCCGTTCATGAACCTGGACACCCTTTCCCAAATTCTTGCCCAGGTTAAATCTGGTTCCCCTCGCGATATCACACGCCTCCATTTTCTTCGTAAGGCAGAGGAAACCATACTCCCAGTTCTACTGGAAGTGCTAATCTTGTCTATTTCCACCCGTCAGGTCCATCTATCGTGGAAACATGCCATGGTAAGATCTCTGCTAAAAAAAAACCTAGTCTAAACCCTGAGGTACTGGGTAACTATAATCCCATTTTGCTTCTCCCTGGGATAAACAAAATCCTAGAGAAATACGTCAACAGAATTCACTCCTAGTTACTAGAAACTCACACCCTTTTAGATTCATCACAGACCGGATTCTGACCACAACATGGTATTGAAACCGCACTTATCGCAGTATTTGAGGAATCTAGAAAAATTCTCCACCAAGGGGGGGTTGCCATCATTATACCAGACCTGAGCTCCGCTTTCAACACTCAACTATAACATCCTTCTTAATAGACTTAGAAAGGTCGGAGTCTCAGGTGGCGTCATTGCCTGGCTCAAGTCCTTCTTACTTGACAGATCATTCCAGGTATTTGAAGGAATTAACACCTCTAAGAGCCCATCACTTATATGTGGAGTTCCCCAGGGCTCCTCATTAAACCCCACACTGTTTAATGTATATATGAAACCCCGCCTGAGCAAGTCCTGCCACACAGGATCCCTATAGTTACATATGCAGTTGATACACAACTGGTGGTAGCTCTAAAATACCCCCCAGAACCTGCGATCCGACGTAGAACTATGTCTGTAGAAGGTGGCCAAATGGATGGAACACTCGTGCCTTAAGGTCAATGGAGACCAGACTGAGCGAATGGTTATGGGCAACCACTATATCTCCAAATCCGGACTGGGCTGGCCTAACTGTCTTGGCCCCCCACCAGCCTCAAAACCCAAAATGAAAAGCTTGGGGGTCTGGTTGCATAGGTCTTTCAAATTTGACCAACACGCAGTGAAGCTAGCACCTACCTGCTTTGGCATCCTCAGACTGATCTGGAAAATCCTAGCACTCCTTCCTATGCCAGCTAGGAGAGTCATGGTTCAAGCATTAGTTCTCTCCCGCCTGGACTACGGTAACTCCCTCTATTTTGGTGCCCCAAAATCCACCATGAGAAAACTTCAAGTCGTGCAGAACTGTGCAGCCAGGCTAATTAATACCCCTAAAACTCATTCTGCCAAGCCCGCCCTTAAAATGCTACATTGGCTGCCAATAAACGAACAAATAAAATTGAAATCACTGTCAATAGCCCACAACACCCTCTGGGGCAAAGAACACACAATGAATCACTCCCTGATCACCTTTTATTGCCCCTTGAGATGTCTTCGTTCAGCCAACCTGTTCTTAGCATCAGTCCCCAAAATCAAAAGGGCTCGTTCGGGAGGCCGCTCTTTCTCTTATAACACAGCCAGATTATGGAACACCCTTCATCCTCATCTTCGCTCAACTGCTCATCACCTCTCTTTTCGGAAGCTGCTGAAGACCTGGCTGTTTTAGAATATGACCTGAGAACTATTGCTGTTGCTTGCCTGTCGCCACTAGCACTAGGATGCCTGATGGGTAGCTACGCGCTCAACAAATGCTAAATAATAATATCCAATCTTTTTTTCCAGCGCCTTGTGAGGATTTCCAATAATGCTAGCGCTGGCGGGTGGTGTGCTGGTACTTCTACTCCTGTTACGCAATGGCTGCCCATCTTGTGGTACTGCACAGATCCAGCCAATTGCAACTGTACCATGACCAAATGCAACAACTTTTTGGATGCTTGCCATTGGTGACACTTGGCGTAAGGTATGGACTAACTTTTCGCTTCGCTTACTTCACTTGCATGCAACCTGTGTTCTACTGCAGACAGTGCTTTTTAGGTCTCTCCTACGAAGAGCGCAAGCGCTGTTAAGAAGGACCTCTTGCCACCGCTCCGTTCTTTCTTGGAAACTCGTGCATGTTTTGCACGGTTTCCAATGAGTACTCATGCATGCAGAGGGTTTGCCTTGCGGGAGCGAGCAGAAGCGCCATCTTTTTGCAATGATCGCACCTGCCGCTGCTCGCTCCCGCAAGGGAAGGCTCTGCATGCACGAGTACTCTAACTTTCGCAGCCTTGGGCTGCGCTTGTTTTGTTTGGATGTGTTTAATTTGTTAGGTATGTAGTTAGATGGGCCAGCGACTTTGCTCACTTTTGGGCTTGGTTGGCTCTCCCACTGAATAATAAAATCCAGTCAAGTTTTCAGGCTGTCCCCAGGAAAAGTGTATGTGGCAAACTTACATATTACCAATTTCAGTTAATTATTTACATATTTCTTGGTCATTCAGAAAATCCCACTGGATTTTTCTTTTCTTGGATGTAGAGGCACATTACAAAGTTTACCTTTCTGTTCTATCTGTGTCCGGTTAATTACACACAATATTATAATGCTATATAGGAGGCAGATTTTCTTATCCATGCATGTCCTACCCGTTCCTTTTGAGCCTCATTGCACACTGCCCTCACTTAGACCTGCCCAGTGATGGTTTTCAGTGCATTTTGTGTGTGACGGCTCTCTTTATGTCAAGCTGGGGGTGTCAATAGAGGCCTAGCCACCCGCCTGCGTCTGGTACTGAAGCGCTCAGGGGGTTAGGGTTATTGGACGAGGGGGGGTCAGGGAGGGGCTCCCAGGAAACACCACAGACACAGGATAATTCTCACGCATTCGTAAAACAATTAGCCAGCGAGGGGTGGGGTTGGGAACCAGGCGAGAGTACTAAAGCACAAGTTACTACTTGTGTAACGATATATCTGTAAAAGAAATTAGTTAATGATAGATTCCTTACCTTAGAATATCCCCAGGCGTTAGACTGGATCCGTAAAGTTTTGCTTAGCAGTACCCCTGTGCGTCAGTAGGTGGCGTTGTGCGGCTCCGCACCCGTCACTGGCGTTGTGAGTGCAGGGATGACGTCACGGAGACTACTTAGGGGCCACCCATGCGCGCAGACGTCAGTTCTGTTCACAACTTTCCGCGCCGAAACGCAGAGCCATGCAAGATACTGACCATTGGTGCATAAAACTAGGGCCCTGAAAGGGGATGACCTTAACCCTAGTAATCAGTTTGCAGAACGGGGAGGATGGGTGGGTGGTAAGGAATCTATCATTAACTAATGTCTCTTACAGATATATTGTTACACAAGTAGTAACTTGTGCATCTGAAAGACACGTTAGTGATAGATTCCTTACCTTAGAATAGATACCCCAGCAGTACCAACCCCGGTGGTTGGTCTGCGAACAGGATTACACCAGAAAGTCACAGAGCACCGAACGGCCAAAGAAGATGACTCTCCGGACTGGATGGTCAAGGCAGTAGTGTTTGGTAAACGTGTGCAGCGAGGCACACGTAGCTGCCTGTCAAATGTCCTGCAGTGGAACGCCGCGTCCCAAGGCAGTAGTGGCTGCAGTTGCCCTGGTCGAATGGGCACGCAACCCCACAGGAGGCTCCTCCTTGGCCAAGAAGTAACATGCTTTGATGCACATAACGACCCACCGGGAATTGGTCCGTTTGTGCACAGCCCGAATTTTTTAAGCGCCCACTTAGCCAATAAAGAGCTGATCATCCACCCGGAACTGTTGTGTACACTGCAGATAGAAAGCAAGAGCACGTTTTGAGCCTCTCCTCTTCCATGGAAGAAAGCAGATGAGGAAAGAAGGTGGGCAAAGTGATAGTCTGCCCGATGTAGAAGGGCGTGACAACCTTTGGCAAGAAAGAAGGACGGGTCCTAAAAACCACCTTGTCCGGATGAACAGAAAGGAAAGGAGGTTTAGAAGAAAGAGCCTGGAGCTCACTCACTCTTCTGGCAGAGGTGATAGCTACCAGGAAAGCAGTCTTTAAAGTATGAAGACGTAAAGGACAGTTATGAAGAGGCTCAAAGGAGCGCACATCAGAAAAGTCAAGACAAGATTTAAGTCCCACTGAGGCATTATGAAAGGCACGGGAGGAAACCTGTGTGTAGCCTTTGAGAAAGCGGTTAACAACCGGGGACTTAAAAAGAGAAGGCTGATCAGGAAGCCTCAGGAAGGCGGAAATGGCAGAATGACAGCCTTTGATAGTGCCCAGAACAGAGCGGAGAAACAGAAGAAGATCAGAAAGAGGGTCCGAAAGGGGATCCACAGGCTTTGCTATGCACCACGCCACAAATGTATTCCATTGGCAGGCATATACTGTTTTAGTGGAGGGATGACTGGCTGCCAGAATGACATTACAGACTTCGGGATGAAGGTTGAAAGCCGTTAACTGCCGCCACTCAATCTCAATGCATGGAGGTGGAGGCTGGACAGGTTCGGGTGGAGGACCACCCCCTGCTGCTGCGACAGAAGATCCTCCCGAAGAAGCAGACGGATCGATGTTCATACTGAGTAGCTCGGGATACCATACTCTTCGGTCCCTGTCTGGAGCCACAAGAATAACTTGGGCCCGGTCGCGTCTAATCTTCTTCAGCACTCTGGGAAGAAGTGGTATAGGCGGAAAAACGTACAGTAGACCGCAGCTCCACTCGAGACAAAAAGCATCATCGAACGAGTGCCGCCTTGGAAATTCTAACGTGCAGAACTGATAACATTGCGCATTCTCTTCAGTGGCGAACAGATCTAACCAAGGCTCTCCCTACTGCAGAAAGAGACCTTGCGCCACGTCCAAGTTCAGACGCCATTCGTGATCCATCATGCACCGGTGGCTGAGTTTGTCCGCCCTGGCGTTCAGAGAACCTGCCAGGTGTTTAACCACCAAGGTAATGCCTTGATGTTCCAGCCATGTCCAGAGGCGGAGAGCCACCTGACATAGGGTCCACGACCCCACCCCGCCCTGTTTGTTGCAGTACCACATGGCGGTGATGTTGTCTGTGAACACCTGCACTACACTTCCCCGGACAGAGGGAAGGAATGCCTTCAGTGCAAGTAGGATCGCCCGCAGCTCCAGAAGGTTGATATGGAGCCTGGACTCCGCCGGAGACCAGAGGCCTCTGACCTCTGCTTCTCCCAAGTGACCTCCCCATCTCAGGAGGGACGCATCTGTCACCACTGTGTGCTCCAGTTGGGGGAGGGAGAGAAATCTGCAGTTGACCCAATTGCCATTCATGAGCCACCACTGCTGATGCCGCGCAGAGCCCTCCGAGATCTGGACATGATCGGACAGGTTGCCCTAATGCTGTGCCCACTGGAACTTCAGGTCCCACTGCAGAGCCCTCATATGCCATTTGGCATGTCGCACTAGCAGGATGCAGGAGGCCATCAGGCCTAGGAGCCGGAGGGTCATTCTGACTGAAACCCGGGATAGAGGCTGAAAGAGCGGAATCAGAGCCTGAATATCCCAGACCCGATGCTCGGGAGTATGAACCCGAAACAGTGTTGAGTCCAGAACCGCTCTGATGAAAGGGAGCGTCTGAGAGGGACTCGGGTGTGACTTCGGCACGTTGATGGAGAACCCCAGCAAATGCAGGAGGTCGGCCGTAGTCTGGAGGTGGGTGAAAACCGCCTGGGGCAAGCCCGCCTTCAACAGACAGTCGTCGAGATAGGGGAAGACTGACACCCCTAACCTGCGCAGAAGAGCTGCGACCACCGCCATCTCTTTTGTGAACACCCGAGGAGAACTGGTAAGGCCGAAGGGGAGCACGGCAAACTGAAAATGCTCCTGGCCTACTGTGAACCGCAGGTAACGCCGGCAGGACGGGAATATGAAAATAAGCGTCCTGCAAGTCCAATGCCACCATCCAGTCGCCAGGGTCCAGGCCAGTCAGGACCTGAGCCAGAGTCAGCATCTTGAACTTTTCCTTCCAGAGGAACCGATTGACATCCCAGAGGTCCAAGATGCGGCGCAAGCCCTCCTTTTCCTTCTTAGGGAGCAGAAAGTAGGGGGAATAACAACCACTCCATACTTCCTGACCTGGAACGCACTTGATGGCCCCCTTGGCCAGGAGGGCCGTGACTTCCTGACGGGGAAGAACCAAATGACCCTCCGACATGCAGTGGTACCGAGGTAGCATGGCTGGAAGGGAGGACAGGGAGGAGAGGACAGAAAGGGGAGCGAGTAACCGTGGTGCATTATCTGCAACACCCACTTGTCCAATGTAATCTTGTGTCAGTGGTGGTGGTGGTGGCGAACCCTGCCAATCACCGGCGTGGGGTGCTCCCTGAAGCTTGGATTAGGAAGGCTTAGAGGCGGTAGCAGCGGAGTTGGAGATGGACTGACCCACGCGCTGGTTGCCAGACACGCCCCTGCGGAATCCACGGCCGTGCTGAGGCTGGTTCTGCACATGCTTGTTGGAGGGACGCGCCTGAGTGCCCCTACCCTGGCCACGAAAGGAACGAAAACCAGGCGTGGTAGGGTTCTTTGTAGAAAGACACAATGACTAGGCCGTAGCCCGGGAGTCTTTAAAGTGCTTCAGGGCGTTATCGGCCTTAATGCCATAGAGGCGGGAACCATCAAAGGACATGTCCATGAGCGAGACCTGGACATTGGGAGAGAACCCAGTAGAAAGCAACCAGGTGAGGCGCCGCAACGCCACCGTCGTAGAAATTGTCCTGCCCAATGAATCAGCGGTATCCTGGTGGGGTCTAATCAGGCCGAACTTTCTCGCCTGCAGCGCGTCCAAAATGCGGCTGCCAGAGCTATAGTTGGTTTGCCTAGATTCTGCTCCGTCTCTAACACCCTCCGCTCCCTGCACTGGTTGCCAGTGCGGTCGAGAATCCAGTTCAAGGTTTTGTGTCTGGCTTTTAAAATTCTAAAAGGCACTGCCCCCCAGATCTTGTCTAATCTTCTTTCTTTGTATGTTCCGTCTCGCTCCCTCCGCTCTCTGGGCCAGGCTCTCGCCATTGTTCCCCGGTTCAAGCTGTGCCGTGCCGGCGGCCGCTCCTTTCGAGTGAGAGCGGCGGCTATTTGGAACTCCCTTCCGGCTGAGATTCGACTCCTGGAGGACCTTCTACAGTTTCGTAGGGCGATTAAGACTTTTCTGTTTTAATTCTGGTTATTTTTGTGCTCCTCTGCCCTGTTAGCGGTGTTGTGTTTCACCTTGTCATGCGCCAGGACGCTCCTTTGCTGGAGCAGCTGTGCGCACAATAAATACCGTTAACATAACATAACATAACATCCAAACCGCACCGGATGGAAAACTTTGCTGCTTCCTTACCCTCTGCAATCGCTTGGTAAAGAATAGCCTGGACCTCCTCAGAACACTGAAGGAAGACCTGGGCCACAGATTCCCACACTGCATGGGAGTAACGGCCCAACAAGCAGGCAGTGTTAACCGACCGCAGCCGCAAGCTGGCTTAGGAGAACAATCTCTTGCCAAATTGGTCCAGCCGCTTAAGAGTCATTGTCCGGAAGAGCCGAGGGAAACGCACTCCAAAGACACATCCAGTTCGCCGGCATCCTCAAGGTCGTCCACCCAATCCTGCACGGAGTCACATTGCCGAGCGAGGGGGTCCTCGAACCCGTCCCAGTCCTCGTACGGCTATGGCGTAGCTGGAGCCGGTGGCAGCGCCAGCGCCGGAGAAGGGACAAGCGGCGCTGGGAACAGCGCCGGCTGGGGCAGAGCCGCATCCCATTGCAGATACCAGGCTGGAACAAAATGGCCCAGGAACCGGGGCAGGGGTGGAAGGAATGCCACCCAGCGCGGTGATTGGGGCGGAGCCGATGGTGGCGCCAGGGCCGGTAGCACTACACTTCGTGGTGCCGGAGCCAGCGGCGCAGGATCCTGTGGCGCCGGAGCCGGTGGCAAAGCCGCCGGGCCAGCAAGATCTGGACACGGGATCCGAAGGCACGCCGGCGAGAGCCCGGGGCCTGTAAAGGCAGTCCAAGGTAGCAAGAAACTCTTGCACCTGTTCGGTAGTCGCCGACAGACCCGGGTATAGCGGGTAGGCCGTGGGATTCCTCGTCTCCACAGGAGCCGTAGGGGCGGAGCTCCTGTCCCCCTCGTCCACCTCCGTGGAGTGACGGGGGGACGTCGGAGAGCGAACGGGCTTCTTCGAATTCTTTTTATGGCATCGCTTACCGGAATCTGAAGGTGAAGACTTAGAGCCCGAAGAGCGACTGCTCCGGTCCCACAAGCGGTCTTGGGAACGGCCCTTAGACGCGGAGCGGCGGCGAGAGGAATGCTGGACCTCCAGAAACTTCCGCCGCCGCTCCCGCAGGGCCTTTGGGGCCATGGCTCGACAGTCGAGAGAGTCATGGACGGTTTCTAGGCAGTAGAGGTACATGTCGTTGGGGTCCGCTACCGACATGGTACGGTGACAAGACCCACAAGACTTAAAGCCGGGCATCCCTACGTGCACCCAGAGACAGAAGGGGAGACAAAAGTCTCAAAAGAGTAGTCAAAAAATTACTGAGGTACGTGCTCAATCCGGATCTGTGCTTTCGGCGCGGAAAAAGAAAAATGACATCAAAGTGCATGGGTGGCGCCGAAGTAGTCTCTGTGACGTCATCTCGGAAGGAATCTATCATTAACGTGTCTCTTTCAGATAGGCAAAATTGCCCCTAACTTCTAAACAGGCCATTATTACCTTTCCAGCTGGAACGGAAAACAGAATTATCGAATCATCTGAATTAGCTTTGGCGTGGTCTGTTCTCTTTCCTGGGGGTGGCGGGTGACTGGGTCTGTCCTACTCTAAGCAGCTTTCCAGAAACACAGCCTTTGACCAAGAGCTCTTCATCGCACTGAGGTTGTGTTGCCGTTACCGTGTTAGTTTTAAACGTAGCGCTGACAGGCGAGCCCTCATTTGCATAGCACCCTGGCTCCTTAGAGAGAGCCTCAGCCGGCGTAACTACTACCAGGGCATCTGGGAAGGAGCGCCATCTGCCGTCTTTCAGGCCAGTGCTGGAAGCCTGCACCCTCGAGGCAAGAGGATAAAGGCAAAACTGCAGGGAGTGACTGTGACTGGACACATTTCCCTACTTTTTTTGCAGTTTTATATAGCGCAAACTCGACCCGAAGGTATCAGAGCGATTTATATGAGCACCGGTTGCATTACAGACAGACACCTTATTTTTTTTTTGGAGGCACGGGGAGTCCAAGTGATTTGCCCAGTATCACGGGATGCTTAGGCATCTCAAGCCAGACTCGAACCTGGTTCTCTAGCTTCATAGTCGGCCGCTATAGCCGTTAAGACACATCTTCTGAGATGTTCAAGTTTCAACTCTGAGTCGAGACCTCACTTCGAGGATAGCTTCTGAATTATATTGTATTGCAGTTGAAGACTCTGCATAGCCTTATTTGCATCTCTCTAATATTGCAGTGTTCTGGCACTTTTAGATATATAAATATATACACCGCTTCCAATTACAAGGCATTAGAAATTGAAGCCCTTAGCTAAAGGTACTGATGGTGTGTCAGATATATCTGCTTTATTTCAACAACTGAACTGAGATCAAACAATTTAAAAAAAGGGAGAAAAACAGCACTGTTCGACTGTAACATGCAACTGCGATGTATTTCTTGCCACAAATTACAGGTGCGTTACTTAATAACAACACATCTATATCAGACTAGTGGTTCGACATCTAATCGGGTCAGATCATTAAAATAAGGAGATTGAAACATACTCCTAGTTATCAACACCATTTAGTGGACAAGGTAGTACTGTGGTGGTAGAACTGCTGTAGCTTTACACATATCTAATGTTCACAACATTCAGCCAAATCAGTTGACATTCGTTTCATAATGTGTTCCAGGGTTCTCTAACATGTTTTGTAATAAGAGCTACTTATGCTCACTGCAAATTAGCCTGTGTTATTAATATTAATGTTGTTAAAGTGATCACATCAGACAAGGTTACATTAGTGGCCATCACATGCAAGATTACTAGCAGTGATACCTTCAGTGCGTTAGAGAGGGTTACCAGCTGCATTGTAAATAAGCATTGGCATAGCCAATAGGTCTCGCTTTTGGGACCTTATAAGTATTTAGTTATGCAGCACAATATCCTTGGTGCAACATGAACTGTTGCATGGCTAAAAACTTATAGGGTCCCAAAGGGGAGACCTATTGGCTATGCCAATGCTTGTTCTTTTGGGCCTTGAATTTATGCCTATCCAATGCGTTCACATCAGCATTGAGTGCATCGGTGAAGTACAGGCTGTATTTTCACAGATATCGCCCCCGAAATAAAATAAAAACCAACAGATAAGTGACAGAGCCCTGATGACGGTCTAAAGATTGACCTCTTTGGACCAGAAACGCGTCGGCATATTGGAAGGAGCTATTCGTAAACACTAATCGTTATTAAGATCAAATCATTACTCCTTCCCTCATTTTGACTTTGTCTCTTTTCGTATGTATAAATACTGATTTGATCATTTATGCACAAGATTTTTTCAACTGAATGTTGTGTATGTTTTGTATTATATGTAGATTGTTTGTAATTGTATAATAGGATTGTACATATTTGGTGTTTTGTAGACAGTGATGTATATATTTATTGTGATGTAGCTGAATGCTCTTTTTCTTCTTTGTAAAAAGTATAAAAACAAATAAATACTAAAGTTGACAGGTAGAAATAAATATACCAGGTCGAACAAAAAGAAGCAGTGTTTGTCCTATTGCCCTTAAATAATTGGCATTTTTTCAAAAATTCAAAGTGGGTGTTGGCATTTTTGTGTTTCTTTTATCCAATGCGTCCGGCGCAGACCAAGATTATGATCTGTTGGTGGGTCCATTACAGGCCCATGGCCAGGCCTGTTATGGGAATGACCGTTTGATGCGCGCATCTGCAATTGGAGTGTTGACTGAATGGAATACCTGTGCGGCTGCACAGCGCCTTTTGCAACAGAGTTTCAACAGAGTTTCATCGACTATCACGCAAGTTCTCCGGATATGCTCTTGGAAGCATCGGATTAGAACGAGCACGTGTGTTAACTCGAACAGATTGACTGGATGGCATCCCTTTTTGCTACGAATGATAGGGATGGGGTTTTGGAACAAATTGCATTCTTAGGTTCACGTAATTTGCATTATGCAGTAGTGGTATGATCATTTTACCAGGATTGGAGTATCATTCTGAAATGCTGGAATTAGCATGGCCTCCTCGGCCGTAGGGCTCTGCACAATTTGAAAAACAAGATATCCTCATGCTCCTCTTAGGGCCTAACACTTCCCAGTGGGATGTAGAGATGGCAATCCGTAAACTGTAGATCATTAAATTAGTTAACAGTAACAACTGTTATTTGGAAACTGGAGGAGTGCAGTACGATGTACTATAGAACATTTTGATCTTCAACTTGCACAAATAGTACAAAACTCGTCGACTAAAACATGAAATGCATGCACCCACTTTATGAAAGGCAACATAAGTGAGAAAACAAAGTTCAAAAGGAAAACTATTGTCGAAGACTTTATTGAGACCCACACACTAGATAACAGTACAATAGACAGAACACACATCTTGAATGGGCTAAGGCTGCAAAACAAGCTGTACACCAGCGGGTAGGAAGCTGGCTCTGTATATACTATACCAAAGTGAGATATAGTGTGCACAGAGTCCAGTGGAACCCCAAAGGTAAAGTTAAATAGAACCTTACCCTATATTTGTGGTAGTATGGTTGAGCAGTAAGGCAGTATCAGAGGACATTGTTAAGCATTTGTTGTACACATTCAATCAGCAAATTAATTCACACACTCAAAGACTGAACTCCAGACCAATTGTTTTTGTATAAAAATATTCCTTTAGTTATTTTATGTTCTAGAACCAAACAAGCCTGTCACAGGTAAGCAATAAATACTTTACAGAAGTAATCCAATTGAAATACAGTTTGAATGATAATTGCATATAAACTTTGATTTGATTTACAGTATGGATGCAGAGAAATGGAATTCTTAGAAAATGCAGTACATAGACTTGAATAGGCTTTTTAGTAAAACAGCAGGTAAGTTAATTTTGAGATTACTAGGCTTACACAGAGTAGTATACCTAGATACCACTCTGGGACATTTCCTGAAAACCGTTAAGTAAAATCGCTTTTGTTACATTATGCAATTTTCAAGACTTTCTTTAGTTTCTCAAACTCCACACTTGGAAACTTTTCACAGAAAAACAGTCATGTTATCCTATGGAGGCAAGGAAAATGCTACTTACCCGTAGCATCGGTTCTTGGGATGTAGAGCTGTAGATCTGCATACTTTTGCGTAGATCGCCATCTGGTGTTGGGCTTTGATGTTTGCACTTTGTTATTGTAGAAGTCTTTGTAGTCACGAGACAGGAGACTCCTCCTTTGGTTAGTAGTAGGCATGGGGATCAACTCCATCTCCAGATTGTTTTCGCCATAAAGGGTGATTATGGATTAGAAAAGATGTCCATATGTAATGTATCTAAGTAAGATAGTACTGCAACACATAGGTGTCTGGGGAGGCGGGGAGGCATATGTGGATCTACACCTCTACATGCCAAGAACAGATGCATACTTTTAAGTAGCATTTTCCGTTCGAGGCACATGAGCTGTAGATCGCATACTTCTGCATAGACTATACAGCAGTTACCCCATTAGCGGTGGCTACCTGTATATGTTGCAGTAGTTTGAAAAAGTGTTCTTAGTACAGCCTGGCCAACACTATCTTGTTCTTTTGCCTGCACATCTACACAGTAGTGTTTTGTGAAAGTGTGCGGTGTAGACCATGTTGAGGCTTTGCAAATGTCATCCATGGGGATGTTGCCTAAGAATGCCATGGATGCCCCTATTTTACGTGTGGGATGCACTCTAGGGGGAATGGATAACGTACGCTCTGCTTTTTGGTAGCATATTTGAATGCATTTAACAACCCATACGGCAATTCCAGCTTTTGATATAGGATTGCCCTTATGTGGTGGTGAGAAAGCTAAGAAAAGTTGTTTACGGAGTCTGGTTTTGGGAAAAATACTGGGAGCTCAACAGACTGGTTAAGGTGGAAAGCTGAAACTACTTTAGGTAAGAATTTAGGGTGTGTCCTACGAACCCCTTTGTTGTGATGTACTTGCAAAAATGGTTCTTGTATGGTTAATGCCTGGAGTTCACAAGGAAAGACACTTTCCATGTGAGGAATTGCAATTCACATTTATGTAAGGGCTCAAATGGGAGACCCATGAGCCTAGTAAGGACGTTTATATTCCATACTGGAGAGGGTGGAATTATGGGAGGAATTATACTTTTAAGGCCTTCTATGAACGCGTTGATGGGAGGTAACCTAAACAATGACAAGTGTTGTCTGTTTTGTAAGTAAGCTGCTATAGTAGCAAGATGTAATCGTATGGATGTATATGCCAGATTACATCTTTGCAGATGCAGGGGATAAAAGATAATGTTTTGAGTTGAAGCATCTAGTGGATTGATTGTGTTGTTATTGCAGTAAATTAAAAATCTTTTCCATTTAGCTGCATAGCATGCCCTAGGGGTAGGACGCCTAGCTTCTTTAATGACGTTTATACAGCCTGATGGGAGATTGAGTTAACCAAACTCTCAGGCTTCAGGAGCCCGATCGCTAGGTTTAGTTGAGCTGGTTCTGGATGTCTGATTTCTCCATGGTTCTGTGTGAGAAGCGCTAGGGAAAGGTGCAGCTTTTGGTGCAGAACTACTGAGAGTTCTAGCAGTGTCGTGGACCATGGTTGTCAGGCCCATGTTGGAGCAACCAGGATCATTGTGAGAGACTGAGTTTCACACCAGTAACGGAATGAGCGGGAGAGGGGGAAAAGCGTACGCAAATCTGCCTGACCAGTTCATACATTTCGCATTGCCTTTGGACAAAGGGTGTGGATACCGGGAGGCGAAGTTTGGGCATTTTGTGTCTGAATGTGTGGCAAACCGATCTATGTCTGGGTGGCCCCACATTTGAAAAAACAGATGAAGAACTTGCAGATAAAGTTCCCAATCGTGAATCTGCTGTTGATGACTGAGCAGATCCACAATTTGATCGATTATCCCAGGTAGATGCTTTGATGAGAGGTATATCTTTTGAGGAATGGCCCATCTCCAAATGCTCTGTGCTAGTCATGAAAGCTGCAGAGAAAGTGCCCCCCCGCCCCCCGTTTTTGTATATAGTACATTGCTGTCATGTTGTCCGCCCGGACGAGGACAGTTTTGCCTAGGAGATGTTTCCAAAAAGACTTAAGGGCGAGAAATATGGCCAGTAACTCCAGGTGATTGATGTGGAGGAGTTTTTGTTGAGGGGTCCACATACCTTGAATGGTGTGGTTTAAGAGATGAGCTCCCCAGCCGGTGAGCGATGCGTCCCCTGTTAGTACTATTTGTGGACCTAGGTCTAAGAACTGCCGCCCTTTGGAAAGATTTTGTGTGCTCCACCATTGCAGAGAGCGATATGTGCAGCTGTCCACCAACACCAGATCTGTAAAATGACATTAAGCTTGGTTCCAATGTTGTGCTAGACATTCTTGTATCGTACGCATTTGGAGTCTTGCGTAAGGGACAGGTAAGATGCAAGAGGCCATCATCTCTATTAACTGTATGAACACTCAAACTAGTAGTGAGTGTTGCGGATTAAATTTTGTTATGAGAGCTCGCATACTGGCTGGATTGGGGTGTGCTAGGGCTTTGGAAGTATCTTTTGTTGCACATAGATACTGCTGGGTGTGGGACGGTTGGAGATGTGACTTGGTGAGGTTTATTGTGAATCCCAAGTTGTGGAGCAGCTGGATTGTGTTGTATGTTTGTTGTGCACAATTGCTGCGTGATTTGGCTTTTATGAGTCAGTCGTCTAGGTAAGGGAACACATGAATGTGTTGTCTTCTTAAGTGGGCTGCTACCACTGCGAGACACTTTGTGAAAACTCTGGGTGCTGTTGTGACCACGAATGGAAGTACTTTGAATTGGTAATGTTGTCCATCCACCATGAACCGTAGGTATCTCCTGTGAATAGGAATGTGGAAGTAGGCGTCCTTGAGATCTAGAGTGGCAAGGAAATCGCCTTGTTGGAGCAGTGGGAGGACCTGTTGTAGCGTGACCATGTGGAAGTGGTAGGATTGTATGTACAGGTTTAACGGTCTGAGGTCTAATATTACAGAAAAGGGGGTGGTGATGAACAGAGTGTCTGAATTAAGCAGACCACTCTTACCCAGTCCAAAGATCAGGGCTTGATCCATCACCGTTATTTATCTCACTGCCCCATCCCAGCTCAGAACCTGGCTATATGCAAATTAGTCTGTCCCTGGCCCAGTGCATCATGGGAACAGGGCAGACCAAACTACCAAGCCAATTCTTCACCAGAAAGGAGACAAGCTACAGGTCTAATATTGGCCTGAGAGAAACGCCCTTTTTGGGAATGAGGAAATTAAAGGGAGTAAACCCCTGTACCTTGCTGGTGTAGGGGAACCGGTTCTATCGAATGTTTTTGCAAGAGAGAGAACCTCCTGCTTTTTGAAGCATTAGATGTTCTGTGGATATTGGACGTTGTTTCAGAGGTATGTGGTGAGGGGTAGAAGTTCCAGGCAGTAACCATACTGGATAATTTGTCTTACCCACTTGTCTGTGGTGATGGCATTCCAGACAGGTAGGAACTGTGATAGTCTTCCCCTGACCGGAGTGGAGTGGTCTGGGGGCAGTGGAGGGAAGTCACTGGTTTGTGGTGGGGGAGTTGGGGGTATTTGACCACATCCTCTCCCTCTGTTGCTATTGTCTCTGTAAGTCCCTCTAAAATATCCTGTTAGGGGAAGTTTGAGTGGGGCTTTTGTATGCTGAAGAGGTGTTTTCTGTGCCAGCTGTTTTGGAGGCGCCCCTATAAGAGGTGCGACGAAAGGAACCTCTACTAGTTGTTGCTTATAGAGCCCCCATGGATTTGGCTGTTTCTGTGTCCTTTTGGATCTTTTCTAAAGATGTGTCCACAGTAGGTCCAAACAAGTGTCCCTGATCGAAGGGTTGATTGAGGATAGTAGGCTGTTCTTCTTGTTTGAAACCAGATATGCATAGCCACGCATGTCTGCACAGTAATACACTTGTATTAATTGTGCGAGATGCTGTATCGGCTGCATCAAGGGCACATTTAATTGAGGTGTTTGTAATTAATTTCCCCTCTTGTATAAGATCGTTTGTCATGGTCTTATATTGGTCTGGGAGATGCTGCATGAGCTTTTCAAGCTCATCGTAGTGAGCCATGTCGTACGAGTTACTTACCTTCGGTAGGAATATGCTACTTACCAGTATGCATCTGTTCTTGGCATGTAGGGCTGCTGACATTTATATCTATGCATAGATCACCGCCTAGTGTTGGGTCCGGATGATTGCACCTTGTTGTCCTGGAAGAGTCTTCGAAGTATCACAAGATAGGTGGCTCCTCCCCTGGACTACAGTGCGCATGGGCATCCTCTCCATGCTCAGATTGTTTTTCGCCATTGTGGCAGAGATGGAGTATGATACAGTAAGTGATGACCATGCCTGTGAATAATTTTGAGTGCTACAGCTGCGACAGGCACCGGGGAGGAGGGTGGGAGATCTAAATGTCAGCAGCCCTACATGCCAAGAACAGATGCATACTGGTAAGTAGCATATTCCGTTCGAGGCATGTGGGCTGCTGAATTTATATCTATGCGTAGAATAAATAGTAGTACCCTCTTTATTGGCGGTTGCCCGTGCCAGCTGCAGCAGTCTGAAAAAGAGTTCTGAGAACAGCTTGACCTACAGCAGCTTGCTGTTTTGAGTGTACATCCACGCAGTAGTGTTTGGTGAATGTGTGTATGGTGGTCCATGTAGCTGCTCTACAGCTATCCTCTAGAGGAATGTTACCTAGGAAAGCCATGGATGCCCCTAACTTGCGTGTGGAATGCGCTGTTAGGGGAACTGTTAATGTGCGTTTAGCCTTTTGATAACAGATCTGTATGCACTTAACAATCCATCTGGCTATACCTGATTTTGAAATCGGGTTGCCCTTGTGCTGTGGAGAGAAGGCAACAAACAGTTGTTTAGTTTTCCTGAAATCCTTAGTCCTGTCTATGTAATACAGGAGAGCCCTTTTAACATCCAGTGTGTGTAGTGCTCTGTCTGCTACTGAATCAGGATTTGGGAAGAATACTGGTAGTTCAATAGTTTGGTTAATGTGGAACTGTGACACTACCTTGGGCATAACTTTAGGGTTGGTACGCAGCACGACCCTATTAGCATGAATTTGAATGAAAGGCTCTTGAATAGTGAAGGCTTGCAGCTCACTAACCCGCCTGAGCGATGTGATGGCCACCAGAAAAGCCACTTTCCATGTGAGAAATTGAATCTCACAAGAGTGAAGAGGCTCAAATGGTGGACCCATGAGCCTGGTGAGGACTATGTTGAGGTTCCAAACAGGCGAAGGCGGGTGTTTTGGAGGAATGACTCTTGAGTCCTTCCATAAAAGCTTTAATGGCTGGCACTCTGAAAAGAGAGATGTGCTGTCTATTTTGAAGATAAGCGGCATTGCAGCTAAATGTATTCTGATGGAACTATCCACAAGATTGCATTTGTATAGGTGCAGCAAGTAACATATGATGTTTTGCGTGGAAGCATCCAGTGGATTAATGTCATTATTGGAACAATAGATGACAAAACGCTTCCATTTGGCCGCATAGCATGCCCTGGTGGTAGGTCTTCTAGTAGGTCTTCTAGCCTCCTTGATGATGTCCATACAGTCAGGGGGTAGGTTTAGGTAGCCAAACTCTATGACCTCAGAAGCCAGATTGCAAGGCTTAACTGTTGCGGATCTGGGTGCTGAATGTCTCCATGGCTCTGAGTGAGGAGCCTGGGTGTAAGTTTTAGTCGCTGGTGGGGCAGCACTGAAAGTTTTAGGAACGTGGTGTACCAGGCTTGCCTCGCCCACGTTGGAGCAACTAGGATGAGTGTCATGGAGTGCTGCCTCAGTTTGCGCGCCACTAGCGGTATGAGTGGTGCCGGAGGAAAAGCGTACGCAAATCTGTTTGACCAGTTCATCCATATCGCATTGCCCTGAGACTGCGGGTGTGGGAACCTGGCGGCGAAGGTGTGGCATTTTGCGTTTTCTGGTGTGGCGAAGAGGTCTATCTCTGGATGACCCCACTGCTGAAAATATGGTTGGAGCACTGAGGGATGTATCTCCCACTCGTGCATCTGATGCCTGTGCCTGCTGAGCAGGTCCGCCATCTGGTTGTCCTTGCCTGGGAGGTGTTCCGCCATGAGGAACATGTTCCTCTGAATGGCCCACTTCCACATGCACTGTGCTAGGTGTGACAATTGTGTGGAGTGTGTGTCCCCCTGTTTTTGAATGTAATACATCGCAGTCATGTTGTCCGTCCGGATAAGCACGACTTTGTTGCAGAGATGCAGCTTGAACGCCTTCATCGCCAGGAAGATTCCCATCAATTCCAGGAAGTTGATGTGCAACCGTTTCTGCTGTGTGGTCCACAGTCCCTGCACAGTATAATGGAGGACATGAGCTCCCCAGCCCTGGAGAGATGCGTCCGCTGTGAGCACCACCTGTGGTACAGGCTCCTGGAACGGTCGTCTCCTGCAAAGGTTTTGTGTGTTCCACCAATGCAGAGAGTTGTATGCACGACCGGTCACCAACACTAGGTCTTTCAGCTGCCGTGAGCCTGGTTCCACTGGCGTGCTAAGCATTCCTGAAGCGGACGCATGTGTAGCCTCGCATGAGGGACTATAAAGATGCTGGAGGCCATCTTGCCTATTAGTTGCATGAACACTTGCGCTGGGAGTGAGTGTTGTAGCCTGAATTTTTGAATCAGTACCTGCATGCTGTTGACTCGCTGAGTTTGGTTGCGCTGTGGCAGTGAGAGTGTTTATTTCCGCGCCTAGGTACTGTTGTACAGGGGCGGGATGCAGATGAGATTTTGAGTAATTGAGTGATAATCCTAGACTGTGGAGGAGGTGAATCGTGTGGGACATGTGGCTGGCACACTGCTGGGCCGATTTTGCCTGGACAAGCCAGTCGTCTAGATACAGATAGACATGGATGTGTTGTCTCCGAAGATGCGCGGCTACTGTTGCCAAGCATTTGGTAAACACCCTGGGGGCAGTGGTGACCCCGAAAGGCAAGACTTTGAACTGGTAATGCTGGTTGTTGATGGTGAACCTGAGATATTTCCTGTGACTGGGGTGAATGGGAATGTGGAAATAGGCATCCTTCAGATCTAGGGTTGCTAGGAAATCTCCCTGACTGAGCAATGGCAGAACTTGCTGTAAAGTGAGCATGTGAAAGTGTTCTGATAGGATGTATTGGTTCAGGGGTCTGAGGTCTAGAATGGGCCTGAGAGACCCGTCCTTTTTTGGGATTAAGAAGTACAGCGAATACACCCCTGTACCCTGTTGAGCTAAAGGCACGAGTTCTATGGCCCCTTTTTGCAGCATGGAGATGACTTCTTGTTGCAATAAGTGCATGTGCTCTGCGGACGTAGGACGGTGCCTTGGGGGTATGTTGGGTGGAGTGGAGGTTAATTCTAGACAATAGCCGTGATGTATAAGTTGTCTCCCCCACCTGTCTGTGGTAATGCTTTCCCAGACTGGCAGGAACTGCTGAAGTCTCCCCCGACCGGTGTGGTATGGTCGGGGGGCAGTGACAAGACGTCACTGTTTGTTAGTGGCTGAGGATCTGGCATTATGATTTCCACGTGTTCTGCCTTTGGTACTGTTTCCACGGTATACACCCCTATTTTTCTTGTTATAGGTGGATTGTGTGCCTCCCTTGGTGTATTGGGCTTGTTGCGACGTTTGACCTCTAGAAGCTCCCCTGTTACCGAAGCAACGAAAGGAACTGCCCCTGAACTGTTGAAACTGCAGAGCTCCCATCGATTTTGCAGTTTCAGTGTCTTTTTTAATCTTCTCTAGAGTGGTGTCTACCTGTTCTCTAGAGTGGTGTCTACCTCAGGACCAAACAGGAAGTCAGGGTTAACTGGCTGATTAGAGTTGTTTGGATTTCTGACTTGAAACCAGAGATGCGGAGCCAGGCATGCCGTCTGAGCATTACGCTAGTGTTTATGGCCCTAGCCGCTGTGTCAGCTGCATCCAATGCACACTTAATGGACGCGTTGGAGATCAACATCCCTTCCTGTATAAGCATTTCTGCTCCCTCCTTATAAGCATCTGGCAGGTGTTGCAGGAGCTGCTCTAACGTGTCATAGTGGGCCCTGTCATATCCTGCTAACAGGGCCTGTGTATTGGAGATCCCCCAAATATTAGCTGCTTGTGCCGCTACATGCTTCCCAGACGCTTCCAAGATCTTGGATTCTTTTTCTGGAGGAGGAGCATCACCAGTTGTCTGAGAGTTTGCTCTTTTACGAGCATTAGCCACCACTAAGGAGTCCAAGGGGAGTTGGCCTCTGATATACGTAGGGTCCACTGGCGCAGGCCGGTACTTCCGTTCAATTCTGGGGTTTACCACCCTCGCTTTAGTGGGCTCTTTAAAAATGTCGCTAGCATGTTTGAGCACACCCTTGAGCATAGGCAGAGTTTTTACAGATCTCTCTGATGTTGAGAACGTATCAAATAGAAAGTCTTCCTCCACAGGGTCAGCGTGAATGTCGACATCATGGTTTAGGGCTGCCCTTTCAATTAGTGTGTTAAACGCAGCAGTATCTTCAGTAGGCGAAGTTTTGACTGCATATGACTGAGTGTCAGGGGTGGTGTGTGGTTCATCAGGGTCAACAGTGTCAGCCCATGGCTGGGACTCCTCCTGATCTGTGTCAATGGGATAGTTAAACTGGTCCTCATTGTCCCCTTCCTCCACATCCTCAGTGACAGGTGTGGGAGAGTAGGTATAGTCTTGCCCATAGGGCTGTATGGGTTCAAAAAGTGTAGGAGAGGCAGTAGAGTCCCTCTTTTTCTTCAGTGGTATCCTGTAAGACTCTATGGGAGTTTCAGGCCTGATTTTACGTTTATAAACGGTGAGTCGACCTGATGCGGAGTCGATGTACAATTTTGACTGTTCGTCATAGGACGGTGGTTGGAAGAGAACGTCTTCCGTCCGAGGCTGGGTGGGTGGGTGCATCCCCCGTTGTGGACTTTGCTGAGTCGGCAGCCTTTGGGAGTTGGACAGTTTTTGGCCGTGCTGTGGGTGGCAGGCCATATTTCATCGGCGCCGTAAGCATAGGCGAGGAGCCAAATTGCTTTGAAGCCTTGGTCTTTGATCTGACCGACTCCGACAGTTCCGTGTGCTTGTGGCTTTTTGTCGACTCGAGCCGTTGCTGCGCAGCAGGTACGCTTGTGTGCTTTGACGAGGGCTGTTCCTTTGGGCCGAGTTCGGATTGCGGCTCGAAGGTCTTGACCAACTGCGGCTTCTGAATCTTCGGGTCGATGGCCTTTTGTGCCTGGAGTCCCTTGGAAGAGTCGCCATCTTTGGAGCCGGCCGTCGACGTGACGTGTTTAACTGCAGACACGGGTTTTGTCGCTCCGATCTTCGGGTCGACGCCCCTGTTTTGACTTGGTAGGTTTTCAAGTCGTCGAGCCGATGGTAGTTTTCACCACTTTCGGTTTCGTTTTAGTGTCTGTATGTTTCGGTTTCTGCTTGTCCACCGATTACGGCCGTTCGACCGATGGCTCATTAGAAACGTTCTTAGTCGGGCCTCGAAGCGGGACTAGAGAACTTGCGTGAAGATCTTGGCTAAGGCCCTCCGGCGATGCCTCGACCTGAGCCGTGGAAGAGTCAGTATGGGGCCCCGCTACTGCGGTTGGGCCTAGCTCCTCGCTTGAGTTGTCGTCGACGGCTCCGAGAGGTTGTACGTCGTCTCCTACCTCGACGATGTCTTCATCATGGACGTAGAGTTCTTCCTCGTCCTCATTGTATGGTGAGTCCTGCTCCGATGCGGGATCCGAGTGCCGAACAGGATCATCTTCTGGTACACCCTCCTCGCCGTCACCCCCGAAGATGTTTTCTGGATCGGGTGCCGACTCACGCGCTGACTGTCGTGCCGCGCATCGAAGACGAAGAGTTTTCTTCGATCTGAATTTCGAACAGGCCATGCAGCTGGCCACGTCGTGGTACGGTGAGAGACATTTATTGCACACCGGGTGCACATCGATGTGAAGGTATTTTGAGTTGCAAACGGGGCAGCGCTTGAACTGACTCCGTTCCATCGTCGATCGCCGATGGGGCCTTTGGTGTCGAAAGGCAACAAGTCTTCGACGTTGTGTTCCAAGAAACTCGAAACAAGTAGAAGGCACCGGACGAAAGACAATACCGACGCCCCGAAGGCCTTTTGGCCTTGAGAAAGAGTATTTATATATATATTCCGAACTTGAGTTAAGAAGGTACTTCCGAACCCAATGGCGGAAAAAAACAATCTGAGCATGGAGAGGATGCCCATGCGCGCTGTAGTCCAGGGGAGGAGCCACCTATCTTGTGATACTTCGAAGACTCTTCCAGGACAACAATGTGCAATCATCCGGACCCAACACTATGCGGCGATCTATGCATAGATATAAATTCAGCAGCCCACATGCCTCGAACACAATGTATCTGGTAGATACGATTCTAGCCGAAGATTCCTTCACGAAGAATTATCCCCAGGCGTGGGACTGGATCCGTAAAACTTTTTGCCACAGCATCCCTGCGTGACAGGGGGACGGCATCACGCAACTCCGCCCAGGCGTTGTCAGCGTACGTTACGTCAGCGAGGTCACATAAGTCCAACCTCGGTGCGCCTACGTCAGTTTTGTTCGGATAACTTTTTCGTGCCAAAACACGGAGCCATCAGACAAAACTGTGAGAGTATAGGAACAGTGTGCGAAAGAAAAAAGGATTGGTGGGGAACAATACCATAAAGAGCAGTGCCAAACACTGCAGTACCCCAGGCAGGGAAAAGAATAAAGAACAGAGCATAGCCCTAAACAGCAACCCTGCCAGCACGAGAATAGCCCCCCCTGGAGTAAGAACACATGAAAAGTGTCATAAAAACATAACAGGACCACAACCCCAACCAATTACAATGAAGGGGAACCAGCCCGGGACAAACCAGGAACTGCAAAACTCCAAGACAGCCCCATCACAGAGTGTGACAACCCTCATAAGGAACAAAGGGCAGAGGCACGGCCAAAAGACCCCAACCTGGAGGATAGATGAGGGCTCAGAACCCTAGTATTAAGGGGGGCAGTGGAAGGTAGGCCCCAACCTGGAGCAACCAGAGCATAAAGGCACCGAAGTACCTATAAACCTATCCTCCAATATGCCACAAGGGGAGGAAAAGGAACAAATAAACAGGACGAACCTCCTGTCAGAAAGAGGGAAAGAATGTACTCATAAAAGGCACAGCCCCTCACAGGGAGGCAAGTGCAGAAGATCAAGTAAAAAGTCCTCGCAGAACGGGGAGGAAGGGCGGGCCGTGAAGGAATCTGCAGCTGGAATCGTCTCTACCAGATACATTGTTACCGAAGGAAAGTAACTCGTACATCTGATAGAGACTAATAGCCGCAGATTCCTTCACGTAGAATAGATACCCCTGCCATACCCAGGGGGAAGGAGGGTCTGTGAGAGGACCCCACCAGCCTGGTCATACCAGAGGGTCCCACAGGGGCCTAGTCCCAAAGACAGGACAAGCAGCCCCGTCCCCCAGGCAAGGGGAACCCCTGCAAGCAAAAGACCACCAACCCCGAAGGGGATGCGGGGAAAAGAAGAGAAGAGGTAGCCCGTCCTCACACAGCAGAGGAAACCAGGCAAGGCGAAAGGAGGCCAAAGCACCCCACACCCATACGAGGCGACAAAATCTCCTCCCAGGCCAAGGCAAGGAAGAGGAGCACCGAAAGAGAAGAGCAACCTAGAGACTCCAAGGAGGAGAGGCAGAACAAAGGCAAGACCCCACTCCCCCACCAGAAACACACCCCGTGAAGAGGGCAGCCGAGCCTAACCCAGCCAGAAGGCAAAGACCAGACAGAACGGCACCGTCCGCAATAAGCAGGCGGAAGCCGAAAAGGGCAGCTCAAGGTCACCCAGGAAGAACTGTCCAGCGCCTCGCAGGGACAGACTGCACCCAAAAGGGAACAGGACTCAGGGACCATCTCATTCCACAGGGAGGAGACGTAGAACTGAGAGCAAGGCCCACTGGAAGGAGCGGACAAGAAAAGGATGACTGTCCCACCAAACTGCCAAGAAGGCACAATGGTGCAGAAAAACAGTAGGTCAGCACCAGCAAGTGCAGCCAGACACCAAGAGCACCGCAGAAGGATGCTCTCAGGGCAAGCCAGACGTCAGTCGACGACCAAGAGCAAGAAGGCGAGAAGGCTCCGAACACGCTCCACGGGGGAGTCCGCACCCACAGTCCAAAAAGAAGTGGAACCAGGCAGAACCAAAAAGCCCGGCCGCAGACACCAGGCCACAGCAGGCAAACAGCGCAGTGACCCGGGAGAAGGACACCCCAGGCGCAACTCAAGCAATCAGCAAGAGGATTGCATCTGCAACATACCTAACGCCACGGAGAACAGAGGCCCAAAGGCAATAACAACTCCCCAGCGTATAATAGAGCTATATAACAGCTACCACTGCCCCAAATAAGGCATGTCACTTCCCAAAACATGGGAACCTCTCGGGAACAAACGTCCGCAGCAGAGGACAACAGAAAATACCTGCGGAAAAACCCGCAGAAGGCTTGTCAAGCAGCCAGAGAGAAAAAACAGCAGGCCTAGTCGCAGGGCCAGCATTGTGTAGAAAAGCCAAAGCAAAAACAAACAGTCAAGAAAGGCCGGCCAGCAGCCAAAAGAACCACAGTCCCAACAAGGAGGACTCGAGTGGCCATGAAGCACACAGAACACACATCTGGGGCTACCTGCCCCAACGGAAGAACACCTCCAAGAACCAGTTCAAGGCACAGGTCACTGAGGGGGAGAAGGAGAAGGAGGAGTAGGACGGCAAAGCCCCGCCAAGAACCTCTGAATGGCCAAGTCCGCAGGGGCATGGAGCACCATCGAAGGGAAGGTCCACCAGCCGTCCCCGAACATTCTCCGGGAACACACTGTCTCGAAGCCAGGCATGACGATGAAGGGCAAAAGAAGAAGCCATGGCACTACCCAGCACCTCCGAGATGTCCCGAGCGGAGCGAAGAATAAACGCCGCCAGCTCCCGGCCATCCAACACATGGTGCCTCAGATCAACACAGGCAACCTCCTGAGAAGCGGCAGACATAAGGGACTCCACCGAGTCCCACAAACAAGAAGTGGCCCTAGTCAGGACACACAGCGTGTTAAGGGCCCGCAGAGCCGCACTGGTTGAGGCGAACATATTGCTCCCCCAGGAGTCCAGTCAGTGGGCCTCCCGTGACGGGGGATACAACAGCGATGGCAGAGAGGGAAAGGCATTCTGCAAAAGGGGGCCCCTGGTAGAGGAGTCGAGGGAAAGACACGCCGGATCACGCAGTGCCAGATGGTGGCGGTGTAGAAGGTGTTGGGGCACCGGGTCCCCAAGAGAGAAGAATGGAGTGAACCCTCGAAGGGAAGCAGCAGCTCCCTAGCACCAGAGCCCTGATGGAGAACCTCTAGATGACGATTTGCTGGCAATTGGGTAGCTAGATCACTAATGCGCAAAATTCCCACAGCCATGGAAACCGCGCGAGTGAAGGCCGAACCCGCATCCGTAGGGCCCAGCGTAGGAGAAAGCAGCTCCTCGGTAGGCGACTGCTGCAATCTAAGATGGCCATCCCCCAAGCCAACCGCAGGGAGGAAGGGCCAGGTCCGGAAAGAAGGAAGAGGGACTGAGGAGTGGGGGACCTGCGGCTCCTCTGGCTAAGACCGCGGAGACGGCGTGGAGCCGCCTTTGGACGACTACGGGTAAAAAGCCACAATGCGTCAGCCCGTCTCCAGGGAGGATGAAACCAACGAGCGTCGAGCCCCTGGAGAAGAGGCGTCCGAGGACGAGTCAATGTCCCGACGCCGTCCTGGCACGGTAGAGTCCGCAATCTGAGGTAGGACTTCATTGTCCAACGCCAGGGGAGACGCCGGAACAACCTCCGCCACAGCGCTTGGTGCAGGAGACCGGGGCTGGGCCAAAGCCAGGGCGGGGAAGGAGCGGTGCCGGAAAGGTGCCAGCCTGTCATCCGATGAGGCAGCCGCCTGCTTGGAGGAACTAGAGGAACCCAGGGAGGGAGGAGGAGTCCCCCGCCAGCCTCGAACCGTGACGGGACAAGAGGGGCCCTCCACCGACCCCAGTGGTGCTGCCAGGACCAGTAGCCGCCGGCGCCGAAGCGGCGTCACTTCAGCCTCAGACAAGATTGACGCCTGTCCAGAGGACCGAGAGGGGCTCGGGATGCGACCCAAGCCCTGGTGACCTCACGCGACACAACAGGGACT
Organism: Lissotriton helveticus; assembly: GCF_964261635.1. Taxonomy (NCBI): domain Eukaryota; kingdom Metazoa; phylum Chordata; class Amphibia; order Caudata; family Salamandridae; genus Lissotriton; species Lissotriton helveticus. Next base: position 1,863,279,680 of record NC_136057.1, read on the forward strand.
CCCGCAGGAGTTTGCGGCATAGCAGAGGCGCTGTGGTCTGAAGGAGGGACCCCCGAAGGGCCGCATCTCAAAGGCACCACATCCACCGAACCTGGATCCGAGCCAGTCGGCGCCGGTGCTGGAGCCGCTGGCGACGCCATGGAGGGCCCCACACACTGCAAGGGATGCAGTGACGTCGCAGGAGGGGGAAGGAGGAGGAGGAGAAGCCAGCAAGGCCTGCAAAGACGCCGCATATGTCTCCATCTAGGCTCTAGTCGCCCCCACAATGGGAAACGGCGGATAGGGGGACGACAAGCGGGCCGCACCACCCACGGAGAACCCGTGCCCCTAACAGGGCGGGAACCGACCCTTGTGGACAAACAGACACTTACCGACAGGTGAGCGACGCTCCTGGCACCTCGGAGAGGGACAATGTTGATGAGGGAAGTAGCGGGTTCGAGAACCCTCCGCAGGGGTGGGGGATGATGCCGATCTAGACATGCGGGCAGAAAGAAGTTTCATCCGGCGCTCCCGCCGGGACTTCGGTTTCATCTGCTGGCACGCCTCACAATCTGTGGAGTCGTGGTGTTCCCCTAAACACCACATGCAGATGGGGTGAGGGTCCGTTGCCGACATCAGGCGTCCACAAGACGAGCACGTCTTAAAGCCCGAAGGCATGCCCACATTGTCCCCACACATACACGCAATAGTGTAAAGAGAAAAGGCCTAAAAAGGCCTAGAGCACAATCCCGATCCGCGATGCATGAGGAAAATCAAACAAGCATTTACAATGCAATAGGTCTCCCAGTATTAAAGTTTGAGCTATTGGCATTGTATATTACAATGTGTTACATTAATTTGTTATCAAACTCTGAATTGTTGTATAAAGATGATTTGTGTCACGTGACTTCCCTACCATCTCCTGCATGGCCTGCTGCCTGCAATGTCGTAATGCAAGAGGATGTTCCTGAAAGAACTTTACAATCTACTTCAGCAAATGTGACTTTGCCTATTCACTGGATCAACAGGTGTGAATGAAAAACTCCAACTCATAGCTTCACAATAAAGTTAACAGTAACGCCAGGGCTGTAGCAAGCACCCCCACCTGCAGAGACACGCTTTGAAGTGGTGGGCGGCGGGCAGCTGGCTCTCAGTCACTCACGCCTTCTCTATGAAACTGGCTGACAAGTGACCCAGACGTTGTTATTTCTCACGAGACGTCTTATTTCCTTTTTGCACAAATTACACAGAGTGCCGAGGAGTAATGGTATTAAAGAAAACAGGAAGCGGAACATCTGAGCAGCTGCTTACACCAAGAGAGTTCCTCTACAGATGTTCCAAATGTTTTCAACGTAATCCCTTCTAAACAGTTCCCTTGGGAATTGTTTTATGCAGCTCATGCAAAATGTGTACTCTGCCAGCGGCAGAAAAAGTGAAAAATACATGCATGGGCGCTGTTAAATGTCATCTCATCTGGGGCCGAGTCTTGAAGGTGTGCGCTAGGGACGGACGCAGCTGGGCGCCTCATTTAAGCCCTTTCACTGTCATGTGTACCTTTAACTCGGAATTTCTCAAAGATTGTGGATAAGCTGCATTGCCCACAGTTCGGAAACAGTGAGCATTATTGCTTCTCTGTTTCCCAGCGTTGCTGCCTGCAGCTTGTGTACTGTGAGAAACTCATAGTTAAATGCATGTACCTTGGAGAACGGAACAGCAGCCCTCGCCGTGCTCTGCTCCATCGCTGCTGTTCATGCTACCTGCCTATCTTGAATACCACTTTTCTTTCAATTGTGTTCACCCCTTGCGTCTCTCTCTGCACCAGTCACACATACAGTAGTGTCGGTGTCACACATACAGTAGTGTCGGCCCCGTCTCTCAGTATACTGTCATAAATTTTTTCAGGCTGTCTCCATAAGCATTGCCTCGCTCACTGTCTCTGTCTATTTTAGCCTCGCTCAGCATTCTCCCTTCTCTGTCCATCCCCCCCGTTGTCTAGCTGCCTCTCTTCTCTCTTTGTGTCTCTTTGTATGTCTGCCCATCTTCCTCTAGCCTTTCCTGCCTCCCGTTCTCTCCACTACACCCTTGTTGTCTCTATGGTCACAGCTGTATGACGTTATGTTTTATATGTCCCTGTCAGCTTGCGTGCCTCACCCTGTCCTTGCCACTGCCCAGGTAAATCAAACCTTCCAAAATAAACGAAACCGTGTGTTTCCTGTCCCCCCTGCAATGGGACATATTCTATGTGTCTCCGTCCGAGCCCTAAGTCCTCCCCCGTTTTTGGGCGCTGCCTCTCCTGTGTGGTAGATTTTCCTGGGTAATTTGTGCTGGCATGGTTTGAATGAGTCTGGGTGAGCGAAAACACAAGCTGCGTTTTCTTTGCAGTGCATAAAATTATGAAACGTACCACATTTATTAACAACAGAGCGGTGTCATGCAGTGCAGCCCTGGTGAAAAGCAAAACATGCTAGAGGGTACTTTAAATCAATCATAGCCCTTTCATTCCTAGTCGGCACAAGTGTGCACATTTGCAATACGCTGGAGAGCAGACCGTTCCAACTTTTGAATGTAAGAATTGGGGCATAGCACATTAGTTGCACTTGTTTTCCCCACATTCCAACTCGAGCAAACTCGGTTTTTACACCGTCTGCCCACGTAATTTGCGCCAGGTTTACCAGTGAGAATCATGGCGGCAAAGCCTGCAGGCACGCAGAGTTGGTTTCTTGATCTGGGTACACATGACTTGTTGCACTGAATCAGCAATTGTGCCGGACTAGGAATGAGGGCCTCTTCACGGAGTAAAACGATGATAATACGGAAAATGGATGGGCACATTATCTGACTTCTGTTTTAGCGCAGTTCGAGAAAGGCTGCATGGATTACATTACCTAACGTGGAGGTGAAGAACACTGGTTCTGATCCATTCCCAACATATGACCTACCACCAGCAGATATTGGCCGCCCAGCCAGCACTTCATCTCAGCGAACCTGCTCCTGTACTCCCCAGCTGGTCGTGTGCGCGTGAGGAAAACTACCGTGGGGCGGGACTTCCGTTTCCTGCTGGAAGCCGCGCCCACGGAGTGCCTGCCCAGGAGAGGAGCGGTGGCGGCTGAAGTCCGGAGTGGCGGTAAGTGGGGGCGGGGGGGCGCTCGGTGCACTTGTGGGTGTGTGTGTGAACGCGTGTGTGTATGCGACAGCGGGGGTAGGTTCTCTGTATGTGTGGGTGCGTGCGTGCGTGCATGGGCGCTTGTGTGTGTGTGTGTGTGTGTGTGTGTGTCTGTGTATGCGTCTGTGTATGCGTCTGTGTATGCGCATGCGTGTTTGGTGAAAGAGCTTCTCGGGAGACAGCAGCTGAGCGCGTTCGCGAGCGCGTGCCCCGCTCAAATAGCCTCCTTGAAGAGGCAATGCGCGCGGCCAGCGCTGTCTCCTGGGAAGCAGAGTCACTGACAAAAGATCTCCTGGCGGACACAGCGCTGACGCGCTGTTAAACGCCAGGAGACCTAAAAACTGACGTGGGTGCGCCGGGGTGGGACTTATGTGACCTCGCTGGCGACACGCATGCGGAAAACGTCTGGGCGGAGTCGTATGATGCCGTCCCCCCCGGCGCGCTGGGATGCTGTGGCAAAAAGTTTCACGGATCCAGTCTCACTCCTGGGGATAATTCTACGTGACGGAATCTGCGGCTAGTAGTCTATATCAGATATACCTTGCTAGTAAGGCTTTGAGTTGGTGATACGCCTGAAGTTTGCCGCCTGGGCGCAACTCTTACCTGATGCATCTAGTAGTTTAGACTCTTTGTCTGGCGGAGGTGCATCACCTGTGGTTTGGGAATTTGCCCATTCACGGGCATTCGCCACTACCAAGGAGTACAGAGGAAGTTGATTTTTAATGTTAACTGGATCACTTGGAGCCAGTTTGTAATTTTTCTCAATTGTAGGATTGAGCACTGAAGCTCTAACAAGGTCTTTAAAAACCTCAGCAGCATGTTTAATCATCCCTTTGAGCATAGGGAGAGTGTTTGTTGTCTTTTGAGGCTATGAGAATGTCGCTAATATAAATCCTCTTCCAGGGGGTCTGAATGGAGTTGACTCCCATGGTATTGTGCAGCTCTATTTATCAGTTGCGCAAACCCTACGTTGTCATCTGGAGGGGATGGTCTGGAGGGGTATAAATCTGGCTCAGGTACATCTGGGACATTATAATCTTCCCAAAAGTTATGAGGTGGAATACTGTGGGTGTCATCATCAGTATCTGTATCATGATGTGGTGGGTCTTTGTCTTCATCTCCACCCCCTAAATCCTCATTGTCATCTTGTGTTGCAAGTGATAGAGGAGGTATTGGAGAGTGTGCTGGAGAAAGTATAATGGCTGGAAGCTATGGAGGTGGTGAAGAGGGCCTCGTAGGTGAGGTGTCGGAGTCTTTTTTTCTTTGAGGGTATCTCAGGTGTTTCTTAGGTGTCCAATGTCCTCTTTTTAGGTGGTATAGAGGTGACTTGCCCAGTAATGGGTTCAATATGCAGTGTATTTTGCTTAGGATCCAGTGGATCTGGATGGAAAAGTTCCTTGGATGCACTGTCTTTTTTCGGCGCCGAGGATTTACACCCTAGTGGTGTTTTGGCCTATATTCCTTAGCTTTAGGAGGAGTTGTGTGTCCTTTTTCTTAGGTGCAGTTTGACTCCGAAGATTTCAGCTGCTTTTTGGGATCCGAAGTTTTGGATGGAGTTTGCTTTGGTGCCAAAGTTTCTGGTATTTTGGATTTTTTCGGTGTCAAAGGGTCTGGAGTCTACGGTACCGTGGGATTATGTTTCGGTGCCGAAGAGGGTTTTTCGGCACCGTGATGTGGCTGGCTCGATCCCGAGCTGCCTGAAGGCTTAGTGGGTTTCGGAGCGGGGCCCAGAGGTGGGGCTTCTGAAGCAGTATCACGGTGTTGAAACAGACCAGGTGAAGGTGTTACCGGAGCCTAGTGTTTTTTGGGAGCGGGGCATCGACGTCAGTGGACCTGGAGTAATCAGCTGGTCTTCCGAGTCGGATTCGTCGGCTTCGGAGACGGTGGCTTGTTCATCTTCTGTCTCCGGATCGTCGGACTTGTCTTGAAGATGTCTTCCGGCACGGAGACTGTTGATCTGGACATTTCGTGACGTCGTGCACGGCGATCACATATAGCCTTCTTGGACCTGAAAGAATCACAGGCCTGGCAGTGTCGACTCTCGTGTTCTGGAAAGAGACAAAGGTTGCAGACCTCGTGGAGATCTGTGTGCGGGAATTTAGCCCCACACTGGCATTTTTTAAATGGAGTTCTGTCCGTATGCTGGTTGATGGGGTTGATCGGCCTAACTGCCAATGTCGACGACCGGACTCTCTTTGGGAAGTATATGTGTGTTGATAGATAGCGATCTAAACAATACAGTCAACCGGTGAGAGCTTTGCGCGTCGAAGGGGAATCGAAGCGACACCGACCCGGAACGCAGCAAATTAAATCTGAAACAGGTGATGGGAAAAAACAATCTGGAGATGGAGTCGATGCCCATGCGCACAACTAACTAAAAGAGGATTCACCTATCTTGTGACTACAAAGACTTCTACAATAACGAAGTGCAAACACCCGAGCCCAACACCAGGTGGCGATCTATGCAAAAGTATGCAATCTACAGCTCATATGCCTCGAACATAGTGTAATCGGTTTTGAGGTAAGTAATCGGTCTTTGGAGTGGAGGTCCGGGAGTAGACTCAAGGGTCCCCCAGGGTCAAGGATGCAGTCTAGTTACACCCTCAGCGGCACTAAGGCGGCCGGGTGCAGAGTGCTGAGGCCCAATGTTATCCAATGGGGGATAGGGGGTCTCCGGTTGGTGGCTGCTGGCTAGCAGGCCACTCGGCTGTGGGAGCAAAGCTCCTGGACTGTAGCTCAGGGCATATGGGGAAACAAATTGGCACCAAAGGTGCACCCTCAGCGGCACTAGGGCAGCTGGGTGCAGGGTGCTGTTTCGACGTCGGCCACCCTTTTGGTTTCAATAGAGAACCTCTGGTTTGCAAAAGCCCTGCAGTCAGGGAGACGAAGGTCTCCTGGGTGCGATCACCACTTCAAGAGGTAAGTTAGGAAGTTAGAGGTTGTTTAGGCACCGTTAGTTAGGGCACACAAGGCCATGGGGCATCGGTGCAGAGGTGCCTTTGGGGGTCGGATTTTTTTACCAGCTCCTGTTTGCGGTTAGGGGGGCCTAGTGGATTTAGATTGCAGGCGTCGGCTGGGTCTTGAGGCAGGTCTGGGGTCACCCAATCTCGGGTTCGGATTGCCGGGGTGTCCTCCACGTGGTGTTTGCCCACTCGAGTCGTGGACGGCGGGTGCAGAGTGGAGCGTAGTGGATTTGCGGTGTCCGGCCGGGGTAAGAGGTTGTAGGTTAACAAATCTGGTGCTCACGGGAGACAAAGTCTTTGGAGTTGAAGGTAGTCAGGTCCTCTTGGGGTTTTCGAGGTTGCTGCCTGCAGGACACACTGGGATTTCGCAGGAGCAGGTTCGAGGTGGAGACAGGCTGGTAGGGCTGGGGCCAAGTCAGTGGGCGTCTTCCTCTTGTTAGCTTTGGCATGGCTGTTCGGTCCTTCTTTTCTTGTTGCAGATTCTTGTCTGAGGAAGCAAAGTTCAGTGGTTCCCCTAAATACTAGATTTAGGGGTGTTACAGGTAGGTAAGAGACCGGGATCAATGGTTCCCTTCCCTGGGGAGGGTACACCCCCTATTATGCCACCCTCCAGGGGGAGGGGGTATAAGCCGGTCCCTGGTGGGTCCCCAAATCTTCAAGATGGCGTGGACGAAATGCGTTACTTACCTGTAACTGCAGTTATCCAGTATTGGTGTCTTTCATAGATTCACATGCCTGAATCTTTCCCCGTCGTCGAGACGGGAGTCTCCGGTATATAGAAAAGCAATGTCCCATGGACATATAAAGAGAAAAGTAGGCCTAAGGGCCTCACCTTAGTAGCCTATCTGTGTCCTTATGTAAAAAGGACCACACTCCTGAAGAGAGCCAATCAGCTAACACCTCCCTCTAGAACCTTCCTGTCAGGAGCCGCAGTCTCTCAGATTTTCGTACTCACCAAGCTAGATAGGCGTAATACTAATAGAGAGATAGGTGAGTCCTTCCAGGGGAGGCGGGAGGGTTGCATGTGAATCTATGAAAGACACCAATACTGGATAACTGCAGTTACAGGTAAGTAACGCATTTCTTATCCAGTATTATGGGTGCCTTTCATAGATTCACAGGCCTGAATCAGAGTAGCAAGCAATACATTGTGCACATTTCTGGTGGAATATCATATGCAAGTCATGAGATAATACATATCATGCCACTATGAATCATCAAGACCCATAAACCAGAAACATTATAATAAAATGTGCATACCAGCAAAGGATGGAGGGATAGAGGAAGGCTCACCTTACTGAAACAGATGGCGTAACACTGCTTGCCCCACGTCTGCATCCTTCATTATCTCCGTATCCAGGCAGTAGTGCCTGGTGAAGGTATGCGGCGACTTCCATGTTGCCACTCTACAGATATCCAGAACTGGCACCCCTGCAAATAGTGCCGCAGAAGTGGACATGGCCCTTGTAGAGTGAGCCCCGACTTTTGTCCGCAATGGTCATCCAGCTCTGTCATGACAAAAGGCAATTGCCGAAGATATCCATCTTGAAATACTTTGTTTTGAATGCGGCATACCCTTTCGTAGTGAACTGAAGGCTATGAATAGCTGAGTTGATTTCCTGAAACTGTTGGTTTTATCAATATAAAACTTTAGACACCTCCTAAGGTCCAGTGAGTGCAGAGATCTTTCGGCTGCAGTGCTGGGATTTGGGAAAAATGACCTGAGGATCACTGGCTCATTTAAGTGGAAGTCCGACGGGACTTTAGGAATAAACCGAGGATTAGTTCTGAGAACCACTCGGTCACCCTTAAACTGCATGAAGGGGTCCTGTATGGAAAGAGCCTGTAATTCACTGACCCTCCTTGCTGAGGTAAGCGCTAGTAGAAGGGCTGTCTTCCACGAAATATATTTGATATCCGCCCTATGGATGGGTTCAAAAGGGGGTTTCATCAATTGGTTAAGGACCACATTGAGATGCCATGTTGGAGGAATTATCCGTGGTCGAGGAAAGGATCTGTAAAGTCCCTTGAGGAACTGTTTTATCAATCTATTAGACCAGAGGGAGGGTCCTTTCAATGTTCTTTTAAATCTTGAAATCGCAGCCACATGAACTCTAATGGATGCATGGGCCAAGCCCGACTGCGCCAGCTGCAGCAGATAGGGTAATATTTGTTCCGGAGAGGTGCGGAAGGGACGTAAACCGTTGTCCGCACACCATATACAGAAGCGTTTCCAATTCAGGAAATAGGTCTTGTTAGTGCTGTCCGCTCTTGCCTTGGCTAGGACGTCTTTACACTCCTGCGGAATGCTCGGTTTACTGAACTCTCGGTACTCAGGAGCCAAGCCGATAACCTGAGAGATTTCAGATCCGGATGTTGAACCTGCTTGTTGCTCATCATGAGCAGAGACGGATGCTGAATCAGACGGATTGGCGGCCGTAGTGAGAGGCGATGAAGGTCCGTGAACCAGTGCTGTCTTGGCCAGAATGGGGCAATCAGAATCAACGTGCAAGGCTCCGCCTTCATCTTCCTGAGGACCCTGAGAATCATTGGAAATGGCGGAAATGCGTACGCAAATACGTTGCGCCATGCTATGGAAAATGCATTTCCGAGGGACCTTGACTGGGGATGCCAACTTGCGAAGTTTTGGCATTTGGCGTTCTCCCTGGTCGCAAACAGGTCGATTTGCGGTGTTCCCCACGCCGAAAAGATGTAAGCTACCATTTCCATGTCGAGTTCCCATTCGTGGGACAGAGACCTCTGCCTGCTCAGTGCATCTGCTATGACATTGTCCTTGCCTGGGACGTACTCCGCTTTTAACGAGATGTTGTGGAGAACAAGCCAATTCCAGATCTTCTGCGATTCGCGCGATGGTGTGAGCGAACGCGTTCCTCCCCGTTTGTTCAAGTAGTGCATCGTCGTAGTGTTGTCGGTCCTGACGAGCACTGGGGAGTTCTGGATCTGTGGTAGGAAAGCCTGCAGGGCTAGGAAAACCGCTCTCAGCTCCAGGAGGTTGATATGAAGCTGTTTTTCCTGGTTCATCCACTTGCCACTGATTTGTAATTCCTGAGAGACTGCTCCCCAACCCTCCATAGAAGCATCCGTTTACGTGTGGAGCTGGAGGGAGCAGAAATGGCAATCCCTGAGAGAGGTTCTTGAGCGACCTCCACCACTGCAATGCCTTGGTTATTTGTTGTGTAATCGCAATGCGTTCCTCGAAGGATCCCGAGCATTGGGTCCACTGACTGGACAGACCCTCTTGCAGCGGACGCATCCTGAGGCGACAGTGCGGTATAAGCAGGATGCACGAGGACATCATCCCTAAGAGTGATTTGAAGGTACGGACTGGCAAAGTCTTCCTTGAAGCCACTGATGCGGCCAGAGAGACAAGCTTGTATTTCCGCTCCTGAGATGGGAATGCCTTCGCATTTGCCGTATCCAATGTCGCCCCGAGAAAGGTAATGACTCGGGAGGGCTGCAAAGTAGATTTCTCGTGGTTGAGTGTCAGACCCAAATGCCTGAAGAGATTCAGACAGGCGTTGGAGGATGCGGTTGCGTCTGCCAGAGATGGTGCCTTTACCAGCCAGTCGTCCAAATATGGGAAGACTTGGTGTCCGTGTTGCCTGAGGAATGCTGCAACCGGGGAGAGGCATTGGTGAAAATCCTGGGTGCAGACTTGAGGCCAAACGGTAGGACACAGAATGGGTAGTGCTGACCTGCTACTGCAAATCTGAGGAATTTCCTGTGTCGTTTGTGGATAGGGATGTGAAAGTATGCGTCTTGTAGATCTAAAGACGTCATGAAATCCCCCTCCTCTAAGAGACCCAAGATCTCCTGGATCGTCACCATGCGAAACGATTGACTCTTCAAGAATGCGTTGAGTGCCCTGAGATCCAATATGGGCCTCCATTTCTTCTTCTTTTGAATCAGGAAGAAGCGGGAGTAAAATCCCTTCCCTTTGTGAGCTGATGGTACTCGCTCTATTGCTCCTTTCTTTAACAGAGGAGATTTCTTGAAGAAGCAATCGCATGTTGTTGTGTTGCATTATACGAGGAGGAGTTGTCGGGGGAATTGTTTTGAATTCTTTGGAGTGTCCAAATTGTATCAATTGCAGCACCCATCGGTCGGTTGTCATTGCTTTCCAATTGTGAAGGTAGTGGGTCAGGTTTCCTCCAATTTTGAAAGAATGAGATGGTGGAGGGACTGGCTGCTGGAAAAGGTCATCGGTGTCCGCCAGTGGTTTTCTTTTGGTTTTTCCCTCTATAGTTGGATTTTCCATAAGAGGTTTGTCGACTTTGCTGCTGCTGTCGCGACTGGAACTGTGAGCGGCCTTGACTATAGGAATATGAGGACCTGTTTGGATAGTTTCCTCTGTAAGAGGATTGGCCTCTGCCCTTGTTCCCTCGAAAGGACTGATTTCTGAATTGAAGTGTGCCAAGTGCTCTTGCTGTGTCCGTATCCTTTTTTATCGCTTGCCGGGCCTCATCAATTTTTTCCCCAAATAGGTGTTGACCGTCGTAAGGCATGTCAAGGACTTTGGCTTGCACCTCCTGCCTAAATGAGGTAGCTTTGAGCCACCCCTGCCTTCGCAATGCTGCTGCCCCTGCTAGCTGCCTAAAACCCATCATTGCTACATCCATAGCACAGTCAATCAGTTAAGAAGCCGATGTTTGACACTCTTTGAGTAGGGATTGAATCTCCTCTTTCGTGTCGTCTGGTAGCTCGGATAGATACCGAGCAATGTCAGCCCACAACTGCCGATTATACCTTCCCAACAGTGCAATTGAGTTTGCTACTTTCACTGTCATGGCTGAGGTGGTAGAGAACCGTTTTCCAATGCTGTCCAGCTTCCTGCCCTCCTTATCTGGTGGAGCTGTCACCTGTGAGGATGGGTTCCTAGCATTTTTCTGCGCCGCCTGAGTGACCACCGAATCCGGTTTGGGGTGACCTGTAAGGCAAGCTGGTGCCGTTGATGGGGCTTTGTACTTCTTATCCAGCCTTGGCGCAACCGCCGATACGGAGGCTGGTGTTTGCATTAATTGCAGACCCTGCTCCCATATGTGATCGATGATGGGAATGGATCTGGTTGTCTTCTTAATCGGGTCCTTAAAATCATAAAGAAAACAGTCTGTTTCATGAGATTCCATAGTCGTATGGAACCTTTTGGCCGCTCTCTACCAGATTGTGGAACCCTCCTATGTCTGCAGGTGGTGAATCTGAGCTTGCGGGTTCAGGCGAGGCTGGAGAAGAAGCTATATAGTCCACATCGTCCCCATGATCGGATTGGACCTCACCCTCTTCTTGTTCTACCTCCTCATCGTCGGAAGACGGAAGATCTGGTACTGGCTCCCTTTCCTGATGAGACACTAAGGGCGGTGGTCTAGCACGTGGAGACCCACTCACCCTAGTTGTCGATGGAACCGGTCCCGTTGCCTGTGGGGCGGAAGAATCTGGAAACCGTTGTTTGTAGTCCTGGATCAAAATCCTTAAGTCTGATACTATGGACGCTGGTAGACATACCATTGGTGTGATTTGTGTCTGAACCTGTGATTGAACAGTAAGTTATTGAGGAATTTCCACCTCATCGGCCTCATCGTCTGTGCTTTGGCACTTCACCACCAGGTGAGATGGACTCGTAGCCTGCATGTCCTGTTCCTCATCTGAGTCGTCATCCTGTAGAAGACAAGATGGTGGCAATTTTTGCACCCTACTGGGAGACGTTAAGTCTGGAGTAAGCGTCTTTTTTTACGGTCTTTACTTTTTGTGAGGCTTGTTGTAGACCAGTCTCATCTGTCAAAACTGGGCCCGACGACGGTAGGGTCGTCGACGGCATAGTAGCCACACTTTCCGTCGACGGTGGAACCATCTCAGACTGCTTCCACGGTATCGTCGCTCTCGTCGACGGTAACTGTACCGATGCAACCTTCGGCGACGGCGTCACCGCCGACGGTGGCTTCTTCGTCGTCAATGTCTTCGTTGACGGCACACCCGTCGCCGAGAGAATCCTTGTCGACGGCAAAGGCGTCAACGTCTTTAGCTTTGTCGTCGACACGGACATCGTCGACGAGATTTTAAGCCTCGACGACTGATTTTTAATGAGAATAATCGACGACACAGGCTTACCCGCTGACGACGAGGGAGTAGTCTTCGTCAACGATGAATGCGCCGACGACGCCGTCGTCGTTGACACTCTTGTCGTCGAAGTGGAAACATAGACAGGAGACACAGCCTTCTTTTGCGCCGACGATAGCGTCGACGACGGCGCTAGCTTCCTTGAGGCAGGAACTTCCTTGTCAGACGCTGAAGATTTAGCCCCTGAAGACTTTTTAGCAGCCTTCTTAGGAGGAGCGTCTGTAGGGCTAGGCGAAGCAACCCTTGGCCTCTTCAAGGATAATTTAGAGGAGCAATCTCACCGTCCTCTGAAGACTCCAAGTTGTCTCTGGTCTTAAGTTTGTTCAGCCAGATTAAAAGTCGTCCTGCTCTGTCCTTAAGCGTTTTTGTAGAGAATGCTCTACAAATTTTGCATTCCTTTGGCGAATGATCCGGATACAGACAGTATAGGCATGTCTTGTGCTGATCCTCAATATGTAATCTCTTCTTATTACAAGAAGCACAAGCTCTGAAGAGACCCTTCTTCTGAGGGTCAGCCATAGTCAGATTTTGATGAAAGTAATCCAAATTTGTGAAGAAATAGCTTAAAACAAGCAAACCTGAGGAGAACTCAGGTGGAGACTCCCTAGCACAACATGCGGTAGAAAATCTGAGAGACTGAGGCTCCTGACAGGAAGGTTCTAGAGGGAGGTGTTAGCTGATTGGCTCTCTTCAGGAGTTTGGTCCTTTTTACATAAGGACACAGATAGGCTACTAAGGTGAGGCCCTTAGGCCTACTTTTCTCTTTATATGTCCATGGGACATTGCTTTTCTATATACCGGAGACTCCCATCTCGACGACTGGGAAAGATTCAGGCATGTGAATCTATGAAAGACACCCATAATACTGGATAATGAAAGTTGTGCTTCACCTCACCTTCCCCACCTGAGGGGTGGAGTTGGCAGAAGTGGGGACACCTCTCTTGGTTACTTCTTTTTCCTGCTGGTTCTCCCACCCAAAGTGGGGGTCAGAACCAGTTGGGACCAGTTGCTGAAAGCAGCAAGTGACCTGGGGAAGCTCACAAAGGCGGCAAGCCTTTGAAGCTACCACCTCGTGAACCCTGCCCAATCTGGGGGAGGAGGCTTGGCACCTCGTCCCAGGATGTGCATTGTTTCAGGCCCCAGAGAGCAGCAGGCTCTCGACCCAGGAGTCCAGAAACATGTCTGGTGGTGGCAGCTGAAAGCAGCCACTCAGCCTTGACACTAGTGGTAGGTTAGTTTTCAAGGGGCATCTCTAAGATACCCTCTGTGTGCATTTTTAATTAAATCCCACACTGGCGTCAGTGAGGTTTTAATGCGCTGAGAGGTTGATACCTAACTTCTCCGTTTTGGGTGTAGCCATTATCGTGCTGTGGAGTTGATAATGACAAACTCCCAGCACCATATACTCTTAATGGCAGCACTGCACTTACAATGTCTAAGAATGGACTTAGACACTGTAGGGGTACATGGCTCATGCACCTGTACCCTCACCACTGGTATAGTGCACCCAGCTAGAAGGGGTGACTGACCTATGCGAGGGCAGTGGGGTGTAGGCATGGCACACAGGTATGTGTGCCATGTCGACTCTTCACTTTGTTCTGCACCAAGACACGCAGCCTGCAAAGGCAGTGAGTGTCAGGGTACAGGACCTCTAAGGGTGGCACAATAAGTGCTGCAGCCCTTAGAGGCCTTTTCTGGTCACAGTGCCCTGGGTACCTGTCGTACCATTTACCAGGGGCTGACCTGTGAATAGAGATGACCATTGAGTTTAAGCTTCAATGCAGTTTTAGGGAAAGAACATAGGCCCTGGGTACCCGATTAGCGGGAGCCTAGGCACACTCAGTCACAGTACATCAGTAATTCAGCAAAAAGTGGTGGCAACCATGCAGAAAGAGGGCACTTTCTCACACAGCCGAGCTATCTTTAGAATATGGAATGACTACAAGGCTTTTTATGCTTAACAAGTCGACTGCAGTGCTCAAAAATACAGAGAAATAGTAACTAGACCTGCAGGGCTAGTAACTTAAAAATCTACTTGACCCAACTGTAATGTAATTGACCTCTGTCTCTGAAAGCCAAGCAAATGTGACAAGTTAACAAGATTTAAAGACATTATTGCTCATTCACTTAGTGAGCAATACAGATGCCTTTAAATCTTGGTATCTTTTCACATTTGCTCTGCTTTCAGAGACAGAGGTCAAAAGTCAGTTTGTTTTTCTATTCGCCAGAAAGGAAGTGTAAGACCTAAAAATAGCCCGTCTTAATTAAATCTGGCTTGGAAATGTGAGTGGGCGAGTGGAATTTTTGCGCCCTGAACTGTGGTAGTGAGTTTCCAGCCATCCCACCTCAGATAATCATACAAGCATATATAGTAATCATAAAAATATTACTATATCTCGGAAAGCAAAATCTAGTTTCCCAAGCAAGGACACTGCTTCGCTGTAGACAAAGTCTGTTTCAGAAGCAATTAAACCAATATTAGGGAACTAAGTGTGAAGTCCTCTTTCTAAGGCAGTTTATGACAATTTAAGGCAAGGTGCGACAGAGCTTTATGCTAGTTTTAAACCTCAAAAATATTTACAAGCGTAAAGCAGAAACAATAGAGCTGTAGACACAATTCACTTTCAAGTTATTAATTAATGCCATGAACTCAGAACTTTAAGGTGTGAGAGTATTTTGCCCATTTGCAAGGTAGAGAAAGATACAAAATAGAAACGATCAAGGAATTACCGGTCAAATGTAAGGTGCCAGTAGCTACACTGGCAGGGCGGACTAATATCAAAAGAGGAGACAAAGTTACGGACATTTACAAGTCTAGAGAGAAGCATACTGACACTATCCCTTTTCTCCAATTTCCCACATATTATTGCATAGGCCAACTTTAAAGCATTTCCCCATTGAACACCTACCGTCATCTCAACATTCCCAGCAGCCCCAGCATCTTTGGGTTTGGCGTCTTTGGTTCCGATGTAGGAGCCGATGGTCTCACAGGACCAGGGAGAGTACTGGCTGTAATCATTGCCTTTGAATTTCCCAGCAACCTTCAGATCTTCATCCAAGTACTAAAAGAAAGGAATGGAGAGCACAGGCCAATCAGTGAGAAAAATAGTGATGGAGCACAACATAGCAAAGTAGCAGGTCCTCAAGAAAACCAACCCACTCAGGCTCTACTTTCACTTTTACTTTGTAGGTCTCAGCTCTAGACAGCGCATGCACTGTCTCGAAGAGATATGTTGTATATATTTTGTGGGCTTCACCGAACCCATGGGCTTCGCATTTTCTGGCTCCATCATCGCTCCCCTATTCTTTCTCCTCATTTGCCAATGGCATACAGGCGTCATGCCTCTTCCTGTGTTTAGCCCTCCCCGAGAGCATGGATCAAATACTACTATCCATCAACTGCTCCCATTAGAGCAACTGCTTTAGGAACTACTTTTTTCTTTTTTTTTAAGAGCACCTCACATGACCGTTCTAATGTTCACTCGCTACAAACT
Organism: Lissotriton helveticus; assembly: GCF_964261635.1. NCBI lineage: Eukaryota > Metazoa > Chordata > Amphibia > Caudata > Salamandridae > Lissotriton > Lissotriton helveticus. Next base: position 1,863,295,411 of record NC_136057.1, read on the forward strand.
ACTTGTTATATCGTCACATTTGATGTGCATTGTGGTTTTGCTTGATCGTACTGCAACACCCTCCCGATTCTCTGACTGACTGCTAGGTACATGAGTGCCCATGCAGAAATTAGGCACAATCCAATTAAAAAACGGACACATATAAAGTAATATACAGACTCAGATCGAGCGTCTCAAACTAAAAGCTTAAAATGGAAGGGACTCAAGTTCGACAAGTTATTACCATAAATACATAAAATTGTGCTAGAACGGTCAGCTATTTTGGAGCATAAAATATTACATATGTCACAACTCAGAACAACCAAATGCTAAAAATTGCTATTTTAACGAAGAAGCAGCTTTAGAATGCCAAATTCTTTTATTTTAGAACTACGTTCTATGTGGTCAAGAAATGTTACCAGTTTAAAAAATGAGTGTTTACGTAACGCAATATAAGATTTTAATTATAACTTTAACTTTCACACAAGCATTAATAATGTTGCGGAATACTTCCCACCAGACATAGCATTTGTATCTTTCTTCTGAAGTTCAATGATGGCAGTGCTGGATATATGGCTGTATCCTGTCCCATTTTTGTTTCTCGGGTCCAGTGGTTTAGCTGTTGCAGAGGGGAGAGGTTTGTAGGAAGCTAGCTCTGCAAATACTACACCAAAGTAATGTATAGTGTGCACATAGACCAGTGAATCCCCAGAGGCTAAAATAAATAATACCTTACAGTTTGAAGTTGGCTCTGTATATACTATACCAAAGTAAGGTATAGTGTGCACAGAGTCCAGTGGATCCCCACGGTAAGCAGAGGATAAAGTAGATACCTTACTCTATATTTGTGGTAGTGTGGGCGAGCAGTAGGGCTTTATTAGAGGGTAGTGTTAAGCATTTATTGTACACACTCAGCCAAGAAATGTCACACACTCAAAGACTGAACTCAGACCAATGTGTTTGTATAAAAATATTATTTAGTTGTTTTTTATTTCTAGACCAAGCCAGGCCGGTACAGGCAAGTGTAATAGTACTTTGCAAGAATAATGCAGCTGACTACAGTTTGAATACAGTTGAATGCAATTGGATTGGTTACAGGCAAGTCATTTGTTCATAAACAGTTGAAATTACTTTTCAGTTACTTTTGAAATTACTTTGTGAGTTACTTTTCAGATCACTGTTGTTACTTAGTGTGGTATACCTGGATGCCACACTGGGACACTTCCTGGATAAAGTTAAGTAATGCAATTTGTTTTCAAAACACACTTGTATGATTTTTCATAGAATTTCCACTCCACACAGAACTTTTTTACAGAAAAGCAGTCAATGCAATCCGATGGGAGGAAATTGAGTTATCGGTAAGTACTTTTGGGAGTTAGGTTTCACAAAGTAAATAAAACTGTACTCTTTTGTATAGTGTGGTTGGGCAGTTAAGCTTATCAGAGGGTTGTGGTAAGCATTTGTTGTACACACTCAGGCAAGAAATGGTTACACACACTCAAAGACTGAATCCAAGACCACTCATTTGTACTAAAGGACAAGTTACTTACCTTCGGTAACTTCTTATCCAGTAGAGACATGATCTACCCGCATATTCCTTACCTTTCCAGGTGTCAGGCTGGATCCAGAAGATTTTTCTTGGCAGTACTCCTGAGCACTGGTTATTGGTGTCGGTCAACTTCGCATGACGTCGATGTCGTGACATCCACGTCGTCAATAGAACCGCCACCCCAGCACGCTGACGTCAGTACTATTCACAACTTTCCATGCCAGAAGCTCGAAGCCATGAAGTAACTGACCATGGTCTGTTAAAAAATTAACAGCTAAAGCCCTGAAGAAGAACATCCCAGACACTAAAAACAATTCAGCAGTGTGGAAGGATGGGTAAGTCGGTAAGAAATCTGCGTCTGGATCATGTCTCTACCAGATAAGGCATTACCGAAGATAAGTAACTTGTCCATCTGATAGAGACATCTACCTGCAGATTCCTTACCTTCAAACAGATTCTGAATCAATAACATCCCCAGAGGAGGGACTGCGGAAAGGTTTAGACCAGAAAATCCTGCAAAACAGAGTGACCAAATAGGTAATCTCTGGAAAGTTGGGAATCCAGGCATTAGTCACTGGCGAACGTGTACAGCGATGCCCACATGGCTACTTGGCAGATATCAGAAACTGGGACACCATGCTGGAGACACGTGGTGGCCACGTTTGCCCTGGTAGAATGGGCTATAAGACGTACAGGGGGAACTTTTGTTCGCTAAGATGTGGTAAATTTTGATACAGAGGATAACTCAGGCTATAGTCATCTATCGGACAGCACAGCCTTTGTTCGAAACCACATACCCTACAAAGAGTTGGTCATCCACCCAGAACTCTTTGGTTCGATCAAGATAGAACGATAACGCTTTGTTTGGTTAAAGACGGTGGAGAAGCTCCTCTTCCTTAGAAGGGTGCGGTGGTGCACAGAAGGTGGGAAGAGTAATAGACAGTCCCATGTGAAAGGGTGTCACCACCTTAGGGAGAAAATATGCCCTTGTGCGGAGCACCACTTTATCTGGGAAGACTGTCCGGAAAGGAGGCTGTGATGACAGTGCCTGCAGTTTGCTCGCCATCCTGGCAGAAGTTATTGCCACTAAGAAGGCTGTTTTGAAGATGAGCAGCCGTAGAGGGCACTTGTGCAGCAGCTCAAACCATGCACACATCAGTGAGAACCACACCAAGGTCCCACTGTGGCATGATACAAAGTGAAGGAGGAAACAAGTGGGTTAACACCCCTTCAAGAATCTCTGCACCAGAGGTGATTTGAAAAGCGAAGGCTGATCAGGCAGCCGAAGAAAAGAGGAAAGGGCCAAAAGATAGCCCTTTGAGGTGCCCAGAGCAGATCCCTTATGGGCCAAGGAAAGATGGGCCAAGGGAAGTATAAACAGGACATCAGATAAAGTTACAGATAAAGGGTCAATAGACCAGCCTGTACAATATTTACAACATTTGTTCCATCAGCAGGCGTAAAACAATCTCGTGGAGGGACACCAGTCTGTCAAAATAACCTCACAGACTTTGGGAGGAAGGTCAAAAGCAGTTAACTGTCGCTGCTCGATCTCCATGCAAGGAGGCAGAGAGTGGACAGGTTCGGGTGGAGGACGCTTACCTGCTGCTGTGGCAGAAGTTCCTCTCGAAGGAGCAACCTGACCGGAAGGGTCTATGCTCATGTCTAGAAGCTTGGGATACCAAACTCTCAGTGCCCAGTCTGGAGCTATAAGAATAACTTGTGCTCGTCGCTCCTGGTCTTCTTGAGCACTCTGGGCAGGAGTGGTGTGGAAAAACGTATAGGAGGCATGAACTCCACCTGGGCGAAAAGCGTCAGCGAGCAAGTGCCACCTTGGAACCTCCAACGCACAAAACTGCTGACATTGTGCAGTCTCTTCGGAGGCGAACAGATATAACCAAGGCTCTTCCCACAGCTGAAAGAGACCTTATGCCATCTCTGAATGGAGACGCCACTTGTGATTGCGAAGGGCACTTTCAGCTGAACACGTCAGCCCTGGCATTCAGAGAACAGGCCAGGTGTTGAACCACCAAGCAAATGCCCTGATGTTCAAGCCAAGTGCAGAGAGACAGGGCCTCTTGACAAAGAGTCCACAACCCCACTCAGCCCTGTTTGTTGCAGTACCACATGACGGTAGTGTTGTCCGTGAACACCTGTACGAGCCTTCGCTTTATCGATGGGAAAAAGGCTTTCAGTGACAGTCGGATCGCCTGAAGCTCCAAAAGGTTGATATGGAGCTTGGCTTGCGTCGGAGACCAGAGTCCTCTGCTCTTTACCTCCCCCAGACAGCCACCCCATCCCAGAAGGGACGCATCCGTCACTACTGTGAGATCTGGGTGGGGAAGGGAGAGGAGTCTGCCCTTGAACCAATCGCAGTCTGTTAGCAACCACTGTAGGTCTCTCACGGTGCCCTCTGAAATCTGAACCAGGTCGGTGAGATTTCCTCGATGCTGATCCCATTGGAACTTAGGGTCCCACTGCAGTGCCTGCATGTGCCTCCGTACCTAGTTCACTAGCAGGATTCAGGAGGCCATGAGGCCCACAGTCTCAGAGTCATTCTCACCGAAATCCAGGATAGAGACTGAAACATCGGTATCATAGCCTGAATATCCTGGACTCTACATTCGGGAGGGTAAGCCCAAAACTGCATTGTGTCCAAAACTACTCAAATGAAAGGCAGCGTCTAAGAGGGGGTCAGGTGTGACTTCAGCACATTGATTATGAACCCCAGCTAATGCAGGAGGTTGGTGCCAACTGCTTGGGACAAGCCCACTTTTAACAACCAGTCATCAAGATAGGGGAAGACTGGAACCCTGATCTCTGCAGATGGGCTTCAACCACTGCCATCACCTTTGTGAACACCCGAGGGGGCTGGTGAGGCCGAAGGGGAGCACTGCAATTTAAAGTGCTTGTAGCCCACGGTAAATCGCAGGTAGCGACGGTGGCAGGCAGGACAGGAATATGAAAATAGGCATCCTGCAAGTCCAACGCTACCATCCAGTCTCCTGGGTCTAGGGCAGACAAGAACGGAGCAAGGGTGAGCATCTTGAACTTCTCCTTTTTGAGAGAGTAGTAGAGGGCTCTGAGATCTAGGATAGGACGAAGGCCTCTGCCCTTCTTTGGGACCAGACAATAGCGGGAATAAAACTCATAGCCTATCTCTGGCCCAGGTACCCGCACTATAGCTCCCTTGGCCAAGAGAGTCTTGACTTCCTCGCGGAGCAGGGCAAGGTGATCCTCCATCACCCGATCGTATATTTGTGACAGATGGAGGAGTAATCTTGATGGTCCGGGACTAACCAATTCCGACAATTTGCAACACCCAGCGGTCCGATGTGATGTCCTGCCAGTGGTGGAGATGATGGCGTACACTGCCACCGACTGGCTGTAAGTGATCCTGGAGGATCAGACTAGGAAGGTTTTGCGGTGGAGGGGATCATGGCTTGGCTCGACTTCTGACCTCCGGACCCGTGGTGAACAGCGTCCCATGGCCCAGCAGAGGTTGCTGAACTTGCAGCACCCGCTGGCCTGAGTAGGGTTGACGCGGTTGGTAGCCCCTTCCATTGCCATGAAAGGAGCAAAAGGCAGATAGAGGCCAAGAAGTTGTGATGAGGCCTAAGGAATTGGCCGTTGAATGAGAGTCCTTGAAACGCTCAAGGGGAGAATCAGCTTTCTCTCTGAAGAGACGTGAGCCATCAAAGGGCATGTCCCTGAGGTTAGCTTGGACATCCCCAAAAAAACACATGTTCTCAGCCAGGCAACCTCTGCAGTGCCGGACCCCGGGCAGAGAGCAGCTTTAGGGACCGCTCCTTCAAAGCCTTCGGCGCCATGGCCTGGCAGTCGGAGCACAACTTAGAGTCATGGTCGCGCTCAAAGCACCTTAGACACACCAAGTGGGGGTCCGTGACCAACATGGTGCGGTGACAGGTGCCACGCGGCTTGAACCCAGAGTTTTTCTTACTTCACATTCCTGTAGGAAGCTGGCTCTGTATATAATATACCAAAGTGAGGTATAGTGTGCACAGGGTCCAGTGGAACCCCAAAGGTAGGCAGAGGTAAAGTTAGATAGAACCGTACTCTCCATTTTTGGTAGTGTGGTCGAGCGATATAAATGTCAGCAGCCCTACATGCCAAGAACAGATGCATACTGGTAAGTAGCATATTCCGTTCGAGGCATGTGGGCTGCTGAATTTATATCTGTGCATAGAATAAATAGCAGTATCCTCCTTAGCGGCGGTTGCCCGTGTCAGCTGCAGAAGTCTGAAAAAGAGTTCTGAGAACAGCCAGACCTACAGCAGCCTGCTGTTTGGAGTGTACATCCACGCAGTAGTGTTTGGTGAATGTGTGTATGGTGGTCCATGTGGCTGCTCTACATATATCCTCTAGAGGAATGTTACCTAGGAAAGCCATGGATGCCCCTAACTTGCGTGTGGAATGCGCTCGTGGGGGGACTGTTAATGTGCGTTTAGCTTTTTGATAACAGATTTGTATGCACTTAACAATCCATCTGGCTATACCTGACTTGGAAATGGGGTTGCCTTTGTGTTGTGGAGAGAAGGCAACAAACAGTTGCTTAGTTTTCCTGAAATCCTTCGTCCTGTCTATGTAATACAGGAGAGCTCTTTTAACATCCAGTGTGTGCAGTGCCCTGTCTGCCACAGAGTCTGGATTTGGGAAGAAAACAGGCAGTTCTATGGTTTGGTTAGTGTGGAACTGCGAAACCACCTTAGGCATGAATTTCGGGTTGGTACGCAGCACCACCCGATTAGTATGAATCTGTATGAAGGACTCCTGAATAGTTAGGGCTTGAAGCTCACTAACTCTCCGTAGCGATGTTATTGCTACCAGAAAAGCCACTTTCCATGTTAGAAACTGTATCTCACAAGAGTGAAGAGGTTCAAAGGGTGGTCCCATTAGTCTGGTGAGAACTATGTTTAGATTCCAGACAGGTGAAGGAGGGTGTCTGGGAGGAATTACTCTTTTGAGTCCTTCCATAAAAGCTTTAATGGCTGGCACTCTAAAAAGAGAAAGATGCTGTCTGTTTTGAAGATAAGCTGCCATTGCGGCCAAATGTACCCGAATGGAACTATACGCCAGATTGCACCTGTATAGATGCAACAAATAACATATAATGTTTTGCGCGGATTTATGTCATTATTAGAACAGTAAATGACAAACCGCTTCCATTTGGCCGCATAGCATGCCCTGGTTGTAGGTCTCCTTGCCTCTTTGATGATGTCCATACAGTCAGGGGGCAGGTTGAGGTAGCCAAGCTCTATGACCTCAGGAGCCATATTGCAAGGTTCAACTGCTGCGGATCTGGGTGCTGAATGTCTCCACGGTTCTGAGTGAGGAGACTGGGCTTGAGGCGCAGCCGTTGGTGAGGCACCACTGAAAGCTCTAGGAACGTGGTGTACCACGCTTGCCGTGCCCACGTTGGAGCAATTAGGATGAGCGTCATGGAGTGCTGCCGCAGTTTGCGTGCCACCAGCGGTATGAGCGGTGCTGGAGGAAAAGCGTACGCAAATCTGCCTGACCAATTCATCCATATCGCATTGCCCTGAGACTGCGGGTGTGGGAACCTGGCGGCGAAGGTTTGGCATTTTGCGTTTTCCTTTGTGGCGAATAGGTCTATCTCTGGATGACCCCACTGCTGGAAATATGGTTGGAGCACTGAGGGGTGTATCTCCCACTCGTGCATTTGGTGGCTGTGCCTGCTGAGCAGGTGCGCCATCTGGTTGTCTTTGCCTGGGAGATGTTCCGCCATGAGGAACATGTTCCTTTGAATGGCCCACTTCCACATGCTCTGGGCTAGATGAGACAATTGTGGAGAGTGCGTGCCTCCCTGCTTCTGGATGTAATACATGGCAGTCAAGTCATCCGTCCGGATCAGCACGACTTTGTTGCACAGATGCAGTCTGAAGGCCTTCATTGCCATGAAGATCGCCATGAGCTCCAACAGGTTGATATGCATCTTTTGCTGCTGCGCTGTCCATAGCCCCAGCACTGTATAATGGAGGACATGCGCTCCCCAACCCTGTAGAGAGGTGTCCGTTGTCAGCACTATCTGTGGTACAGGCTCTTGGAACGGTCGTCCCCTGCAAAGGTTTTGTGTGTTCCACCAATGCAGAGAGTTGTATGCACGACCGGTCACCAACACTAGGTCTTTTAGATGTCCGTGAGCCTGGTTCCACTGTCGTGCTAAGCACTCCTGAAGCGGACACATGTGTAGTCTTGCGTGAGGGACTATGAAGATGCAGGAGGCCATCATACCCATCAGCTGCATGAATACCTGCGCTGGGAGTGATTGTTGGGGCCTGAATTTCTGAATGAGCAATTGCATGCTGTTGACTCTGGCTGAGGTTGGGTGCGCTGTCGCTGTTAGAGTGTTGATTGTCGCACCCAGGTACTGCTGCACATGTGCGGGCTGAAGGTGAGATTTTGGGTAATTTAGTGAAAATCCTAGACTGTGTAGGAGGTGAATTGTGCGGGACAAGTGTCTGGCACATTGCTGGGCTGACTTTGCTTGAACAAGCCAGTCGTCCAGATAAGGATAGACATGGATGTGTTGTCTCCGAAGATGCGCCGCCACTGTCGCTAAGCACTTGGTGAACACCCTGGGGGCAGTAGTGACCCCGAAAGGCAGGACCTTGAACTGGTAATGCTGGTTGTTTATGGTGAACCGGAGATATTTCATGTGCGCTGGGTGAACGGGAATGTGGAAATATGCATCCTTTAGGTCTAGGGTTGCTAGGAAGTCTCCCTGAGTGAGCAATGGCAGTACCTGATGTAAAGTCAGCATGTGAAAGTGTTCTGACAAGAGGTACTGGTTTAGGGGTCGGAGGTCTAGAATGGGCCTGAGAGACCCGTCCTTTTTTGGGTTTAAGAAGTACAGTGAGTACACCCCTGTACCCTGCTGATGTAAAGGCAAGAGTTCTATGGCCCCTTTTTGCAGCATGCAGAGTACTTCTCGCTGCAATAAGTGCATGTGCTCTGCGGACATAGGACGGTGTCTTGGGGGTATGTTGGGTGGAGTGGAAGTTAGTTCTAGACAATAGCCGTGTTGGATAAGGTCTCTCACCCACCTGTCTGTGGTTATGCCTTCCCAGACTGGCAGGAACTGCTGGAGTCTTCCCCCGACTGGTGTTATATGGTCGGGGGCAGTGACAAGACGTCACTGTTTATTGGTGGCGGAGGATCTGGCTTTATTATTTCCGCGTCCTATGCCTTTGGTGCTGTTCCCACGATAGCCACCCCTATTGTTCTTGTTATAGGAGGTCTGCGTGCCCCCTCTGTTGTATTGGGCTTATTGTGATGCTTGACCCCTGGAGGCTCCCCTGTTACCGGAGCGACGAAAGGAACTGCCCCATAACTGTTGTGACTGCAGAGCCCCCATGGATTTTGCTGTCTGTGTCTTTCTTAATTTTCTCAAGGGTTGTGTCTACATCAGGTCCAAAGAGAAAATCAGGGTTAACCGGCTGATTGAGTAAAGTAGTTTGTATTTCCGTCTTAAAACCAGAGATACGTAGCCAGGCATGCCTTCTAAGCATCACACTTGTGTTTATGGCCCTAGCTGCCGTGTCTGCTGCATCTAGCGCACATTTGATTGACGCATTTGAAATTAATTTCCCCTCTTGTATCAGCATTTCTGCTCCTTCCTTATAAGCCTCAGGCAGGTGTTGCAGTAGCTGCTCTAACGTGTCGTAGTGTGCCCTATCGTATCTGGCTAATAAGGCCTGTGTATTGTAGATCCTCCAAATATTTGCTGCTTGAGCCGCTACTCGCTTGCCAGATGCTTCAAAGATTTTGGATTCTTTGTCCGGAGGGGGAGCATCACCACTGGTTTGAGAGTTTGCCCTCTTACGAGCATTAGCCACGACGAGGGAGTCCAACGGGAGCTGGCCTTTGATGTACGTAGGGTCCACAGGTGCAGGCCGGTACTTCTTTTCAATCCTCGGGTTTACAACCCGTGCCCTCGTAGTCTCCTTGAAGATGTCAGCAGCGTGTTTGAGAACACCCTTTAGCATAGGCAATGTTTTTACTGATCTTTCTGATGTTAAGAAAGTATCAAACAAAAAGTCCTCCTCTACTGGGTCAGCATGCATGTCCACATCATGGTTTTTGGCTGCCCTTTCAATTAAAGCGTTAAACGCAGCCGTATCCTCAGTAGGCGAGGTTTTGATGGTATAGGACTGAACTTCAGGTGTGCTATGTGGCTCACCAGGGTCAACAGGGTCAGTCCAGGCTTGTTGGTCATCCTGATCTGTGTCAGCAGGATAATTGAACTCCTCTTCATTGTATCCCTCCCCATATCCTCATAGGCGCTTGTGGGGGAATAGGAATAGTCTTGTTCATAGGACTCCACAGGCTCGGAAAGAACAGATGAGGTTGCAGAGTCCTTTTCTTTTCAGAGGGATTTTGTATGACTCTAAAGGAGTCTCTGGCATTATTTTCCTTTTGTAAATTGTAGGAGAGTAGGGTCTGCTATCCTATGGTCACCCCAAATTTTTGCTTCACTGGTTTTCGACTTACTGAGGCTGTGGGCCTGCTAATCAGACCCCCAGCCTGCTGTTCTCTCTCTTAATTAGTAATACATGTGCTATAGGTACATACCACAATTGGAAATGGACTCCTTGTCAGCCCCTGTACTATGCACTATAGGTGCTCAGGGCATAGGTGCCACCAAGGCCTACCAGGTGCTGCAGCATATCTTTTGCCACCCCTGGCTGGTTCTTAAATCGACACAACTGGCTGATCAATCAGCTGGGGCAAGATGGTGTAATCACCTCTTGCTTAGATATAGTATACCTATATCTAAACCTATATCTGGACACATATAAACCTGTGAGCCACTCCTATGGAAGGCCTTATCAATCCTGGAGGCAGAGTGCGTGGTTTAATGTGAGATGGAGCTCTAGCATGAGCTGAGCCTGTCTGCAGCCGTCGGGAACAAGTCCCTAAGCTGTTCCGGGATAATGCCATACCATATACTATTAAGTGCATTATAATCCTCGCGGTTATAGGGCAACTTTGGTTTGGCTTTATCAAAACATGTCGTGTAAGGTGTCATACGATTTGGAATACTATCCCCTCGCCAGTCCTGGCGACGGGGATAGCATTCCACCCCTCTAGAGGGAGAAGACATGTTACTTTACTAAAATGCGGTTGATTTTTAAAAGAGACTCAGATCCACAAGATGGATGCTTCTGCCACAGACACGGGTCTGACCTCTTGCAGCTGACCGAAACTCAGCCAAGGAGGCCTGGACAAAGGGTTTCCTGTCGCAGGGAGGTGTCACACCCCCCCAGACAGGAGATAGTGGATTGTAGCAGGGAGGTTTGAAAGAAACCAGACACTGCATGGGGAGCACAAGGCTGCCCCTTGCATAATCCGGCCAAACCGGTTCTGGGGCACACCAGCCCCCGTCCCAGCGCGGCCTGGATCAAAGGAAAGGGGTGTACCCACCCCCTTCCTGGGTCCCACCCATAGGAGGGGACCTAGCAGGTAATCCAGCCCCCTAGATTGGTATAAGAATGGGAGCAGTGCCAATGCACTTCAGATTATCCTGATGAAACATAAGAAACGAAACTCTGGACCCTTCGACATCCTACTCGACGTAGAAGACTGAAGAATCTCCCTTGTGGTCAAGGAGTGACCACCCTGTGCAAACAGGCACCATCCAGCACCTCGACGTCTGCTTTGTTGCAGTTCCCGCCGGAACTCGAGCGACAGAGATCGACGAGATTAAGCTTGCCTGCCTTCTTACAGCCCGATCCACAGTCCCTGCAGAGCTGAGACCCGTGGAGGCGACCAGAAGCGTGGGGCACGCCATCTTGAAAAGACCACGAGACGCTGACCTTGCAGCCCACGAGTGACCCTCGAAGCTGTACACCGGGGTTTGAGAAGCCCCAACCCTGAGCCACTCTTGCACCGAAGTTCACCCCTCTACATTCAACGAGTGCTGCGTGGGGCCCTTCTGCTTTCTTTGGCTCAACGCGTTGGCCCGGTCACTTGCCAGCTGGTTTGTGGCCCCTGTGCCGGTGAAAACCTAAATGCGACTTGTGATTCTGGTTGCTCCAGACTTGCACCAGCTCCTCTGAAAAGGAGCACCCACTCTGACCCTCCTGGTCTGAGTGAGAAGCAATCTTCCAGTTCCGCGTGGATTGCTCTTGCCAAGTGTTGTTTGCTCCAATCTTGAAGCCGACAGTGAGAGCCTACGTGGGACAGCTCGTGACCCGCTCCTGGACGTCGCAGATGCCCCAGAGCCCATGTGGCAGCGGTGAGAAGCTCCTCAACAACCACCTGATTGCGCCCGACATTGCCTGGTTGCGTCCTGGTTCCACCCTGGTCACTGCTGAGTGACCCAGACTCTGTCCCCTCTGCTTTCAGGTACTTTTCGACTCTGATCCACCCTTGGATCACACCGGACACTTCTCCTTCACATCGCCTGCAGCATCTTCAGCTTCAAGCACCCAGAACCTGCGTGACGAAACCCGACGCCACTTCGACCCTATGCACCCGCTTCCTGTGGGTGAGGTAACATTGCAACGCTGGTGTTCCCACACTGGTACACACCTCTAGGGTCTGTGTCTAAAGTTTTGTCCTTCTAGGTTCATCGGAAGTATCCTAAAACTCTGTTTGTGTAACTTTTACGCACCATTGACTTACATTGGTGCATGCGTGTGCTTTAAGCACTGCACCCGAACCCTCCGGGCTTTTCCCGACTTCAGCATTGCTTGTCCCGACTGCTCCCAGCGATTCCCTAGGCCCTAGGCCTAACCACTGTTCGATTGGTATCTCTTATACCACTTTCTTAGTACATGGTCTGAGTGGCCCCCCGCCCTCATCCATAATTGTGCAACTTTGTATGTTATACTGTGCTTTTGATTTAACGCTTGTGCCCCTTTGTTCATAAAGAATACTGGGGATTATTTTTAGAAATAAACACCAATATTTTTATAATATATACTTGTGTGGTGTCCTTTCATTTGATATTACCGGACTGTGATTGGTAAAACAGCTCGCTTAACATGACCTCTTGAGTTTAGCCTTTAAGGCTGCTTAGTCTATGCTACCATTAAGATAGCTTGTCTACAAGGTTGACTTACAACCAGACACCATAAGGGATAGTTTGGACTGATACAAGGTGGTTCCAGAATTGGAAACATCATATATCAGGCCAACTTCTCACATAAATGGTGAGTCTCCCAGTATCTGAGTCGATGAACAGTTTTGACTGATTGTCATAGGAGGGTGGTTGAAACATCACATCCTCCTCAGTGGGCTGAGTCCTCGAAACTACCGACAATTTCTTGGTAGTGTCGATGCCCTTTTGTGGCTCTAAGAGTTTGGTCGAGCGGTTGGGGGCAGTCCATATTTAATAGGTTGTGTAGATGAACCGACCTTCTTTGAGGGAGTTGCAGTTTTCGATCCGACCAACTTTGTCGGATCACTGGGCTGCTTGCCGCTTTGCGTCGATTCGAGCTGACGGTGCGCAACAGGTACGCCTTTGTGCTTCGACGCGACGTGCTCTTTCGGGCCAGGTGCACTTTTCGACTCGAAGGCCTTGCTGGAAATCGGCGCCAAGGCTGGAAGTTTCGGATCAACAGTCTTCCTAGCCTTGAGTCCTTTGCCAGTGTCGCCATCTGTGGGCGTGGACGTCGACAGCGTTAGAGTGACGTGCTTGACGGCAGAGACAGGCTTTGGGGTCCCGTGTTTCGGGTCGACGCCCCCTCGTGACCCCGAAGGGTTGATGACACTCTTAGATTGGGGTGGAGTCGACGAATCTGAGGCTGTCGATCCGAGGACTGACTTCAGCAGTTTCGGTTTCGATACAGTTGCTATCGGTTTCGATGTCGCCGCTGAAAGTGGCTGATTGACCAATGGCTCCGTAGAAGTATTCTTAGCCGGGCTTGGACGCGGGGCTATAGAATGCGCAGAAAGATCTTGGCTCGACCTGAGCCTTAGAGAGTACAGTGTCAGTATTGGGCCACGCGATTGCGGAAGGCCCTTGCTCATCGCCTGAGTCGTCATCGATGGCTCCGATGGCTTCTGCGTCGTCTCCTACCTCGACGATGTCTTCCTCATGGACGTAGTTTTGTTCTTCGTCCACACTATAATGTGAGTCGTGCTCCGATGCAGGGTCCGACTGCTGGTCAGGATCCTCTTGATCGGCGCCCTCGACGTAGTCTGCCTCGAAGATATTTGCCTCGCGGCGCGCCGAAGCGTCTTCTTCGACCGGAACTTTGAACAGGCCATGCAGCTGGCCTCATCGTGGTCCGGGGATAGGCACTTATTGCACATCGGGTGCACATCGATGTGAGGGTATTAGGAGTTGCAGACGGGGCATCTCTTGAACGGGCTCCGTTCCATCGTCGACGCTCGTCGGGGCCTAGATGTCGAAAAAGGCAATACGGCCATCAACGTCCTGTTCGAAGAACTGGATGAAGTACCGGGCACCGAACGAGACAATACCGACGCCCCGAAGGCCTTTTGGCCTCGCGAAAAGTGTTTTAAGTATAATCCGAACTTGAGTCGAGAAGGTACATCCGAACCCAATGGCGCAAAAAAACAATCTGAAGATGGAGAGGATGCCCATGCGCACTGTAGTCCAGGGGAGGAGCCACCTATCTCGTGATACTTCGAAGACTCTTCCAGGACAACAATGTGCAATCATCTGGACCCAACACTAGGCAGCGATCTATGCACAGATATAAATTCAGCAGCCCACATGCCTCAAACAAATACTTTACAGTAGCAATGCACTTGAAATACAGTTTGAATGATACTTTTATCTGCACTTTGATTTGATTTACAGTTTGGATGCAGAGAAATGCAATACTTGCAGTACATAGAATTGAATAGGCTTTTTAGTAAAATAGCAGGTAAGTAACTTTTGAGATTACTAGACTTACACAGAGTGGTATAGCTAGATACTATTCTGGGACATTTCCGGAAAAAAGGTAAGTAAAATAGTTTTTGTTAGATTATGCAATTTTAAAGAATTTCTTTAGTTTCTCAAACTCCACACAGAAACTTTTCACAGAAAAAACGTCAATGTTATCCTATGGAGGAAAGGAATATGCTACTTACCAGTATGCATCTGTTCTTGGCATGTAGGGCTGCTGACATTCATATCTGTGCATAGATCGCCGCCTAGTGTTGGGTCCGGATGATTGCACATTGTTATCCTGGAAGAGTCTTCGAAGTATCACGAGATAGGTGGCTCCTCCCCTGGACTACAGTGCGCATGGGCATCCTCTCCATACTTAGATTGTTTTTCGCCATTGTGGCAGAGGTGGAGTGTTGTACAGTAAGAGATGTCCATGCAAGAAAGTGAGAGTTAGAATGAATGCTACAGCTGCGACAGGCACCGGGGAGGAGGGTGGGCGATATGAATGTCAGCAGCCCTACATGCCAAGAACAGATGCATACTGGTAAGTAGCATATTCCGTTCGAGGCATGTGGGCTGCTGAATTCATATCTGTGCATAGAATGTATAGCAGTCTCTCCCTTAGCGGTGGCTACCTGTGCCAGCTGCAGCAGTCTGAAACAGAGTTTTTAGAACAGCCTGTCCTACAGCAGCTTGCTGTTTGGAATGTACATCCACACAATAGTGTTTTGTGAATAGGGATGTTTCCTAGAAAAGCCATGGATGCCCCCATTTTGCGCACTGAATGCGCCCTTTGGGGATTTGTTAAAGTGCGCTTAGCCTTAAGATAACATATCTGAATGCACTTAACAATCCACCTGGCTAAGCCGGATTTAGAAATAGGGTTGCCTTTGTGTTGTGGTGAAAAGGCAACAAACAACTGTTTTGTCTTCCTAAAATCTTTTGTCCTGTCAATGTAATATAGGAGAGCCCTTTTAACATCTAGTGTGAGGAGGGCCCTTTCTGGTACTGACTGTGGGTTTGGGAAGAACACTGGCAGTTCTATTGTTTGATTGATGTGGAAGTGAGACACCACTTTGGGCATAAATTTAGGGTTAGTTCTAAGCACGACCCTATTAGCGTGGATTTGGAAGAATGGCTCTTGAATAGTTAGGGCTTGAAGTTCGCTAACTCGTCTAAGCGAAGTAATAGCCACGAGAAATGCCACCTTCCATGTTAAAAACTGAACTCCACACAAGTGTAGATGTTCGAAAGGTGGTCCCATTAGTCTGGTTAATACTATGTTTAGGTTCCAGACAGGTGAAGGTGGGTGTCCCGGGGGTTTACTCGTTTGAGTCCCTCCATGAATGCTTTAATTGCAGGCACTCTGAAGAGGGAAAGGTGTTGCCTGTTTTGAAGGTGAGCTACTATGGCAGCTAAGTGTATTGTTATAGATGTATATGCTAGATTGCAGCGGTGTAGGTGCAAATGATAGCATATGATATTTTGAGTTGATGCGTCTAGTGGGTTTATGTCATTGTTGTTACAGTAAATGACAAAACGTTTCCACTTTGCAGCATAGCATGCTCTTGTGGTAGGTCTTCTTCCCTCCTTGATAATGTTCATGCAGTCAGGAGGTAAGTTTAGGTAGCCAAACTCTATGACTTCAGGAGCCAGATTGCAAGGTTCAGCTGCTGTGGATCTGGGTGCTGAATGTCTCCATGGCTCTGCGTTAAGAGACTGGGTGTTCGCTTTAGTCTTTGATGAGGCGCCACAGAAAGCTCTAGGAACGTGGTGTACCACGGTTGCCTCGCCCATGTTGGAGCAACTAGGATTAGCGTCATGAAGTGCTGGCGCAGTTTGCGTGCCACTAGCGGTATCAACGGTGCTGGTGGAAAAGCGTAGGCAAATTTGTCTGACCAGTTCATCCATATCGCATTGCCCTGAGACTGCGGGTGTGGGAACCTTGCGGCGAAGTACCGGCAAAATATGTTAAGGCAAAATTACATGAACTACGTGTAATTTTGCCTTAACATATTTTGTCTACACGTATGAAATCGTTTAGACTGAAATAAGAACTGTATGGACGACTTTATCTTGAGAAATGTATATACAATTGGTCTATAGTGGGAGTCACAATTCCATCTCAGTATGCTTGAATATTACTGCACCTTGTGACTCTAATGTGCTTGGGCTGAATGTGGATCCAATAAAACGTCTTTTGAAAAAGAATAAGAACATAAAGATCTGCTGTTGTTTGCTACCTTATTGTTATTACTGTTTTGCATGTTTTACACTGTATTGTGGTTGCGAGAGCATTGCTTCAAATAATCAGGGTTCACTGGCTGATTAAGTAAAGTGCTCTGAACCTCATTTTTAAAGCCAGAGATGCGTAGCCACGCATGTCGTCTGAGCATGACACTGGTATTGATAGCCCTGGCTGCTGTATCTGCAGCGTCTAACGCGCATTTGATGGAGGCGTTAGATATCAACTTTCCATCTTGTATTAGGAATTCTGCCTGTTTTTAGGTCGAGGTAATATCCGGTCTGCCGAAGGCAGACCGGAAGTCCGAGAATTATTGTTAGTAAGAGGGCTGCTTTATCCCTCCCTCTTTTTGGCTCTCCCTCCATTGGCTGGCTTCCTAAGCGGAGGCCAGCCATTGGAGGAGAGCGCCGTCCCTCCAAAGAAGCTCCGTCTTTTTCAGATTTGGGGGGCGTCAGTTTTGCTGTTCTTTAGACAGTGACGTAGGCTGTCACTCAGAACCACAAAACCACGCCCCCAATTCCGAAAAAATCTGAAGCTTGAAGCCTCCATTTTGCAGCTGTCTCTCTGAGCACCTACAGGCTCGCGCGAAAGTCCGCTCCCCAAAAACTAGTAAATAATAAAGAGTCACATTCTTGTCTTTATTTTACAGCGCTTCCGGCTTCGCACGTGTAACAGAGGACTCGCCAGGAGTCGCGTGACGTCACTTCCCCTACTGTTCAGCGCGCTTCTGTACAATAGTCCTCCGTGAAGCTCCAGTCGGGCCGAGAGGGACGTGCTGCAGTCATGGTGAGTAGGGATAGGAGGGTTCTGGGTGGGAGGGCGTGAAGGTGTAGTGGGTTCAGCTCGGGGATATCGCCGAAGAGGAAGTTACGATAACGTGGAGAGTGTTTCTTGGACGGAAGAGTGTGCAGTGATGGTAGGAAGGCAGGGAGCTATGGGCTACTGGACTCCACGGATCAGAAATTGGAGGTGAAGAAGGATTTACACCAGGGAGCAGGAAGAGACTGGTGTGGCAATAGATGGGATGGCGGGGCAATGCTCAAAGAGCAAGTTGGTAACGGGATGAAACTGCAAGCAGATGCACGCGCTGGAGGTGACCCGCCTCCCGTCTAGTGGAGCCCTTAGGGTCCCTGTATGCAAGTCCTCGGTGGGAGCCCCCTCCTCTCCTCCATCAGTGCGGCAGCGCGTGCCCTGCGCTTCAGCTGCGCGCTAATGACTGGGCCTGTCCTGTAATTAAAGCCGAGCTGCTGGCAGCAGCCTCTCAGACAGCCTCACTCCGCCGGGGGGGCTTTTCGCATTAATGATGCCTGAGGGAGGGGACGGGGATGGCGCCTGAAACACCTCTTTGACGTGCCGGCTTTGTCAGCACGACTGGCCCACCTACGGCGACTCGCTGGTCAGGGCGCAAGCTGGCCCTTTGTCAACGCGTCGTTCCTTGCGACCTCCACCCCGAGGCACGACCCCAAAAATGAACTTGCACCGTGACTGAAATTACGCATCTCCAGGTCCAGGGGTGGGGGAATCATATCGCCCGCCGCCCGAACCATGTTGATTTTTATGACGGGCAAAATGATTTACTGTCTATTTTGTCCGATGGACAAGTAGACATTAAATGACAAATAATAAACGATCTGGGAGCACTCTGGGGCTCACAGCCAATCAATGGCAGAGTCTGTGTTACTGGCGGGCCCGGCAGCTAAAATGCTGATTATCGGCACTTCCGAAGTTTTCCGCTCTGCAGATCAAATGACAACCAGAAGGAGCCACTTTCTTCAGTCCTGTCGAAGTCGTCCTGTAAAACCCGGGAACAGGTGGAGGAGAGCCTCTGCTGTTTGATGCTCCTCACACGTAAAGAGAACATGAGGGCATCGGACAAGGGAGGCTGAAACCCGGCATAAGGAAATTGGAGATGCGCCCCGCCCCTGCTCTCACATGAGAAATCATCACCAACGCCCCCTCCCTCCCCCCTTTTCAGCGCGGCCTCGGGCGGGAAAGACTAAGACCGCCACGGGCGGCATGATGCTAAGTATCTGGGGAAACTGATTGGCACTAATCTGACTGGCTTGAACTAAGGCTTTGGCCTGCAGACTTCCACTGACGATTTTTTTTACTGTGACTGGTAGCCAGAACCAACTACTGACTACAGCTTGTGCTGCTGTTGAGAGTGTGCCTCTCCCCAACGACTTATGCAACCGGCAAGATAATCAATTTACGGGTCAGCCCGGAGCGGTGGTTACATTCACTGATAGCATCCAGGGGATCATGCACACTGGAGGAGCAGCAAGCAGCACACAAGTCGTCCCTAAAGCGGGTACGCTGCAAAGTGAGTCACCCTGTCTTCCCTCCTCTACATGCAAGTCTCAGGTCAGTGTGTATTCTGTTGTGACGGCCCCTCATGTTATTACTACCACTTCTAATCCTGACTCAATAATATTGCATTTTGCAGCGGCGCCTGCACTAAACCCCTCGTCGGCTCTGCCCCGCCCCTGTAATTATAACCACTTTAGATAGGTTCTGGCTCTGAGGAAGGGGGAAAACTCATATTTATATTTTGACCGAGGACAGAGAGAAAAGAAGGAAGGGCACGAGCGACACGATAGAGACACCGAGAAGAGATGGGTAGAAGCAGGGAGGTGGGAATGGACAGGAGAAGAGGGGCAGAGAGGGACAGAGAACACAAGGGCGGCTCCCTACGCTCTTAAAGCTCACGTTGCAAAACACACGTGAGCTTTGTGTCTATCTTCCCGTGGCGGCGGCCAGCAGGACCCAAAATTGAGGAGTGGGGTCAGTGCTTTACATGGGCATGCACTGTCCAGTACCGAGTACCCGCACTTACTACGTTTGAAAGAACGAGCCCCGTCACTTCTCAGGAGTGCTGCAATACCCAGCACTACACTACATTTGGCTACAGCTGCCTGCGCTCACTGTACACATATCAGATAAATCTCAGCAGCGAACAGGAACTATTGGACAGTGGAAACTGGCACTTCTAAATTTCCATTTCAGGCATGGTAAGGATGGCGGGGGAGGATAGGAGAGCAAGAACAGTGGAGTGGGGGTGCAAGCACGTCTCTCCCTCAAGTTCACTGCTCCAACTCAATGACTGTGCCCGGGGGACAGAAAGAGCCAATGTTCAGGGAGCAAACATTCGTAGGCGACAGGAGGGGGGATGAACGGGATCCGTGCAGAGCTGGCGCTCGCTCCAAGATATGTGTTGTATGCGAGTTCTGGCACCAGAGTGACCCCAGGGAGAGCAGGCCTGAAGAGAGAGCAGGTTCAGAGCCTGAGGTGGAAGTCGAGGGACAGACACTCCTCCCCGGGGTGAAAGCATGTGGCCAGGGCGGCATTGGCAGGCATTAGCTCTAGGTCAGTATAATCTGGGGTGGGAGTGCCTCGCAGTGACTGCAGACAGTATCCACATGGAGAATACCCTCTGCGTCAGAAGTGCCCCTGTGACCGGTGGCTACTGAGTAAGGACAAATACACCTCCTAGGCTCTTTTCATGCTGGTTACCAGTGTGAGGAAGAGACAGCCTACACTGGGCTCTGGAGTTTGGCATACATGGTGTCGACAAGGGGGAATTGAGCACAGCTTATCGGTGTGAGGGGCAGACAGCACGGGAAGTGCCCCCTGAAGTGGCGTAGATAGTTTCCAAAGGAGTAAGCTGCGCCCTGAGGGAACGGTGCTAATGGGCTTGCTCTAGAGTGAGTTGAGCCCTCTCCCGTCTGCCTGCCGGTGTGCAGGACTGGCAGGCTGCAGTGAGTGCACGCTTAAATGTGGCCAGGCTGACTTCCATTGGAGTGAGTTTAACCACCGGCTCCATGTTTACTGGTGTGAGGGACAGGCAGCCTGCAGTGAGCGTTCTTCGGTGTTAATGTGTTTTGGAGCCAGGCCTGGGAGGGCAGGGTTTCCTAGGTTGTCTTCAGAGGGAGCCAGCAGCACACATCCCTTCCTCCTCTTGGGGTTTCAGTGATTAAAGTGCTCGGCTTCGTGGTGCTTTTGATAATAGAACGAGAGCATCAAAGGGCTGAGATCAGAGCCTGAAAAAAGCTATGAGTGAGATGGGACACGAGGCGAGGGCAGGCGCAAGGGCCTAGGGAAAGGCTCCTAGTCCTAGAGGAGAATGAAGGAGGCTCCAGACCCCAGAACCAATGGGTTACAATGGGGGATACTTAATATGTGTGTGTGTGTGGAGGGGGGGGAGGGAAGGCTCACGAAAAATTAACTGTAAGCCACAGGTGGGCTTACGGTACCTGTTGATTCCCTGGATTGTGAGGACAGGTTATTTTCGTTATCTGATGTTTCAGGCTTCTGGGCCTGAAGATGAAATGGCAGTTACAAGCTCTGCAGTCTCAGAGAATAGCAGCAGTACCTCCCCTGAGGATGAGAGTACCATGGTTAAACGGTTAATCCATTGGAAGGGGAATAAACATTTTAAATCAACTACTGAACCACGCAGGAAGCCAGCAGCTTCTGCACTTAAGTGGGACTATTCAGCTAGCAACAAGTTTATCATGAGCCACCCCAGGACACATGAATTGATTTCAAAATAGTGCATGCTGATTAATCAACTATAACTAAAGCTGCAAAAAGTGGTAAAAGTGTGCATTGTAATATATTATAGTCTTGTGCTAGGATCTGCAATTTACAGTGAATGTACACTAGATATACAGGCTATTTTGCTTTTTCATTTTCCGTTTGCATTTTTGGTACTTTCACCCAGAATAATCAAGATCAGATTATGTCTGTTACACTACGAGTATAGACTGTCTTGATTTTGAGATTATTTGCCTTGAATATATGTAGGTTATTGGGTTTTATGTTTCTGAAGCCCCCTTTTTGTTGTGTTTCCTGTTTGTTCTGATTTCCTCAACCTCCCAGTGTGTTGGCCTACCGACGTCAGGGGTGAAAGATGCTTCTATAAACCAAAATATTGGGGTTTAACCAAATTTCTCTTCCTGTCGGGAATAAACCAACCCCTGCCTACTTGCTAAGAAAAGTGAACCCATAATCCTACAGATGCTTTACGTTTGTCTTGTATCTTTTAGTTGCTAGTGGCTATAGTTCCTTCTCGTCACATTCATCTTTCTTTCTGCCGCTCACTCCCTGGTTAGCGCCTCAACTCCTGTTCTACAAACCTGACCACCACTCTTCCCAGCATCCTCTTTGCACACTTCCTTGCATTCTTGTACACTACTTCATCACTGTAGCCCTCGCATCTCCAACTCAGGTCCCACATATTTCCACTCTGTGAACTCACTACAACCACCATCTGTCTCTTTTCTCCTGGTTAGTAAGTCTGCCACCAGTGTCTTTTATGCTACATGCTCACGAGCCACAGCATTACTCACCCCTAGGGGCATAGAACATGTAGTGAATTGGAGACAAATGGGCCACGCATGAAACCTGTATTCTGTGTAGTGGATGAATACGGGATGGAACCTGTATACGGTAATGAGAGAGGAGGGATACCACTATTCTGTCTGTATTGAGAGAAATGGGTAACATGAAGCTTATAGTGTGAAGGAATAGAAGCAAAGGGTGATAGGATGGAGCCTTTGATGAGTCAATGGAAGGGTTATAGACTGTAATTGAGAGGAAAGGGGATGTGTTTAGCCTTTATGGTGAGAGGCATATCGAATTTTATAGGTTGCGGGTAAGGAATTTGCGTGGTTGCTTACTACTGATGGGCAGAATCAAAGGGCTATTTTACTTAGGAGGGTGTAACCGATTAGTTAAAGCAGCAGCTAAATGATTTAGGTGGTAAAGGGGACAAGTGGATTGTATTACAGGACAAGAAGATTTCTGTAGCACTTTGTCCTTTGGACAAGTACTTTTTTTCAAAAATTCCACACCCCTGAGGTCCATTGGAATTATGCGGATTTTCAGCGGCGCCTTTTCCCACATAATTATGGATTTGCCACTCTTTCCACATAATCTATCATCGTCTGCACAATATGCAGATTTAAACAAAATAAAGTTTGCTTCTCGCTCAACCAGATATAACGTTACCAAACAAGCTAAAACACACGTTGCTGCGTAGTGACAGGCCTTTTGTAGCGCGGAGGCTGATTGCTTTTCAGTTGCTAATTGCTGTGTTTAGGTAGAAAACTGATATTAATATGGTGAAATATTTGCCTATAAAGTGTTAACATATGCAAAAATAGCGAATGAACACAGCCTCAAATGCGCTGCATTACGTCGCATTATTTTCCTTTTCTTGGGGCATAATTTTGTCAACAGCGCTGCACAAATTGGTCCTTCTTGCCACATAATTTCACGAGCCCTGCCGATCATGTATCATAAATGTAAACCACAAAAGTATATGGGGAACAATAACTATCACAAGTTTATGTGTCTTAATGACACAAGCGAAGTATTGTCCCAGACTGCTGCACTGGCGCTGTGCGGTGCCGACCGGATGTCATTATGTAACCGGAGTCAGCAGAGTTTAATTTGCAATTTTTTAAAATGTGTTTTTCATAGGATCCCGCCCGCCAGCATGGCTGAATTCCACAGTTGCCTGATTGATATCCGTGTCGCCAAGACTTGATTCCACCACATGCCTCTTTCTTCCACCACCCTACATTTTCTTCTGGCAGTTCTTTTTCATCCACGCTTTCTCTGTTTGACACTTAATTCACATCTTCCTCTTGCCTGCTTCTTCGCTCTCTCATTTCTGTTGTCTTTGTTGCTCTGGATAAAAATCAGATGATGAAAAACAAGTGAGAGCTGGTCAGGATCACCTGCAAACACCGGCAGAAGTTAAGCTCTAGGAGTGAAGGCGGAAGGCTGAAAAGAGCGTCAATCACAGTCTAAGGTAGGTAGGAGGTCGCACTCAGGTGTTTACTTAGCAGTGAGGCTGATGGGAGCGCAACACAATAGTTTGTGGTGAGGCGGGCAGAGAATACAAATGTTGTACGGTCAGGGCAAAGGGGTGCGGAGGTGAAGGGATTCACACAAGACCGCCGTTAAATGGGAGAAAGGCGAAGGGGGTCTTTTGCGGGAGGAGGTGTTTTCGTGCTGCTGTTCTGTTACCAAAGGCTAATTAACTAATGACTTCCTTAAACGAAGACGTCCTTGCATATTCTGTGAGTTTACCTAACATGGGCCCAGCAATCCTTAAACTCATTCTCCTACTTAACAATCGCCCATCACTGTATTCTACTAACATTCCACCCGCTAGTTATTGTGCGTGTCACACTGGTGTTGTTTTGTACCGTGCGCTGGTACATTAAAGTAATAAAAACAACCTAATAGTATTGCTTTACTACAGAAGTTAAAGACCAAGGCTATCAAAGGAAACCTAGTCCATACTCCAATCAAATTTAGAGTGCAATCATTCCCAAATTTAGAGTGCTGTCATTGCCAGTAACTGTTACTGATGTATCTCTCTCCTTTTGTTTAAGACTGAACCTGAAGTGAACCCCAAGGCCTATCCTTTAGGAGATGCCCAGCTCACCAAGACGTTTCTGGACCTGGTACAACAGGCTGCCAACTACAAGCAGTTGTGCAAGGGCGCCAACGAAGGTACTTTTAATGGGTTTTGTTTTAGTATTTATCGACATCTTGCAGAGCTATTGTACTTGAATTGAGTTTTACTTAGGAAGCCATTTCAATGATGCTTAGTACTACAGCTTCTAGTCTTGAGTTTGGGGGGGGGTCATGACTCTTGCCACACCTGCACGGGGCCACTGGAGCGCAGATGTTGAAATATCGTTTTTGTGCTCTTTACCCAGGTTGTTTTTGACAATCACCGGAAGTCAAGTTTTGAACATGAGTTTGACTCCCAATTCTTATTCTGCGGATTGCAAGCTGGTGGGATGTTTGGGTGAAGCTCGTACTGTGCAGGGCTTGCAATGTCAGTGTTCATCATCACACAGTATGACGTGTTAACTGTTTATAAAAATAAACTGTACTTTGCAGTGTTTACATCAATTGTTTTGGTAGCACTTGCACTGTGAAGAGAACCACTGCTAGATATTTTGGAAATTAAGTGTGGGTTTGGGAAGGGATCTGAATTTTGAGTGTTAAGACCTCAAGAAGGGAGTGATTCTGGTGCGAGGTGGATGTTTGGGAAAACATCTGAAGATCTGTCCATGCCTTAGTCTCCAATTAATAATAAGATGCTTTAACGATGGCATGCTCTGTCCTGTTTTTTAGGTCGAGGTAATATCCGGTCTGCCGAAGGCAGAACCGCACTCTCTTCCCCCACACCACTCTCTTCCCCCACACCACTCTCTTCCCCCACACCACTCTCTTCCCCCACACCACTCTCTTCCCCCACACCTCTCACTACGTCACTCTCTCTCCCTAACTCTCTCACTACATCTCTATCTCTCACTATCTCTCACTACCTCACTATCACTCACTATACTACACTCTCACTAACTCTCTAACTCACTACTCAACTCTCTTTCTCACAGCAACACAATATCACTACAACAGTAACTATCTCTCACTCTAACACACTACTCAAAATTCACTCTATCTCACTACCTCTCTATCACTACATCACTCTTATCTATTTCTGTCTCACTCTCACTACCTCACTATATCACCACACACTCTCAAAATATAACTACATCACTCTATCACTACCTCACAACTTCACTCTCTCTTTCTAAATTACTAATTCACTCTATCTCACTCTCAAATACACTAAGTCACTTACACTCTCTCTTTTCTTTCACTACCTCACTATCTCACTCTGTTTCTATCTTAATACCTCACAACATCACTAACACTCACTACTTCACTCTCTCTTTCAATACATCAATCTTTCACTATCCCACTACCTCACAACATCACTCTCCATCACTACCTCACTCTCTATCTACCTCACTCTCTCACTACATCACTCACTCTCTATTTCAATACCTCTTTATCTCGCTACCTCACTCTCTCTCTGCTAATGCAATATGTAACGCATATGCAAACACTTAAGCTATTGACAATAGAAATGACAATAACATTTACTTGGGGATAAAAAAAATAAAATTATAAGCAATGCCAATAGCTCTACCTATAATATTGCCGAGACCATTGCATTGTAAATGCTGGTTTATAAAGGTCAGGTAGATGCTGGAGAAGGTGCTCAAGTGTGTCGTAGTGTGCCCAGTCATACCTAGCTAACAGGGCTTGAGTGTTTTAAATTCTCCATAAGTTAGCGGCTTGAGCAGCTATTCGTTTGCCAGAAGCTTACAAAATTTTAGACTCTTTGTCTGGAGGTGGAGCTTCACCAGTAGTTTGAGAATTAGCACGTTTGCGTGCATTGGATACTACCAAGGAGTCCAAGGGCAGCTGTCCCTTAATATATGTAGGGTCCACTGGTGCTGGCCTGTATTTCTTTTCTATCCTGGGGTTAATGACTCTTGCCCTAGTAGTTTCTTTAAATATGTCCCCAGCGTGTTTAAGCACTCCTTTCAACATTGGCAAAGTTTTCACTGATCTTTCAGAAGTGTTGAAAGTGTCAAAAAGGAAGTCTTCTTCAATGGGGTCCGCATGCATTTCCATGTGGTGGTTGTATGCCGCTCTTTCAATTAATGCATTGAAGGCCGCTGTGTCCTCTGTAGGTGAAGTTTTTACAGGGTATGCGTTATTGTCTTGCATGGGCTGAGAATTTGCAGGATCTACAGCATCAGTCCATGCTTGATTTTGGTTATCCTCATTGTCCACTGGATAATTATACAGTTCACTATCGTCATATTCCACATCCTCATCTGTGTGTGAGGGAGAATATGTGTAGGTTTTTTGCACCTGTGCTCTGATAGGCTCAAAGAGAGTTGGAGATGTAGAGGAGTCTCTTTTCTTTTTGAGTGGTATTTTGTATTGTTCAGCAGAAGTGTCTGGTCTGATTTTCCTTTTTAATAGGGTAATTGTGCCAGTATCTGGGTCCACATACAGCTTGGACTGTTCTTCTGTTGAGGGCTCTTGCTCTTCATGTGCTTGAGCTCTTCTCTTTTGTATAGCCGTTTTTGTTTGTGTCGATTCCATCGCTGTTGTTGGTTCGACCGATCTTTTCCGCATGTGCACCGGAAATCCGAATTTTATCGGTCCGAGGGGCTGTTGTGCTTCGCCAGTGTTTTTCGGCTGTATGACTTTTTTCGATGCCGTGATTGGTATCGACCAGACTGTTTTTGGTTGGTCGATAACCACTTTTTTGCTTGGCGTCGTCTTCGGAGCTTGTTGCTTCGGAGCGATATCTTGCCTCGGCTTGATGGACCCCTTGGCCTCGACCCTGGTCTTCGGCTCGAGTGTTCTTATTTGCAACGTTTTAGGCTTGTCGACTTTTTGTTTCGGTTCGACACCATCTTCTGCAGGAGTCCTTTATTAGTGTTGCTTGGCGTCGGCATCGAATTTGTCGGCTCGATGGCCTTTAGCTTAGGCTTGTCCCTGGGCGTACTGGCTCTCGGCTCGACAGCCCTAATATGCGACGCGTCCCTCTTGGCGGCCATTTTGTGTTTGGTCGGCGCCGATGGATGTGCGTCTTTCGGTCCGAAGAGTGGGAACTCTTATCAGTTTCGGTTTCTGTTTTGCCTCTGGCACTTTAGGTTTCGGTATTACCAGGGAATGGTAATGTTGCACCGATGGCTCTTGCCTTACATTCTTAGCCGGGCAGACTTGCGGGGCTATAGAATCGATGTTTTGATCTTGGCTAAGGCCTTCCGGCGATGCCTCGACCTGAGCCGTTGGAAGCGTTTCAGTATATGTACTGGGCTCCGTACTCACGGTTGGCCCCATGTCCTCGCCGGAGTCTTCCTCGACGGCTCCGATGCCTTGATCGTCGTTCCCTACCTCGACGATGTCGTCTTCTTCGTCGACTTAGTAGTTGGAGTCATGTTCCGACCCTTGCTCCGACTTCTGGTCTGAGTCAGCATCGACGACCTCTTCGTCGTCTTCAAAGATGTTCTCCGGGTCAGGCGCTGGCTTCTGCATCGTCTGCCTCGCTGCTCTTCGAACGCAAAGAGTTTTCTTCGAACGAAACTGCGCACAAGCTATGCAGTTGGCTTCATTGTGTTCAGGAGATAAACACTTGTTACACACAGGGTGTTTATCTATGTGTGGCAATTTTGAGTTACAATTGGGACATCTTTTGAACGGACTTCGTTCCATCGACGAAAGGCCTCTGGTGTCGAGGAAAGTCCGCGTGGCCCGTTTCGACGCTGTGAGTAGAAAATAACAGAAAGAAAGTTGTCGTCACCGATCGAATAACAATACCGATGACCCCGAAGGCCTTTTAGAAAAGTTTTTTATCGATTCCGAACTCAGAGTTGGAAATCACATCCGAACCCAATGGCGGAAAAAAACAATCTAAGGATGAAGAGGATGCCCATGCGCACTGTAGTCCAGGGGAGGAGCCACCTATCTAGTGATACTTCGAAGACTCTTCCAGGACAACAATGTGCAATCATCCGGACCCAACACTAGGCGGCGATCTATGCACAGATATGAATTCAGCAGCCCACATGCCTCGAACATAGTGTTATCGGTTTTGAGGTAAGTATTTGGTAGTGGGTGTGGAGGTTCTGGGAGTAGACTCAGGGGTGCCTCTGGGTCAAGGATGCACTCTTGTTACAACCTCAGCGGCACTAGGGCAGCCGGGTGCAGAGTGCTGAGGCCCAATGTTATCCAATGGGGGATCGGGGGGCCTTCAGTTGGTGGCTGCTGACTAGCAGGCCACTGGGTTGTGGGAACAAAGCTCCTGGACTATAACTAAGGGTTAAAGGGAAAACAAATTAACACCAAAAGGTGCACCCTCAGCGGCACTAGGGCAGCTGGGTGCAGGTTCGCGGTTGGACTCATTGTTGGTTTAAATGGAGAACCTCCAGTTTGCAAAAACACTGCAGGGAGAAGAAGGTCTTCTGGGTGCGACCACCACTTCGAGAGGAAAGATGGGAAGTTAGGGTTTGGTTATGCACCGTTGGATTGGGCACACAAGGCCGTGGGGCGTCAGGTGCAGAGGTGCCTTTTTGGGTTAGATCTTCTTACCAGCTCCTGGTCGCGGTTAGGGGGGCCTTCTGGATTTAGACTGCAGGCGTCGGCTAGGAGCTTGAGGCAGGTCAGGGGTCGCTGGATCTCGGGTCAGGGTCGCCGGGGTGACAACCTCGTTTTCGCCCACTCTAGCTCGGGCTGTGGACGGTGGATGCAGAGTGGTGCGGATTCGCTGTTTCCGACCAAGGCCAGAGGTTGCAAATGAACAAATCCGGTGTTCACGGGAGACTAAGTCTTTGGAGTTAAAGGCAGGCAGGTACTCCAGGGTTTTCGAGATTGCTGAGTGCACGACACACCAGGATTTCGCAGGAGCAGGTTCGAGCGCGAGACAGGCCGGTAGGGCTGGGCCAAGTCAGTGGGTGTCTTCCTCTTGTTAACTGCTGCACGGCTGTCCTGTCCTTGTTGCAGGTTCCTGGATCAGGGGTGCACCTAAATACTAGATTTAGGGGCATTACAGGTAGGTAAAAGGCAGTGACCAATGGGCACCTTCCCTTGGGTGGTTACACCCCCTATTAAGCCACCCTCCAGTGCGAGGGGGCCATGAGCCTGTTCCTGGTTGGCTGAGTCCCCCATCTTCAAGATGGCGTGGACTGAGAGTTGTGCTTCAACTCGCCTTCCCCACCTGAGGGGCGGATTTGGCAGAGCTGGGCACACCTCTCTCCGCACTTATTTTTCCCGCCTAAAGTGGGGTTCAGAGCCAGTGGGGACCAGTTGCTGAGAGCAGCAAGTGGCCTGGGGAAGCTCAGAAAGGCCTTTGAAGCTTCCCCATCGTTAAACTTGTCCATCCAAGGCGAGGAAGCTTGACACCTCATCCCAGGATGTGCATTGTTTCAAGCCCTAGAGAGCAGCAGGCTACCGACCCAGGGGTCCAGAAACATGTCTGGTGGTGGCAGCTGAAAACAGCCACTCAGCCTGGACACTAGTGATAGGTTAGTTTTCAGGGGAATCTCTAAGAGTCCCTTTGTGTGCATTTCTCATTAAATCCCAGACTGGCATCAGTGTGGGTTTAATGTGCTGAGAACTTTGATACCAAACTTTTCAGTTTTCAGAGTGGCCATTATGGCGCTGTGGAGTTCGTAATGACAAACTCCCAGCATCATATTCAGGCAGTGTGTGTGTGTGTTTGTGTGTTTGTAAAGGTACAGGGCCCTCTAAGGGTGACACATTAAGTGTTGCAGCCCTTAGAGGCCTTCCCTGGTCATAGTGCCCTGGGTACCCGTGATACCACTTACCAGGGGCTTGCCTGTGGCCAGAGATGCCAATTGGGTTTAGGCTTCAATGCAGTTTAAGCGGAGGAAAATAGGCCCTGGGTACCCGACTAGCAGAAGCCAAGGGCACACTCAGTCAAAGTACATCAGCAATTCAGCAAAAAGTGGGGGTAACCATGCAGAAAGAGGGCACTTTCTCACACAACCCCTTCCCCAAATGAACGAGGATGAGACTAACCTTTCCCTAGAGAGTCTATTTTCTAAGTGGAAGAACCTGGAAAGTCCATCGGCATTGGAAGTCCCAGGTCGATGTTCCACTACAAAGTCCATTCCCTGTACGGAGATGGACCACCTCAACAGTTTAGGATTTTCACCTTTCATTTGCATTAGCCATCTGAGAGGTCTATGATCAGTATGAACTCGGAAGTGAGTACCAGCCAAGTATGGACTCCGCTTCTTCAGGGACCAAACCACAGCAAAAGCCTCCCTCTCAATGTCACTCCAACACTGCTCCCTAGGGAGAAGCTTTCTGCGTATAAAAGCGACAGGTTGGTCTTGGCCTTCATCATTGGTCTGGGATAGGACCGCTCCTATCCCTAGCTCAGAGGCATCAGTCTGCTCAATAAACTGTTTGGAATAGTGTGGAGCTTTGAGAATCTGTGCTGAGCACATAGCCACTTTCAGGGTATCAAACACCTTTTGACAACTAACTGTCCAGTTACCTTTTTGGGCATTTTCTTAGAGGTGAGTTCTGTGAGGGGAGCCACAATGAACTCATATCCCTTCATAAACCTCCTGTAGTACCCAGGCAAGCGAAGGAATGCCCTGACTTGGGTCTGGGTTGTTGGAGTTGCCCAGTCAAGGATAGCCTGGATTTGGGCTGTAAGGGTTGTATCTGGCATCCACCAACAAGGTGGCCCAAGTACACCACAGTTCCCTGCCCGATCTGGCATTTGGATGCCTTGATAGTTAGGCCTACAGTTTGCAGGGCATTTAAAACCTTCCCAAGGTGATCAGGTGATCCTGCCAGGTGGAGCTAAAGACAGCAATTTCATCTAGATAAGCTGCACTAAAGGACTCCAATCCAGCATGGACTTGATTTGCCAACCTCTGGAAGGTGTCAGGGGCATTCTTTAAACCAAGGAACATAACAGTTAACTGATAATGCCCATCAGGTGTGGAGAATGCGGTCTGTTCTTTTGCTCCTGGGGCAATGCCAATTTGCCAGTACCCTGTAGTTAAGTCAAAGGTACTTCGAAATGTGGTTGCACCCAATTTGTCTATCAACTCATCTGCTCTTGGGATAGGGTGAGCATGTGTCTTGGTGACAGAGTTGAGCCCTCTATAGTCCACACAGAACCTCATTTCTATCTTTCCATCCTGTGGATGAGGTTTGGGAACTAGAGCCACTGGGCTGGCCCAGGGGCTCTCAGAGGGTTCAATAACCACTAACTTCAGCTCTGATGCTTTCTTTGACTTGATCAGAATGGTGATAGATTCTGTTTTTGACAGGTGAACTGTCACCAGTGTCCACATCATGAGTACACCAGTTTGTCTGACCAGGGGACAAGGAAAAGAGCTTAGCATACTGCTGCAAGACTTGCTTGTAATCAGTCTGCTGTTGGGCAGAGAGGGTGTCTGAAAAGACAACTTCATCTACTGACCCATCTTTTGGGATGTATGAGAGGAGGTCAGGGAGAGGTTCACTCTCAGTCTCCTGTACTCAGTCACCATCAGCATGGTGATGTCAGCCCTGTCATGGTAGAGCTTCACGCGGTTCACATGGATAACTCTTTTGGGTGTCCTGCATGTGCCCAGGTCAACAAAGTAGGTTATCTCACTCTTTTAATAGGGATGGGTAAAGGCCACTTCATCTGACCTGGACCCCTTGGTGCCACTGGCTCCAAAACCCACATCTTTTGCCCATGTTGAAATTCAACCAGTGCAGTTTTTTGGTCATGCCAGTGCTTCTGAAGCTCCTGGCTGGCCTTAAGATTTTTGGATGCCTTTTCCATATACTCAGCCATTCTGGACCTTAGGCCAAGCACATAGTCCACATTATCTTGTTTGGGTTCTTGGAGAGGCTTCTCCCAACCCTCTTTTACAAGACAGAGGGGTCACCTCACAGGATGGCCAAACAGAAGTTCAAAGGGGGAAAACCCTACTCCCTTCTATGGCATTTCTCTATAAGCGAAAAGCAGACAGGGTAAGATAACATCCCATCTCCTTTTGAGTTTTTTAGGGAGCTCCATAATCATGCCTTTCAATGTCCTGTTGAATCTCTCAACAAGGTCACTGGTTTTTGGGTAATGAGGTGTAGTAAACTTGTACTGCACTCCACACTCTTTCCACAAATGTTTTAGGTAAGCAGACATGAAGTTGGAACCTCTGTCTGAAGGAACCTCTGTCTGAAACCACCTCCTTAGGAAACCCTACTCTGGTGAGGATACAGATGAGGGCCTTGGCTACAGCAGGATCTGTAGTAGTCCTAAGGGGAAGTGCTTCAGGGTACCTAGTGGCATGATCAACTACCACTAGAATGAATAAGTTCCCTGATGCTCATCCTCTCCCTATCCAACGAGCCCAACACCGCCAGACGCAACTTTCGAGAAGGCATGGAAGCCGTCGCCAAATGGATGAAAAACAGCTGCCTACAACTAAACACCAACAAAACAGAAGTACTCATCATGGGCCCAAACCCCGACGCCTGGAGTGACACCTGGTGGCCCACCGCCCTCGGAAACCCGCCAACCCCCACAGACCACGCACGCAACCTGGGAATCATCCTGGACTCCGAGCTCAAAATGGACCGCCAGATCAACTCTGTCTCATCTTCCTGCTTCCACACCCTCCGCCTCCTTCGTAAGACCTTCAAATGGATCCCCCTCGAACACCGAAAGACAGTCACTCACGCCCTGGTCACCAGCAGACTCGACTACGGCAACGCACTCTACGCCGGAATAAACAAAAACCTCATCCGCAAGCTACAGAACATCCAGAACGCCGCCGCAAGACTGGTCCTCAACCTGCCAAAACACTGCCACATCTCCCAGCACCTGCGCACACTCCACTGGCTCCCCGTCGAGGCGAGAATCACCTTTAAGATGCTCACCCACGCACACAAGGCCCTCCACGGCACCGGACCAGCATACCTGAACAGTCGACTCAAATTCCACGCACCAAGGACCCTACGATCAGCCCAGCTTTCCTACGCTGTGGTCCCCCGCACCAGAAAGACCAGATCGGGAGGCCGCTCCTTCTCCTTCCTCGCGGCCAAAGCATGGAACGCCCTTCCGCTCCACCTCAGACAGACAACATCGCTCCCCATCTTCGCAAGAAACCTCAAAACCTGGCTCTTCGACAGACCCCCTCCTTGATGGAATGGAACCTGCACCCCCCCAAGCCCCCCCACCACCCCTAGCGCCTTGAGACCCTTACGGGTGAGTAGTCGCGCTTTAACAAACTCCTGATTGATTGATTGATTGATGCTGTGAGAGGTTCAAGTGGACCCACTATGTCCACACCTACCCTTTCAAAGGGAACCCCCACAACAGGTAGTGGTATCAGGAGGGCCGATGAGGGGCCACCTGTCTTGCCTTTGGCCTGACAGGTGACACAGGAGCTGACAAGCTCCTTTACTTTTTGGTACATCTGGGGTCAATAAAATTGGCTGACTAGCCTTTCCCAAGTCTTGGCTTGGCCCAGATGTTCAGCTAGGGGAATGTCATGAGCTAAAGTTAGGAGAAACTCCCTGTACTTATGAGGCTCTACTACGCTTCTATTGGCTCCAGGTTTGGGGTCTCTGGCCTCAGTGTACAGTAGTGCCTCTTCCCAAAAAGCTCTGTGGGTACCACTGACATCTCCCTTTTCCTGTGCAGCAGCTTGCTGTCTCAGGCTTTCAAGAGTTGGACAGTTCTGCTGTCCAAGGCACAGCTCTTCCCTAGAGGGTCCCCCTGGGCCTAAGAGTTCAACCTGGTAAGGGTCAAGCTCCATGGCCTCCGTTCCCTCTGGGGTGTCCAAGTCCTCTCCCTCAGTAGAGAGGTCCTGATCCTTTTGCTGTACAGAAGCTGGTTCCCCAGTCTTCTTACCTTTTCTCTTGGACGGTTGGGCCATACTTTCAGGCTCCAACACTTCTTTTTCACCCTGTCCCTTGCTCTGTGCTCGTGTTTTCACACACACCAATTGAGGGATGTACAGCATTACTGCATGGGTTTTTAGTTCAACCTCAGCCCATGCCGAGGTTTGCCAAGCAGACATGCAGCTGGTAGCTTTGGAGAAACCACTACCTGTTTGAGGCCATTCCCCCCCTGCTCTCCCCCCCCCACCCAGTCTAATGTCACCATAGCCATTGCATGATTAGTGGTCATTGTCAGCATTGATGACTGGGTAAGTTCTCCCAATCAAGGATTTCTCAGAGAAAACCAGTGTGTCTCTAACCATAGTGTCACTGGCACGTGTATCCCTCAGAGCTTCTATCCTAGTTCCATTGACCCAAGGGTATTGGAAGTAATTTTTTAAGTTGGCTGGCCACACAGCTACATCGGCAACCTCAACTTCCCCTTCTGAAACTAGAACTGGCTTAGTGTGCACACATATTTGCTCTTGGAACACTGTTGCTCCCATCTGGAGACCTGCTACCCCAGGAGTAGCTGTGGTAGGACTAGGGGCCTTCTTAGTTGGGCAAGCAGTATCTCCAGTTAAGTGTCCCAACTTCTAACAGTTGCTACACCAGGCCTCTGAAGGATCAAACTTCTTTCCCCTGTGCCTATTAATGAACTGGGCAGAGTTTTGGGACCCACCCCCCAGAGCAGGTGTTTTGGGCCCTTTAGACGACTCAGGCATTTTATCTTGGGGATTCACACCACCTTTCCCCTGGGGAGGCTTTGTAACAACTGTCTTTTCGTCACCCCTAGTGGTTGTTTTTGTCACCCTGGTCTTGACCCAGTGATCTGCCTTCTCTCCCAATTCGACCTAGGTCTACCAAATGCTGATGTAACTTTTCATTAGTGCAATTACTTAAAATATTTTCTTTCATAAACAGATTGTAAGGTCCATTGAAATCATGCACATTGTGTCTAATTAACCAACCATCTAGTGTTTTAACTGAGTAGTCTACAAAGTCAATCCAGGATTGGTTTTGGGACTTGTGAGCCCCCTGAATCTAATTCTATATTCCGCACTAGTGAGTCTAAATCCCTCAATCAGAGTTCTCTTCATGGGTTCATACTCTATTACACCAATTGCCTCTACCAAGGATCACCTTTAACAACCATGAAAAGATTACAACGGATTCAGAACTCGGCTGCCAGACTACTCTTGCATATCAAACCGCGAGACCACATCTCATCTTCCTTGAAAGCACTGCATTGGTTACAGGTTGCCCGAAGATCCACGTTCACGCTACTTTGCATCACCCACAAAGCAATACATGGAATGGGACCGTTCTTCATTAGGAATAAAATCACTAAACATGTTCAACAAAGGAACCTACGCTTTAAAGGGGCACCTCGCCTCAAAATCCCAAGATACAGGGGTTTGATAAGTGGGACCTGATCGGGATCTCCACCAAAGATATTTGGGGTAAAGGGAGGATCAAATCATTTGAAGAAATGCAGGCGGAATACGTGCTATCAAAGACCGAATATTTCCGTTATGCACAAGTCCGGCACTCGCTCCATGCGGCACTCCCTGGTGATGTGGATCCCCCGGAGGCCTCACCTCTGGAGGATAGAATTCGGCCACCTCCCCGAAAAAACTCTCATTGATTTACAAGAAGCTGATTAATCACAGGGCTGACCCCCTTGAGGTGCTGAGGGACAAGTGGGTGCAAGATGGGAGAGAACTAGGCGACGAGGACTGGCAAACAGCAGTCTCTTTCCCACGGGAGGTCGCCATTCCGGCTTGATTAAGGCTGGTTCAGCTTAAGATACTGCACAGGGTCTATGTAACGGGGCCCAGACTTTTACACATGGGACTGTCTGATACGGGACTGTGTAGACAAAGGTGTGGCCTTACAGGTACATTTCTACACATTATCTGGGAATGTGAGCACATCACCACATACTGGCGCAAAATACAGGACACTATGCGTGTTGGCGAAAAGAAATATAGCCCAGCTATGGAGCGGCCGAACAGCCTCCCACTCTGGAAATGTGGGAAAACAACTTAGATTGGTGTATGTTTAGGGAAAAAATGACATACCTCGCAAGGGGATGCCCTCGGGAGTGGTCACTGGTGTGGGAACACTGGAATCGTCACAGAGGAGAAATTTGTACACCACCGAGGCATGCTGTTTTGGATGAACCCCCCCCCTCCCTGTGAAGTTCCCTTTCATCAGTATTTTAGTTATCCTTGTACCCCCTGATGCATTATTATGTTACACGACATTATCCTCTGCAATGTGATTTGTGCTGATGCTATTGTTCAATAAAAATAATAATTAAAAAAAAATCTCAATATACAAGAAAAAAAGCATGGGTGGCACATCCTTCTCTGTTCAAGCAGCCAAACTATGGGACTCTCCCCCGTCCCCCCAACATAAGATCCACCGACAACCACCTTAGCTTCAGATACTACTCAAGAATTGGCTCTTCCCCACATAAGCACCATACGCAAAACAGAAATGTACAGAATATTCCTCTGTATATAAGCATTTATTTTCACTAGAGATATGTACCTATCTTTGTGTATTGCTTTGTATAAACGAACAAGTTACTTACCTTCGGTAACGATATATCTGTAAGAAACAGTAGTTAGTATTAGATTCCTTACCTTAGAATATCCCCAGGCGTCAGTCTGGATCCGGAAACTTTTGCGTAGCAGTACCCCTGCGCGTCGGTAGGCGTCGTCTGCAGGCGTCCCCTGCGGCTCCGCGTCGTCGGCGTCGTGCGCCGTGATGACGTCGCTGGAGTATATAGACGCCGCCTCCGCGCGCTGACGTCAGTTCTTTGCACACAGCTTTTCCGCGCCAGAACACGCAGAGCCATGTGAGAACCAACACTGGTGCCATTTGAAACTAGGGCCCTGAAAGGGATGTCCTTAACCCTAGGTATCAGTTCGCAGAACGGGGAGGACGGGCGGGGCGGTAAGGAATCTAATACTAACTACTGTTTCTTACAGATATATCGTTACCGAAGGTAAGTAACTTGTTCATCTGAAAGAAACAGGTTAGTATTAGATTCCTTACCTTAGAATAGATACCCCAGCAATACCAACCCCGGTGGTGGGTCTGCGAACCAATACAACCTACACCAGAAAGTCCTGGAGGACCGAACGGCCAAAGAAGCCATCCCTCCGGACTTGACTGTCCAGGCAGTAGTGCCTCGCAAAGGTGTGCAGCGAGGCCCACGTGGCCGCCTGGCAAATGTCCTGCAAAGGGACTCCCCGGCCCAGGGCAGTAGTAGCCGCCGTGGCCCGAGTGGAATGGGCCCGCAGCCCAACAGGAGGCTCCTTCCGAGCCAAAGAGTAGCATGCTTTGATGCACAGGACGACCCACCGAGAGATGGTCCGTTTCTGTACCGCCCTTCCCTTCTTCTCACCCACGTAGCCAACAAACAGTTGGTCATCCACCCGGAACTGGCGTGTGCGATCCATATAGAATGAAAGCGCACGTTTTGGGTCCAGACGATGGAGCCGCTCTTCATCCTTTGAAGGATGCGGAGGCGGGAAGAAGGAGGGCAAGGTGATGGACTGCCCAATGTGAAAAGCAGAGACTACCTTGGGCAGGAAAGAAGGTCTAGTCCGAAGAACCACCTTATCAGGATGAACAGACAAGAAAGGAGGTTGAATAGAAAGAGCCTGGAGCTCACTCACTCTCCTGGCAGAGGTGATGGCTACCAGGAAGGCCGTCTTTAAGGTGAGAAGACGGAGAGGACAGGAATGAAGGGGCTCAAAGGGAGCGCACATCAGGAAAGTCAAAACCAGGTTCAAGTCCCACTGAGGCATCACGAACGGAGTTGGAGGATACATGTGCGTGATGCCCTTTAAGAATCTTAACACAATAGGGGACTTGAACAAAGATGGCTGATCAGGTAGCCTCAAGAAGGCGGAAAGGGCAGAAAGATAGCCCTTGATAGTGCCCAGAGCAGAGCCCTGCTGGGCAAGGGAAAGGAGGAAGAGGAGAACCTCAGACAGAGGGGCAGAAAGGGGATCCACAGCCTTTGCTGTGCACCATGCCACAAATCTGTTCCACCGGCAGGCGTATACCGACTTTGTGGAGGGACGCCTGGCTGCCAGAATGACATCACAGACTTCAGGAGGCAAGTCAAATGGCCTCAACTGTCGCCGCTCAATCTCCACGCATGGAGGTGGAGACTGGACAGGTTCGGGTGGAGGACCGTCCCCTGCTGCTGCGACAGAAGGTCCTCCTGAAGGGGCAGGCGGATCGAGGGACCGACTGTCATGCTGAGTAGCTCGGGATACCAGTACCTTCGAGCCCAGTCCGGAGCCACAAGGATAACTTGGGCCCGGTCGCGCCTGATCTTCTTCAGCACTCTGGGCAGAAGTGGTATAGGCGGAAAGGCGTACAACAGACCGCAACTCCACTCGCGCCGAAAGGCGTCGCCGAGCGAGTGCCGTCTTGGAAACTCCAACGCGCAGAACTGATGACATTGCGCGTTCTCTTCTGTGGCGAATAGATCTAACCAAGGCTCTCCCCATTGCTGAAAGAGGCCTCTCGCCACATCCGAGTTCAGACGCCATTCGTGATCCACCGAGCACCGACGGCTGAGTTCGTCCGCCCTGGCGTTCAGAGAACCTGCCAGGTGTTGAACCGTCAGAGTCACGCCCTGACGTTCCAGCCATTGCCAGAGGCGCAGAGCCTCTTGGCAAAGGGTCCACGACCCCACACCGCCCTGTTTGTTGCAGTACCACATGGCGGTGGTGTTGTCCGTGAACACCTGCACTACACTCCCGATGACAAAGGGGAGGAATGCCTTCAGTGCCAGGCGAATCGCCCGCAGCTCCAACATGTTGATATGGAGCCGGGACTCCGCCGGAGACCAGAGGCCTCTGATCTCCGCCTCTCCCAAGTGGCCACCCCAGCCTTGGAGGGACGCGTCCGTCACAACCACGTGCTCCGGCTGGGGAAGGGAGAGGGATCTGCCCCTGACCCAATCGCGGTCTGTAAGCCACCACTGCAACTGTCTCGCAGTGCCCTCCGAGATCAGGACATGGTCGGATAGGTTGCCCTGATGCTGGGCCCACTGAAACTTCAGGTCCCACTGCAGAGCCCGCATCCGCCATCTGGCGTGATGCACCAGAAGGATGCAGGAGGCCATCAGCCCCAGAAGCCGCAGCGTCAACCTGACCGAAACCCGGGATAACGGCTGAAAGATGGGAATCAGAGCCTGAATATCCCGGACCCGCCGTTCCGGGGGATAAACCCGAAACTGCGCCGAGTCGAGAACCGCTCCGATGAAAAGGAGCTTTTGAGAGGGACACAGGTGTGATTTCGGCACATTGATGGAAAACCCCAACTCGTGCAGGAGGTCTGCCGTCATCTGAAGGTGGTGGACGACTGTCTGGGGCGAGCCCGCCTTCAACAGCCAGTCGTCGAGGTAGGGGAAGACTGAAACCCCTAACCGGCGCAGATGAGCTGCGACCACCGCCATCACTTTCGTGAACACCCGTGGGGCGCTGGTAAGGCCGAAAGGGAGCACGATAAACTGAAAATGCTCGTGGCCTACCGTGAACCGCAGGTAACGCCGGTGGGCCGGCAGGACGGGGATGTGAAAGTACGCATCCTGCAAGTCCAACGCTACCATCCAGTCTTGTGGGTCTAGAGCAGCCAAGACCTGAGCCAAAGTCAACATCTTGAACTTCTCCTTCCGGAGGAAGCCGTTGACGTTCCGTAGATCCAAGATAGGACGCAGGCCTCCCTTGTCCTTCTTGGGTACCAGAAAGTAGTGGGAGTAGCAACCACACCCTACTTCTGGCCCAGGAACGCGCTCGATGGCCCCCTTGGCCAAGAGGGCCGTAACTTCTTCCTGCAGAAGTGTCAAGTGGTCCCCCGACACACGGTGGTTCTGCGGTGGCATGGCTGGAGGAGTGGACTCGAAGGGGAGGGCATAGCCCCTTCGGACAAGCTGCAGCACCCACCTGTCCGATGTTATCGCGCGCCAGCGGGAGTGGTGATGGCGAACCCTGCCACCCACTGGCGTCACGTGAGCCCGAAAGCTCGGACTAGGAAGGCTTGGATGCCGCAGCGGAGGGAGGCGTGGACTGACCACGACGCTGGCCTCTACCGCCACCACGGCGGAAACCACGGGCGCCACCGCGCTGGGGAGCGCTCTGCGCCGCGTGGCTGGCAGCACGTGTGGGACCTCCTCTCCCTTGGCCACGAAAGGGCCGAAACGAACCCGTCTGCTGGCGCTGGGTCTGGGTCGAGAGACCCAAGGACTTGGCCGTGACCCTGGAGTCCTTGAAGCGCTCCAGCGCGTGGTCCGCTTTGTCACCAAACAGGCGACTGCCATCAAATGGCATGTCCATAAGCGTATTTTGGACGTCTGGTGAGAAGTTGGCAGATCTCAGCCAGGCATGGCGACGAATCGCCACCGTAGTGGACATGGCCCGTCCCAGTGAGTCCGTGGTGTCCAGACCACAACGGATCGAGTACCGCGCCGCATCCCGGCCTTCAACAAAGGCCCGGGTGAGCTTGTCCCGCACTTCCTGGGGGCATTGCGGCAAACACTCCTCGACCGTATCCCACAGGGAGTGGGTGTAGCGGCCCAAGAGGCACGCGGTGTTACAAGACCGCAGCCCAGCACTCAAAGAGGAAAACACTTTCTTTCCAAATTGGTCGTACCTCTTTGATTCCCGGTCGGGCGGAGCCGACGGAAATGCGGACTGCGAAGTGGAGGCCTGGATCACCAGACTCTCCGGGGAGGGATGGGTGGACAGGAAGGCAGGGTCGTCCGCGCAGGGACGGTGACGCCTGGCAACGTTCCGGTCAACCGGCGCACCAGAGGCGGGCCTGGACCAGGTGCCCAGAAGGACATCCGTCAGGGCCTCATTAAACGGCAGCAGAGGCTCCTGGGGGCATGACTGCGGTTTAAAAACTTCCGTCAGGATATTCGGTTTGACCTTCGCGACGGGGAGCTCAAGGTGTAAGGCCTTGGCAGCCCTCATCAGGACCACCGAATAGGCAGCACCCGCCTCGGACGCCACAGGGGACGGAGAGACAAACCCAGGGTTGGGCGACTCGTCCAGGCCACTGGCATCACCCAGATCACCTACCCAGTCCACATCGTACTGGCAGGCACGGGATAGAGGGTCCTCAGACCCCTCCCAACCCTCTCCATACTCCTCCTCGTCATACCCATATTCTGGGTCGACGATATAGACATCGGGGTCAACGGGCCCCATCGGCGTCGGGTCCGGCGTCGGCCGACGCCGGTCCGGCTCCGAGTCCGGAGTCGGGGAGGAAAGGGGGGTGGCGCCGCGCGGCGTCGGTGCCGGGGACCCGACGCCGGCCGGAGCCGACGGCGGAGTCGCTGCACCACGCGGGGGCGGTACCACGGGCTGGCCCACAGGAACCGACGCCGGAGAGGCCGGGAGACCAGCCGGCGACGAACCAGAGGGAACCAGCGGCGCCGGGGCCGGAGCCACCGGCGGCGCCGGGGCAGGAGCACCCGAACCGCTCGGGCCCCCAGACGGAACCGACGGGCCCGCAGGCGCCGAAGGCCCCGCCGGAGAAGACCTCGCCCTCATAGCAATGAGGAAGGCCTCGATCTCCTCACGCGACGCGCCTTCCCCAGGGACCGACAGGTGTGGGGTAGACGGCGTCGGCGACCCATGCGGGACCGCGGGGGTGGGGTCACCCGAGCCCCCGGCCGCAGCACGCGGGCGTCGGGGGGAGTCGGGGGTGCGATGGCGACGCCCCGACTTCTTGTGCTTACCTGACGAGCCGGAGGAATGGTGGCGACTCCCGGAGCGCCCATGGCGGCTCCGCGACCGCTCCCTCGACCGCTCCCTCGACCTCCGACCGGACCGGGACCGCTCTCGACGCGGGGCCGACAACCGGAGTTCGAGAAGCTTGCGGGACCGCTCCCGCCTAGCTTTTCCAGTCAAGGCCCGACAGTCGACGCAGGACTCCACGTCGTGGTCCGCGCCCAGACACCGGAGGCAGAGTCGATGGTGGTCGGTGACCGACATCATGCGGTCGCACTCGTCACAACTCTTGAAACCGGGCATCCTACCGGCACCGTAAAGATCAATCAGTTAACAAAAAACTTGGTCAAAAGACCGGAGTACTGCTCTTCGGATCTGCGCTAACTGGCGCGGAAAAAAGAAGAACTGACGTCAGCGCGCGGAGGCGGCGTCTATATACTCCAGCGACGTCATCACGGCGCACGACGCCGACGACGCGGAGCCGCAGGGGACGCCTGCAGACGACGCCTACCGACGCGCAGGGGTACTGCTACGCAAAAGTTTCCGGATCCAGACTGACGCCTGGGGATATTCTAAGGTAAGGAATCTAATACTAACCTGTTTCTTTCAGATATGTAGAATAATTATGTTGTACATAAATAAATAAAAATCATCTTTGGACTACATGTACTTACTTCCAATGTGCATCTATGTACCTCCCATGTACCTGAATCTGTGAGTCTGTTACCTTTCTCCTGAAGAAGCATATCCAATGCAAGACCCTATTTCTCATCCTGTACCTCTATCAATATCTTTAATCTACACATACACTTACCTCCTTTATGATCTATCTACTTTCAATATACTTTCAATGTACTTATGGATCTATATATTTATCACTTCCTTCTAATTTAACATTTAAAATGCACTACCCTATTTCTCAGCCTATAATTCTCTCAATATATCCTCTGGCCCAACCTTCTGACTCTTCTCAAACTTCTTTCTACTACTCTTTCCAATGCACTACCCTATCTCTCACCCTATACATCTATCAATGTATCATCTACATCTACTCTCTCATTTATCCCAAACCCCATACTACTACTATGATCCCCAAAATAACCCTTTCTAGACTCTCCCCTACTCTAACCCTCCTTGCATCATCTGACACCTCTTTTTACTATACCAATCCCCCCAAACAAACCTTTATAAACTCTTTCCTCTGACTAGTCCCCTCAAAAATCCCTTTTTACTCATCCAAAAGCCTCCTCCTACTGCTATGACCTCAAATAAAAAACATCTCACTCTTCGGTCCCTCCACTATAATTTTCAATCAAAATAACAGACTAACATGTTCACGTCTCAATTTCCATATTCCACTATACTAATTCACCACTAATCCTTTATGGGTTCCAGAATAGCGTACTACTCGCCAATGAAGCACTTCAAAACCCCATCAAGGGGTAGCAAGCGCTATATAAATACAAACCTTTTTCCCTCTTCCATCCCGCAACCTACCCTTCTCTATCCAAGTAAATGAATAACATATCCACCACTCAAACTACTTCATACTTCGCTATACTAATTTTCAACACTAATCAGTTATGGGTTCCAGAGTAGCGTCGTACCCGTTAGAAAATCGCTTAAACACCCATCAGGGGTAACAGGTGCTACATGAATGCACACCTTTCTCCCCATTTATCCCTCAGCTACCCTTCTCACTTGAAATAACTGACTAATATCCACCACTCAAATTACTTTCCTATTTCACCATACTAACTCTGCACTAATCCTTTATGGGTTTCCGGAGTAGTGTCAACACCCCATCAGGAGTAACCAGCGCTATATAAATAAAAACATTTTTTCCTCTTCTATCCTTCTGCTATCCTTCCGAATCCAAATAACTGACTAACCTATCCACCACTTAAAATTTACTTGCAAGTTTCACTATACTAATTCAACACTAATCCTCTATATGTCCCCGAGTAGAGTGCTACTCGCCAAAAAAGTGTTTTGACGCCTCGTCAGGGGTAGTAAGCTCTATATAAATGCAATTACAATACAATAAGACCCAACATCTGCCCCAGAAATGGTCAATAGTCTGTCTCTGCAGTTACCAGACAACAGATCCAAAGGAGTACCCTCAGTGTGACTTCTTCACTTCATTTTTCTCACTTCATAAGCCCTCTCAAAGGCTGTGAACTATTTTGTGATGTGATATCACTCTATTCAAATTTAGGGACAATCCCTTTGGGGATTTTAGGATCATAAGCTTGCTCTTTATCCTTGTTTAGTAAATTGCTGCCCCCATTGATGGGTGCTAGGTCCATCTTTGCTCTCTCTCTCTTTCTAGAGCCAGCAAACTGGCCTCTAGATCCAGTCTTTTGGTCAGCCTTACTAAAAGGCTGTCCTCCTCATTGTGGCGGTCCTCAAAAGTGCCTTAACCACCTGTGTGAGATCTAGGTACTGGGAAGTTGATTCTTGGAGTCAAGGGTACTTTAACCCTTTTCTCATTAGGGTGTGTGTGTCGGGGGGGGGGGGGGTTTCATCTACCAGTTCATTCCCTTCCTCTACTTTCTCATCTGATTGGTCATCACCATTTTCAGATGGGTGGTCTTTAGCATACCCAGCCAACAACTCCTGGAGCTTTTGTTTGGTGGGATGGGTACCCATGGCTATGTTTTTAAGTTTACATAGGGCCCTTACCTCCTTGAAAGACAAGTGAAGGTAAGGGGTGAGGTCAAGCTCCACAACCCTGTCCTCCAAGTCATTGTGGTTATGTTCACTAACAGCTGGGTTGTTATTTTGAGACATTTTAAAAAAAAAAACTTCTAACCCCTCTAACCCTAGCTACAGTGACTTATTTTCTAAAATTCTAAAGGGACTTAACCAAGGCCCTCACAAGACTTTTAGTAATTTTGCAAATAATGGCAATTTGAAAAAATCAGAATTCTAAAGACAATTTAAGAGTTCTGTTGTGCGATCAGGTGGTAACCAAGTAGTCTAACAAATGCAAAGTTGTGTATCCCACCGCTGATCCCCCAATGTAGGAAGCTGGCTCAGTATATACTATACCAAAGTGAGGTATAGTGTGCA
Source organism: Lissotriton helveticus (assembly GCF_964261635.1). Taxonomy (NCBI): domain Eukaryota; kingdom Metazoa; phylum Chordata; class Amphibia; order Caudata; family Salamandridae; genus Lissotriton; species Lissotriton helveticus. The sequence goes on from NC_136057.1 coordinate 1,863,340,242, forward strand.
GAGAGTCCAGTGGAATCCAAAAGGTAGGCAGAGGTAAAGTTAGATAGTACCTTACTCTCTATTTGTGGTAGTGTGGTCGAGCAGTAAGGCAGTATTAGAAGAGAGTGTTCAGCATTTGTTCTACACACTCAGTCAGCAAATGAATTCACAAACTCAGACTGAACTCCAGACCAATAGTTTTTGGTATAAAAATATTCTTTTAGTTATTTTATTTTCCAGAACCAAGCAAGCTTGGCACAGGAAAACACATACTTTACAGTAGTAATGCAATTAAAATACAGTATGAATGATACTTGTATATGCACTTTGAGTTGGTTTAGTATGGTTGCAGAGAAATGCAATACTTGGTAAATGCAGTACACAGACTTGAATTGGTGTTTTAGTAAAATAGCAGGTAAGTAACTTTTGAGATTACTAAATGTACACCGAGTAGTATACCTAGATACTACGGTGGGACATTTCTTGAAAACAGGTAAGTAAAATCGAAACTTTTCACAGAAAAACAGTCAATGTTATCCTATGGAGGAAAGGAAAATGCTACTTACCAGTATGCATCTGTTCTTGGCATGTAGAGCTGCAGATGCACACACTATGCATAGATAGCCATCTGGTGTTGGGCCCGGATGTTTGCAGTTTGTTATTGTCTTGGAAGAAAACTTTAGAAGTCACGAGATAGGGGATTCCTCCTCTGGATATTATGGTGGATGGGCATCGACTCCATCTTCAGATTGTTTTTTCGCCAAGAAGGAAAATGATGGAGTTTTGTGAGAAACAGAAAGAGATGTCCATGTATGTTGTATCTAATTAAGATAATACTGGAACACATAAAGGTAGCCAGGGAGGTGGGTGTGCGTGTGTGAACTGCAGCTCTACATGCCAAGAACAGATGCATACTGGTAAGTAGCATTTTCCGTTCAAGGCATATGAGCTGCAGATCACACACTATGCATAGATTACATAGCAGTATTGTCCCTATGGCGGCGACCACCACTATCTGTTGCAGTAGTCTGAAATAGTGTTTTGAGTACAGCCTGGCCCACACTAGCTTGTTGTTTTGCTTGCACATCTACACAATAGTGCTTTGTGAATGTGTGCAGTGTAGACCATGTAGGTGCTTTGCAGATATCATCTAAGGGAATGTTTCCTAAAAATGCCATGGAAGCCCCTATTTTGCGAGTGGAATGGGCTTTAGGGGGAATAGAAAGTGTACGTTTTGCTTTGTGATAGCAAATTTGTATACATTTGATAATCCACCTTGCAATTCCAGACTTTGATGTGAGATTGCCTTTATGTGGTGGTGAAAAAGAAACAAAAGCTGTTTTGTGAAAAGGTTTTGTTCCGTCAATGTAGCAAAGAAGTGCTCTTTTTAAGTCTAGTATATGAAGAGCTGTTTCTGCTGCGGTTTGTGGTGAAAAAGAAACAAAAGCTGTTTTGTGAAAAGGTTTTGTTCCGTCAATGTAGGAAAGAAGTGCTCTTTTTACGTCTAGTGTATGAAGAGCTGTTTCTGCTACTGTTTGTGGTTGCGAGAAGAAGACTGGCAACTCTACAGATTGGTTGAGATGGAAGGGAGTAATAACTTTTGGAAGGAATTTGGGATTTGTTCTGAGAACCACTTTGTTATGATGGAGTTGTAAGAATGGTTCTTGAATAGTTAGTGCCTGTAGCTTACTGACTCTTCTGAGAGATGTGATAGCCACAAGGGAAGCAACTTTCCATGTACGAAATTGTAGCTCACATTTGTGCAGAGGTTCAAATGGAGGACCCATTAACCTAGTGAGGAAGATGTATAGATTCCACACTGGAGAGGGTGGTACCCTGGGAGGAATTATTCTTCTGAGGCCTTCGATAAATGCTTTAATGGCAGGTACCCTGAATAATGACAGATGTTGTCTATTTTGCAGGTAGACTGCTATGGCAGCGAGATGTAAAATGATTGATGTGTTTGCTAGATTACATCTTTGAAGATGCAGCAGGTAACATATGATGTGTTGAATGGGCGCATCTAGAAGATTGATTGTGTTATTGGTACAGTATATGCCAAATCTTTTCCACTTGGCTGCATAGCGGGCTCTAGTGGTGGAACGTCTAGCTTCTTTGATGATGTTCATACAATCAGGTGGGAGACTGAGGTAACCAAATTCTAGGACTTCAGGAGCCAGATCGCTAGGTTGAGCTGTGTTTGATCTGGGTGTCGGATCCCTCCATGGTTCTGTGTTAAGAGTTGTGGGGAGAGATGAAGATTTTGGTGCGGGACTACTGATAGTTCCAGCAACGTTGTGTACCTTGGCTGTCTGGCCCATTTTGGAGCAACCAGGATTAGTGTTAGTGACTGTTGTTGCAGCTTGCCTACCACTAATGGAATGAGTGGAAGAGGCGGAAAAGCTAAGGCAAATCTCCCTAACCAATTCATCCATATCGCATTGCCTTTGGACAATGGTTGTGGATATCTGCCGCGAAGCTTGGGCATTTTCTATGTGAATGTGTGGCGAAAAGATCTATCTCCGGATGCCTCCACATTTGGAAAAATGGTTGAAGAACTTGTGGATGAAGCTCTAACTTGTGAATCTGTGGAGTCTGACGACTTAACAGATCTGCCATGTGAGTCTGTATTCCTGGAAGATGTTGGTCTAAAAGGAATATGTTTTGAGGAATTGCTCATCTCCATATGCTCTGTGCTAGTTGAGAGAGTTGTAGAAAGTGCGTCCCACCTTGTTTTTGTAGATAATACATTGCTGTTATATTTTCCGTCTGGACTAAAACAGCTTTGCCTGATACTTGTTTCTGGAATGCTTTTAATGCCAGTAAGATTGCTAGTAGCTCCAAATGATTGATGTGGAGTAGCTTTTGCTGAGGTGTCCACCTGCCCTGTATGGTGTGATGTAGTAGATGAGCTCCTCAGCCAGTGAGCGATGCGATGCTGTTAACACGATTTGTGGAACCGGCTTTAGGAACGGTCACCCTTTGGAAAGGTTTTGGGTGTTCCACCACTGCTGAGGGAGAGATTTGATCGGCCGTCCACTAAAGCCAGTTCTGTTAGCAGACCTTGAGCTTGGTTCCACTGATGTGCTAAACATTCTTGTGAGAGGGGCGCATCGGGAGGGATGTATGACATTACAACGCATGCTTTTACCACGCATGCTTTTACATCGCAAGTTTTACAACGCATGCCTTTACAACGCATAGTGCTTTGGGGCACTGGATAGTGAATTATTTAATATACTCCCTATCCTAGAGCGCCCCCAGCGCAATGCGTTGTAATGGTTTGCGTTGTAAAAGTTGCGATGTAAAAGCATTGCGTGGTAAAAGTTGCGTTGTAAGTGATGTTTCCCCATCGGGAGTCTTGCATAAGGTACTATGAATATGCAAGAGGCCATCATTCCTATTAGTTACATAAACACTCAAGCTGGAAGTGAGTGCTGCGGTTGGAATTTTGGAATAAGGGCCTGCATACTTGCTATCCTGGATGGATTTGTATAGGCAAGGCCTTTTGAGGTGTCTATTCTGGCACCTAGCTATTGCTGGATGCAGCACGATTGGAGGTGAGACTTTGGGAGATTTATTGTAAACAGTAAGTTGTGAAGTAGTTGGATTGTGGTGTGTGTAATTTACACACTGGGTATATGACTTGGCTTTTATGAGCCAGTCGTCCCAGTATGGGAAGACGTGAATTTGTTGTCTTCGTAAGTGGGTTGCTACCACTGCTAGACATTTTGTGAATACTCTGGGTGCTGTCGTGACTCCGAATGGGAGAACCTTGAATTGGTAATGCTGACCGTCCACTACAAATCGAAGGTATTTCATGCGGGCAGGATGAATGGGAATGTGGCAGTAGCGTCCTTGAGATCTAAAGTGACAAGGAAATCGCCTTGAGTAGAGGAAGGACCTGTTTAAGAGTGACCATATGAAAATAGTCTGATTGTATGTAGAGGTTTAATGGTCTGAGGTACAAGATGGGTCTCAGGGTTTCATCTTCTTTGGAATGAGAAAATAGAGGGAGGAAACCCCTGTGTTTTGATGGTGCAGGGGAACTGGTTCTATTGCATATTTTTGTAGGAGGGAAAGCACCTCTTGTTTTAGCGAAGTTACATGCTCTGTTGACATTAGGCGCTGTTTGGGTGGTATGTTTGGGGGAGTTGAAGTGAGCTCCAGGCAATAAACAGATTGGATGATTTGTCTCACCCACCTGTCCATGGTGATGGTGTTCTAGACAGGTAGGAACTACGTCAATCTTCGCCCGACCGGAGTATAATGGTCCGGGGGGAGTGGCGGGAAGTCATTGTTTGGAGATAGAGCAGTGCGAGTATTGGTAGTTTTGCCTCTACCTATGTTATTGCCCCTGTAGCCTCCTCTATAGTAACCTCTGGTAGAGGGGGTCTGTGTGGGACTCTTATAGGAGGTGGAAGAGTTATCAATGTTGAAGCCTCTAGAGGCACCCATATAAGAGGAGCGACAAAAGGAACTTCTGGGAGCTTGTGATTGCAAAGCGCCCATTGATTTGGCGGTATTAGTATCTTGTTTCATCTTTTCTAAAGATGAATCTACCGTAGGTCCAAATAAGTTCTTGGTCAAAGGGTTGGTTCAGTATGGTCATCTGAACCTCGGGTTTGAACCCTGAAATCCTTAGCCAGGCATGTCTGCGTAAAAGGACACTGGTATTAACAGCTCTGGAGGCTGTGTCTGCCGCATCTAGAGCACATCGAATGGAGATATTGGTTATTAGTGTACCTTCCTGTATGAGATCATTGGCCCTTGTCTTATATTGATCTGGAAGGTGTTGTTGTGGGGTCTCTAGTTCATCATAGTGCGCCCTACCATACCTAGCTGGTAAGGCCTGTGTGTTGGCAATTCTCCATATGTTGGCTGCTTGTGACGCTGTTCTTTTAGCAGGTGTGTTTAAGAATTTTGATTCCTTTTCAGGCGGTGGAGCATCGCCTGAGATTTGAGAGTTAGCCCTTTTCCTGGCGCTGGAGACCACTAAGGAATCTAAAGGAAGCTGGCCTTTAATGTATGCAAGATCAGTTGGGGCAGCTTTGTACTTTTTTTCTATCTTGAGGTTAATGACTCTAGCCCTTACTGGGTCTTTAAAGACTTCAGGAGCGTGTTTAATTACTTCTTTAAACATTGGGAGAATTGAGGTGGACCTTTGAGATGTTGCAAAAGTGTACACGAGGAAGTCTTCTTCTATAGGGTCTGTATGTAGATTTACCCTGTGGTATTCTGCAGCCCTGTGTATAAGCTGAGTGAATCCCATAGTGTCCTCTGGAGGGGATGGTCTAGATGGGTAGACCACCTCCTGTGGTACATTAGGAACAACTGGTGTGCCATAATTTTCCAATGGGTCATTAGGGATGTAAGGATGACTAGGTTAACCTAGAGGTTCATCATCCCCTTTGTCACCAGTGGTGCCTTCATCATCTGGAGGTGGAGGAGACTGTGAGGTTACTGGGGATGGGATAGGAGAGATGTATAGTGGAGGAGGAGGTGGAGAAGGAATCCTTAAAGGACAAGTAGCAATGTCTTTTTTTTTTTAAGGAATTGGAGGTGGTGTAGGTTTGTCCATTTTTCTTTTGTTGGAAGGACTAATTCTAAGATGACCTGTTTCTGGGTCTATTTCTAGAGTTTTTTAGGGAGGATTGGGTCGAAAAAGCTCCTCCTCTGGGGTTTGTTCTGGGTGCCTTTTTTTTCGGTTCTGCATGCTTGAGTAGCACCGTTTTTGGGATTGTATTATACTCCTTAGGTTTGGAATCCGTTTTCTTGGGTTCCGAAGGTTTGCTTGAGGTCTTTGGAACCGGTTACTTGGTCGTTTCCGATGATTTTTTCGGATCGGAAGTTTGTGTGCTAGGTGTCTTTGGTACCAGTTTTTTTTTCAGTTTCAATGATTTTTTCTGATCCGTAGGTTCAGTGTCTGTAGATTTCGGTGCTGAATGCGCAGATGTGGAACCATGTTTCGGTGCGGACGAAGACAATGGTTTGTCTTTTATTGTCAGTGCAGAGGATGGGGTTTCGGCACCTACGATAGGCTGGCTCGACCCAGAGTAGCCTGAAGGCTTATATGTCGACTTCTTTGCAGGGCCCTAAGGCGGGCGTGGGAAGTTTTATCCTGGTGTGCAACTATGCCCGGAGGTGAAGGTGTTACCGAAGCCTTTGAATGGATGGGTCGGGGGCGAGGGGTCGATGTCAGTACTACGTTATTAGCGGCTTTGGGGTAGGGAGATCTACTGGGCTAAGGTGAATTAATGTGATTTAGAGGAGTTTAGGCAGCGCTAAAAGATGTGGTAGATGCACGGTTACGACATAACCGTGTAATCTCTTGGTTGTCTGGTTATTTTAGGAGCTAACTATGTTCTCCCCCCTTTAAAAAGTCCAACAAAATGGCATCTAGCCGGGGTCTGAAGCCTTCTACGCTCCTCAAGACGGACGCGTAGCCTACAGAGAGAAACAAAAAACAGTGCCCCTTTCTACTGCAACACCCCTGATTTCTCTTCTCTGTGAACTTCTACTAATCCAGTCCTCGATCCAGTCCTCGATCCAGTCCTTCTGACCATTCCTTAGTCTGGAGCTCCCCCTAAAGGCCTTACCCTGAATTTCGCCCCTCATTGTTTTTCCTATTTGACCAATTCCGGAGTTCGGACTGGAGTGACAGTATCCTGCAATGTTGAGCTAATGATATCTGCCTGTCCACGCTCCCCCTGATACACACAGCTGCAGCCTCGAAAGACCCTGAACCCCTCATTGCTAAATTTAAGTTGAGTCTGCCCCTTATTTTCTCTTGCCAAATTGACCTAAGCCTCACCTTTATTGTCACTGTTTACAAGCATCTGCCCCCCAATCAGCCCTGATTTACTGTAGTGTATTGTTTGATGTGTGATTTATGATGTGCCTAATTCTCAATGCCACCATTCGCAAGATGTAGGTGTTTAGGTCTCGCGAACTATCGATGCGCGCATGCGCATCGAGCGGAGCGAGAATTCAAGCGGCGAAAACATCATGAAACCACCAGCTTTTTGCTGGCGTTTTCATGGCGTTTTCAAGCAGTTCATGTGAACCACGTGAGCAACATGCACGCGCATTCACGGCCAGGGCTTCTCCTCCCCTAATTATTCATGGCCGGCCGTACTTTCAGTTTCCCGCTTTTCCTCCCCTAATCATTCATTCCCGGCCGCTCACAGCACATCAAAGGGCTTCGCCCAGCGTGCGCTCTGCATTCTCTCCCCAGCCAGCTTCCCCCAGGCCGTGTTCCCTCATCCCTCGCACCCCCTCCTCCTTCAGGCCCCCACCATTTGCTTCCATTTGTTTTTGCTTGTTTTTAAATGTCTTCCGTCCCCTTTCTTGCCTTCCTTCCTATTCCAAACATTATTCCCTCGGTTCCCGCGTTTCTTTTTCTTTCTTCCGTCGTCCCCTCCCATCCATCCGTACTCCCTAGCTTGCTTGCTCTCAGCCTTACTTCCCCGACTCCCTCCTATCATCCCTCCCGCTTTTATATCGTCTGGTGATTTCGTTTTGCGTATCCAGTGTTAACTTCAATATGTTTTGTTAATAACATAGCATAGTAAATCCGACGCTCAAGTCGGTGAATACTGGTGGTGTGTTGGGGGGGTCGTCACAATACCTTTCATTACATCGTCGCCTTTCGAAATGAAGACTACAGTACCGGAGTGCAAGAAAGCAGGGAAACGAACTAGTTACAGACTCCCTTGCTTCTTACGCCACAGAGCCACGCCGCGCGCCGCTGGTGCGCCATGTCCAAGCCAGAGTTGTAAGACTAGCCAAAGACGCACAACTCCAGCATTTCTTCCTTCGCTGCGTGCCTGGCTGTGCACGCCAGGGGCGCGCGCATGCTGCAAGACGGCTACACGAACATGTCCAGTCATAGCAGACGCAAGTGACGGTCTTTTTGGTGTATTCTGGGACTTGTTGTTTTGCCGTTCACGATAGTTGATAAAACGCACGAAGCAGACGGTGGGCTGCTCATACGAAATCCATACTACAGACCAAAGGAAAGTATAATTGCCACTGGCTCCAGAGCCGGCCCTTGCTCCAACAGCGCCATCGCCACTGCTAGTTAATGAAGCGAGGCAGCAGCCCGTTCTCACTGGCTGGCTAGCTATATTAAAGCAGCGGCAAGCCTCGAATATACATCGCCACGGTAGAAGGAAACTGGTTTGCAGTAAGTTTTTATCGTCTAGCCCGCCCATGCGAGATACCGCACAGCCCGGCTGCCTCACACAGCCAATTAAAACGGAGGACATTCTTCCAAGTCAGATTGTGCTTCTCGTATTAAAAAGAATAAAAAACAAGCATTGGCATAGCCAATAGGTATCGCTTGTGGGACCTTATAAGTATTTAGTTACAAGGATATTGTGCTGCCAAACAAAATACTTATAAGGTCCCACAAGCGAGACCTATTGGCTATGCCAATGCTTGTTTTAACGTTATAATTGTACCTCTCCACTGCTGTGAGTGTCCTGAGTGTCCAGCTCTTTGTACCTAAGTTCCCCTAATATGGCTGCATTGATTCCAAATGAGGGTGTATGCCCCCTGGCCCCCTTTTCCTCTCTGTGATAAGCCCCCCTACTTGGCACTGGCAAGGCTGTTGCATCCGAGCTTGTGGATTTTTTCTCCCTACCTTCCCTTACGCTGGTGCTTACCCTGACTGCCGTGTTTCAATAGATGTGGAAACTCCGACTGCTGCCTTTCAATCTGCGGAGACTCCCTTACCCTAGCCCCCCCCTACCAGCCTCATTCCTTTGTCCTTTCTTACTTATTGCCCTAGCCTCCTCATACCCTCCTCACTCTCTCGTCCTCCACTCCTCCCTTCCCTTTTCCCCTCCTCTCCTACTACCGCCAGCTTCACCCCCCTTCACCTCCCTCTCCTTCCTCAGCCTGCCACACCCCCTTTTACCTCCCTCTCTTCCCTCTTAGTGCCTCCTACTCACAACCCTACTATGCCTCCCCTGCATCTATCCAATCACGGCCAAACTCTTGGTCCATTCTCTACCCCCATAATCTCTCAAAATACGCCCAAAAAAATTCAAACACAACCTTCTCATCCTGAACCCTGAAACACTCATCGTTGACAACTACTACAGCCTCACCTCCCCTATTATTACCAACTACATTTTCTATTCCAAACTCCCCTCTAAATGGAAAAGCACTTTTCTACAATCTCTCCCAGTCACGAAGTGCCTCAAAATCCCCCATGGCCACAAACTATCCACGACTCCCTCTCCTACCTTTCCTGGGGAAATCAACTTCTCCATTTTTAAAACCGGAAACATCCTCATCCAAGCTGCCGTTACCCACCTCAACACCTTTGACTTTCACTTCAGATCACTGACAATCCAACTTCACAAGTCCGCCAATAACCTTCCCCCTCTCATCCTTTGTCCTCCTCTTTAACCCCTCTCTCATCCTATACTCCCATCAGCAGACATGCCCACGTCCAACAATGCCTTACAATTGTTGACCATCCAACTTCACAATTCCACCAACAACCTTCCCCCCTCTCATCCTTTGCCCTCCACTTTAACCCCTCTCCCTTATCCTCTACTCCCCTCTGCAGACATGTCCACGTCCAACAATGCCATTCAATTGCTGACCATGTCCACGTCCAACAATGCCATACAATTGTTGACCTCCACCCCCCGCTTAGCCCTCTGGCCCTTCCTACTCCCACGGTCCCTCCTCTTCCCCAGGTCCTCCCTACTCCCCGCAGCTCCCAATCCCCCACACACGCGACCTGCCCTCCCTCACACCTCACTCCCCACGCCACGTGTGCTAACCCCCACCACCTTACGGACTCTCCGTGCCCTTCCCCTCCTCCTCTGACCCCACCCTTTTCCTCCTCTTCTAAACCCATCCTCTTCCCCCCCCCGAAACTCATTGCACCCACCACCCCGAACCGTCTCGCACTCTATTCCAGAATAGCCCCTACACCTCCTCCCCTAGACCCATTCTCTCTCCCTTTGAAAATCATAACTCCCACCATCCCGACCCGCCCTTCACCCTACTTCCGAACAATCCTGCCCCTCCTTCACCTCCTTCACCCTTTATGGCCATATACCCACCTTCCCCTCCATGCCTCTCCTCTTGCCCTACTATGAACACCCCATGCCGCTCCCTCCACCTTCTCCAATTTCCCACCTTAGTCTTATAACTAACTCTCTTGGCAACATTGAACGCATTCTCGACACTCTCTCTAGAGATCTCGCTCATCTTAGATCTGATTTCTATTCCCGCAAAAACTGAGCCCTCCCACTCCGGATAAACTCCACTCACACCAGACATATTAATCCCACTACCCCCAAACCATTTTGCACAACTCTTCTACACTGCCGCGCACACAGACCTCTCCGCACCGCCTGCCCCCTCTCACCTATGGAGATCCTAGACCTCTGCAAATCCTACCCTCCCTGCTCACCCACTAATATCCAGCCTCCCCTTGTCTCCAGCATCCCTGTCATATTGGGGACAAGCCGAACTCCCCGCTCACCTAGCTCACCTAGGCCACCTCCCCAACTCACCTCCATCCACTCCCTTCCACTCCCCAAAACTCCCCCTAAACCTCTTTCCTGCATGCTTGTCAATTGTCGGTCCGCTGTTCGACATGCCATTGAAATCTCTGAAACTATTCTTAGTGAATCCATCGACATCGCGTTCCTAACGGAAACCTGGCTCAATGACCACTCAACAAGCATCCTTGACCTCCTCGCCCCTACGGGCTACTCTATTCACAGAAAAGACCGGCCCATCCGAAAAGACGGTGGTGTTGCCATCATCTTCAAAGAGAAATTACAACTTTCCCTTGTCAATAACACTAACTACTCCGCTCTTGAATACCTCGAAGCTGAACTCAAATTTCACGGCTCCCAACCCATTCGCCTTCACAACATATATAACCCTCCCGGCAATACACATCCCTTCGTTGATGAGCTATCCGACCTTCTTACACAATCGTCACTTTCCAACTCCCAAAACATTTTCCTGGGAGACCTCAACCTCCATTGGAATGAGACCAATAACCCCTCTATCACCCTCCTATCCAACCTTCTCGAGATCAATAACCTCGAGCAACTTTGTAAATCTTCGACCCATTCCAAAGGAGCAATCCTAGATGCCATAATTACAAGCAAAGAACTAGCTCTCCTATCCAACATCGTTCCCATCGACTGGTCCGACCATCATCTCATTCTGTTCTCTGCTCATAGGTAGTATTTGAGTAGATCTTTGTGTCTAATAAGAAATCCTCCTCAATGGCATCAGAGTGCATTGGAACTCCGTGGTAAAGTGCAGATCTATTTAATAAATGATTGAACCCAATACTATCTTCTGGAGGGGAAGGTTTTGTTGGGTAGTATTGAGGGTCAGGGATGTCTGGTGCATTATTTGGTTGGAAATTATATGCATCATCGTCTTTGGCATATTCTGGGTTGACATCCTCATCCTCATTTAAAGGGTATGTATGTGACTCTGGTACATCACCCCCCCCCCCCCACCTAAGTCATACTCTTCGTCAGTGTGGTGTGATGATGCAGGAGATTGAGCAGGGGAAGGTATAGGCTCAATATATGGAGTGATAGGAGAGGAAGAAGGTGAAGGAGAGGAAGGGTGCATTGGAGAAGTTGCACAATCCTTTTTGGCAGGAACCACAGTTGGAAGTGGTGTGTCTGCTGGTCTCTTTTTGTGTGGAATTGCTTCCACATGTCCAGTTTTTGGATTGATATAGACCTTTTTCTGCTTTGGATCTGGTCTAAATAGATCTTCCTCTTGTATAATCCTCTTCGGCGTCGATTTCTTAGTTGCCGATAGTGGTCCTTTAGTGTTTTTTGCCTTAGGAGGAGTGATTGAGTCCTGTGGCAATTTCTTCGGTGCCGAAGGTGGTTTAGGCTTGTCTGTATCAGGCCTTGTGGTCTTTGGTACCGTTATCGAAGATTTCGGCGTGGAGACAGGTTTTGTTGGGCCTGCAGCGCCGGAGTCTATCTTCCCGTCTTTGTTTTTGGAACCGGATGGTTTCGGAGTCGAAGCTTTCGGTTCCGTTACTGTTTTTGGTTTCGGCACCGATGTCTGTTTAGGTTTGGGTGCCGAAGAGTCTTTGGGAGCCGAAGGGCGTGTTAGCTTTGGTGCCGAAGAGTCCTTCGGTGTCGAAGGATGTTTCGGTGCCAATGGAGGAGGTGGTATTGGCATATGTGTTTTTTTCGGTGCCGAGGCACCGGAAAGCGTAGTCTTTTTCCTCGGAGCCGAGCCCGAAGGCGGGGCGTCGGAGGGTAAATTTCGGTCTCGACTGGGCCCCATGGGTGTAGTGCTGACCGTTGCCTTTGGTTTGGGCAGTGTCTGTTGATCAGGGGCAGAGGTACTCAAGGGTTGTCGAGATGGAATCGAATCGTCCGAGTCATCTGCTCCCGATATGATCTGGAGATCAGGCGAGTCTGCCTCGGCGACGAGCAGAGCCACGTCCTCGGAGATATCTTCGAGTGGGTTCTCTTCCTCGGAGACGTCTTCTTCGACGATCTCCTCCTCAAAGATGGCCTCCGGTGCTGGCGCTGATCTCCTCATCTCGTGTCGACGGGCCCTCCGATCCCGAATGGTCTTTTTCGATCGGAAGGAGGCACAGGCTGTGCAGGTCGACTCGTCGTGTTCTGGCGAGAGACAGAGGTTGCAAACCTCGTGATGGTCGCTATGAGGGAATTTTGCTCGACATACCGGGCATCTCTTGAATGGAGTTCTGTCCATGGCGTAGGCCGTACGGCGCCGATAGGCCCAACGGCCCGCGTCGACGCACCGGGATGTAGTTGTGATGTCGAAAGGTTTATTCAATGTCGAAAGTTGGTTTTCTTAAGTTTTCGCTTAGAAAATGTCAAAAAGTGTCTTTTCTAGCCGGAGCGGAAAACTTTCACCCGAACCCAGTGGCGGAAAAAAACAATCTGAGGATGGAGTCGATGACCATGCGCAGTATTGTCCAAGGGAGGAATCACCTATCTCGTGACTACAAAGACTTCTTCCAAGAAGACAACAACCTGCAATCATCCGAGCCCAACACCAGGTGGCAATCTATTGCTAAGTGTACAATCTGCAGCTCATATGCCTCGAACAAAAGGGAAATGACGTCATCACGCCGACTAGGCTCTCTAATGGCTCCGGTGACATCAGCGAGGTCGCGAGCGGAGCTGCACCTCTGTGACGTCGTCCTCGTCGGCGTAGAGAGTTACAAAAATTTTCAAATGCTGCTGGCGCAGGGGATATTCACAAGGTGAGGAAACCACTCGCAGATGAATCCATCAGAAATTGACTTATCTGTAATTCAACAAACTGTATTTGAACCTGCATTCAACTGTAAAACACTGCATAAGATTTTGCAAAGTATTTATTTCACTTACCTGCACCAGGCTTGGCTCTAGAAATAAATGAACTAAATAATATTTTTGATACAAACAAATTGGTCGGAGTGTAGTCTTTGAGTGTGTGACATCATTTGCTGCCTGTGTGTACAACAAATGCTTAACACTACCCTCTGATAAGGCCTTACTGCTTGCCCAAACTACCACAAATGGAGAGTAAGGTGCTATCTACTTTTACCTCTGCCTACCTTTGGGGTTCCACTGGACCTCATTTTTATATAGTATATACAGAGCCAGCTTCCTACAGCAGGCGATGCAGGTCCGCCAGGATTCGGAGTCTTTCGAGTCGGTTTCTTCTGGACAGGTCTGCTGTCCTCTGGAGGTTGGAGTCTTTATTGAAGGCAGCAGTCCTCCCAGGGGTTTTGGACGTTGTTGTTGCAAGACAGGTCAAAGGGTCTTCGAAGCTGGAGACAGGCTGGTAGTTGTCTTGTGGATTCTGCTGCAGAGTCTCTTAGGTCGTCGCGGATCTGGGGTCGAGGGAGCCACCTAAATACTAAATTTAGGAGGGGTTTTAGGGGAGTAGCAAGTAGGACCGACGGTCACCTAACCAGGGGTGACCACATCCTCTGTTATGCCACCCACCTATGGGAGGGGGCATACATCTAGCTCTGATTGGAGGGGTCCTCCGCCCCATCCTCAAGATGGCGGGGACTGACAGTGTGCTTCTCTCCGCTTCCCCCCATCTCAGGGTTGGGGTTGGCAGAGGTAGGCACAGCTCCTAAAATTAATTTCCCCCCTGACGGTTTCCCAACCCAAAGCTAATAGCAGAAGCTAGGATTTGCATTACAAAGATGGAATTCCACAGAAAACCAAGCAGAATCCTTAATAAACCAGAAGATGTTGAATTTTCTGAACAAATTCACTCAAACTAAACAATTTCAGTCAAAAACTGAAGAGCTCAAGCTCCAGGATCCGCACAGAAGGAGCCGGAAAAAAGAACTGACCCAACTGCCACCTGTGGTGCATCTTGGGAGCAGGGGGTCGCCTTCAGATCTTAAAGGCACGGTACCCCTACTCTAATGCCTTAAAGGTCTTTCTTTGCTTTCTTTATACTCTACTGCAGCCTACTGGCAAATGCCTGCAATTACAGGTTTTCCTATGGCAAAAAAGCATTGTTTTAGGCAAATGTTTACTGCTCTCTTTCTTCCTTAGGAGCTGGGAGAGTACAACTGTGTGTATGCTAATTTATGTAATTTTTCAGCAAGTTTGCCAGTTTGGAAATGTTCTAGGCTGCAAATATATGTTTACACATATGTATACATATATATATTTATATATATTTTCTATATGCTCCGGGATCCCGCACATGGGCGGGGATTATTCATAGATTATGACTATTGATGAGTATCACCGGGATGAGAACCAGGAGACCAGAAGCCCAGCTCCCATAGCAGTGTGGCCTGCTTGCCAGCAGCCACCAACCAAAGGCCCCCTGCCTCTCATTGGATAACATTGGGCCTAACTACCTCTGCACCTGGCTGCCCCTGTGCCGCAGAGGGTGTACCAACTGTACCTCCCTGACCATGGGCGACCCCTGAGCCTATGCCCAGAACCTAACTCTGCCAGTCGAGTACTTACCCAAAAGCTGATAACTCTCTTTCTTCCATAGGGTAACATTGACTTGTTTCACTTGGAAATTCTTTTAAGTGTGGAGTTTTGAAACTTTAAAATATCCATCTAAAATCAGCCGAATCACGAAAACGAAAATACTAACCTGTTATCAGGAGAGATCCCAGTGCTGGATCTTGGTGCCCAGCATTGACCCTTAAAAGTAATTATAACTGCACTTACCGGTAACTTGAATTTCCTTCCATAGGATAACATTGCCTGGCTTTACTGAAAAAGTTTCCAAGTGTCGATTTTTGAAACTTACAAATATTGGTTAAAAATCGCCTGTATGACCTAAACACATTCTTTCAATTGTTTACAGGAGATGCACCAGTGCTGGATCCAGGATCCAACACTGAGTAAGAAAAAGTAACGATAACACTACTTACCTGCTAAGTGAATTTCCTCCCATAGAACAACATTGGTGATTCTATGTGAAAAAGTTTCTAAAGTGTCAACTTTTAAAATACAATAATATTCCTTAAAAATCACAACTGTTACCAAAACACTTTTACTCAACTGTTTACAGGAGATGTCCCAGTACTGAATCTAGGATCCAGACCTGTGGTTAGAAAAGTAAACCATAAAGTAATTATTTGCATTTAACTAGAAATTCCCATTGAGCTCAATGTCAGATTGTGTTTCAAATTGTGTTGCCTATTACAACAACTGTAACTACTGTACTTAAAAGTCTATTGCCTATTTGAAAAGTATTTAACTACAGTAACTCATTCTGAGAAAGTATATTTTGATACCTATTGTTGGTTCAAAAATAAAACTATATATTTTTTATACAAACCATTAGCCTAGAGTTCGGTTCTTGAGTGTGTGAGACCATTTGCTGAGTGTGTACAACAAATGCTTTACACTGACCTCTGATACTGCCTTACTGCTCGAACAAGCTACCACTTTAGAGAGTAAGGTTATATCTAACTTGAGCCTCTGCCAAACCTCCTGGGACTGTGGACTCCCTACACACTGTACCTTACTTTGTTCCAGTATATACAGAGCCACTTTCTTACACACAGCCATGCAGGCGGCAAAGGCAGTGGTGTGGTCACACAATAATATAAAAACCTCCACGGCATCTTTAGTAATTAAGTTTCCTTTTCTTTCCTTATTCTAACAGACCCCTGACGAAGGGGCCTCAGCCCCGGAATGCATTGGGTTTTTTCAATATATTGTTTTGTGAAACATGTATTCATGACATAATGATATGACTGTTTTTACTCAAGAATGATTGCATAAATATGTATGAATATTTACTGAAAACTTTGATGAACTACTGATAAAGTTGTTTTGAAAACGTTCAATTGGATAATTTGAGCTTTTTGTAGTGCGCACTAGAACCCTGGTGACCTTGCGGTACCAGGCCATACACATTTGATTTACACAGTCAGCAGGCACTGATCTAGCGCAGCACACCTACCGAACAAACAATTAAGTTGCATTAAAACGAGTGCAATACCCACATCTATTCATTTTTGATGCACCACCAGGTTAGTCACACAGTTTAGGTGGGCTACCTAATGTACTCCACGAAAAAAAGGATTACACCATTTTGATCTTGGTGGAATTAAGAACTCTGGACAGGGTTATACCCACTCCCCACAGAAGTGTCAGATAGAGGGTGTTGTGACCCAAAAGGTAAGTATCACATTAGCTACTACCCTTCACACCCCTAAATTCGGCATTTAGTGGCCCCTGACACCAAGAACTCCGATACGACTGACTCCAAAAGAAGAGGGACAAAGAAGAGCTGACGAATGCGAGAACAGAGGAATAGCTGTGGACTTTGGCACCAAATGCTGTCTGCAAGCTCCTCTCCCGACAATTGCCCAGACCTGACTCGTCCTGCAGCTGTGCTAGTTTCAAAAGCCGCGGAAGGCAGTCAGCACTTCGCCAACCAGGCAGCATCTCTCTTGAAGTGAAGAAGCTACTTCCCGGCAGCCACCGACCGCAACCTCTGGTACACCAATCTGATGACCACCGGATCCACAGATGCAGCAGCCACCCAGGAAGAGGTTGCTGTGTTCCAGTGGGTCAGATCCGTCTCCCCACCACTTATGCCAGGACCACTAGGAATTGACCTACACCAATACCCAAGGTACTGGAGCTTGTTACAAACACAAAGGCTTGTTTAGTGTACACTTCTAGCACCACTACCACCAAATCCGGCCTGCATGTCAAGTGACTCCACCAGAGGCCAACTCCACACCAGATGTCTTTTTGATGTATTTCGTCTCTCTTCTGCAGGTGCAGAGAATTCTATGAGCTGCCGGACAAAACACCAATGCACCCGGGCCCTCTAACCCAAGTCCATTGAAACCAACAGTGTCTCTGTGGCCCAATGACCCCCAAGAGAGGAGTCCCCCTTTGGGCTCTTCCAGACTTGCCCCCCAGCACCCACTTGTAGTCTCTTTCTTACGGAATTTTTTCCCATTCACTACAGTGTGTAGCGTCAAAGGCTCCCACAACAGAAAGCATTCTCTGCACACGGACATCCCAGAGCAGGTAAAACTGAACTCTGTTTCTAGGACCTAGGACCCTACACACCTTAAGTCCAGAAGACAGTCCTGTAGGTTGTTTGCAAATTACCCTAAGCAGTGAATGTTTCTCCATTAGGATAACATGACAGCTTTCGAGGCTCATGCCTCAAATCCGACAGCTGTCATTTTCTACTGTCAAATTTGATAACGTCTAAAGAAATTACCCGATTACGAAGTTCTTGGTGTCAGAAATTCTATTTTTCTAAATTGGTCTAGAGTTTCTTGAGTGTGTGTCTCATTTATTGACTGTGTGTGTATAACAAATGCTTTATACTACCCCCGATAAGCCTAAACAGCTCACTCACACTACCACATGAGAGAGCATTTGTAATTAATGTAATCCCTGTAAGTCAATAACGTTGTCTGGACTTTCTATATAGTGTACCTCATTTTTTAACACTATATAACAAGCCAGCTTCCTACATCTATTTAACATCTTGATGGTCTAAGGATGTGTTTGTAAGGAGGCCCTTTAGATGAGTGGGAGAAATTTGCCAATTTGTAAACTAACGTTTAAGGACTAGCTGCATATCCTTGTACTAATTTGCATATGAAACCGCTCTACTGTTCTCCATGGGCATCTGCTTTTATGATGCCATTATATTTATATGAACTTTCTGCATTTCTAGATGCTGTAAATGGACTATTATGTCACGTTCATTCACTTTATGGTAATTGCTCCAACATCTACTTGGAACTGTATTATTGTAAAAACAAAATATATAAACATCAACTTGGTCTCATAGTAGACATCAGTGCATTATAGGCTAGGCTATTTAATTCAGGCTACTTAAAAACGTGGAAGATGGGTGCCTAAGTGACAGTGTGTGACAAACTAATTATTGCATTTTATTTCGCCATCCGATATTTCCTTTACTTCCACTTCCTTATCAACCTTGCTCTGAGCTGGTCTTGTAGATGAACTTTGAAATTCAAGGTAATTCAGTCATGTTGGATATATGCTCACTTAACTGCTTCACTGTGTTTTAGTACTACTCATTCGATTTTGACTAAACAATTAGTTCACTGAATCCTGTGTAGTTGAAATGAATATTACTTTTGTCTTTCTTTACATAAACACAAGTTATAATCACACTAGTTCTTGCATATAACACAGATTAAAAGGAAAGGGCTATGTACCCTACAATGTTTTTAATACGTTTTTTTTACCTCGTCAACTAAACATGGATAGTGGCAGTGTGTTTTGATTTCATTACTGTTTGGTTGTTTGTCTTTCTTTTTTAAATAAAACTTTACGTTTTTACCGACATGTAGCTGGCAAATTCAACGTATTTTGACCATGTTATGCAAAAAATTGCTTTGCAGCTGTATTTGTTTTTATTAAAATGGAAATTATTAGTGGTAAAATAAAAACAACAAAAAAAACATAAGTTGTAGTTTCCATTTGATATATCCAAGATAACGCAAAGGGCCTTCAGGAGGGAAAAAAACTCATTGCCAAGTAGTAGCTAGGCTATAGTTTTATATATTCAATCTAGAAATGCCTTTCACTAATCGTCCTGCTTTGTTTTCAGATATAAATGCCAGAGGAGACTTGGCGCATGGCTGACAATATATGGAGTTATAAACTGTATGATTACACAAACTGAAAATATCTGGACTATGACATATAAAGAAAATGCTACAAAATGTTTAAGACATTTCTGCTGTGGCATACACCTCTATGAAGAAAGAAATGGAAAGATTTGAGGTGACAAAGTATTGCAGTGAAATGGACCACAGAAGTTCAAATTCAGGTCACTGGCAAGAAAAAGGGAGGACGAAAGGCGCAAGTTGAAAGGGATGGCGTACCAAAGATGGGCGATTTCATGCAACTATGCCAGGCAAGTGTGTAACCTACAGACCACAGGCACATCTGGGTTCAGCCAACTCGGTAATTTATATTTTCAAAGCGATTATGAGTGTTAATTGCACATATATGATAAAAGAGGTATTTTGCACAAGTTCACCTATTGTATGGAGAAGGGACGGACTGAAGTATGATGGTAAGAACGGAATGACTGATGTAAACAACCAGAAAAGTCATGAAAACAAATCTCAGACAGATCAAAGAGAAACAGATGAATTAAAATACCTCATCAGGGTGGAAGGGGTGAGGCAATGTTGGTGATGGGGCAAAAGGAGGTGGGGAGATGACCTTCCTCTCCTCTAGCTGGGCCATTATCTCTTTCCGGCGTCGGTGGAGGTCATCCAAACTGGGATGGGGCTGGGAGGGTGGTGGCAAGCGACTGTAGGGCTCCTGAAATAGAAAGGGAAGGCAAAATTAACTACCAATCAGACTTTTAATACTGCACCATGCAATAGCCACAAAGCCAGGGAGTGTCCTTTACAAAAGAGAATTATTATTAGGGGTGGACAAGTGTCCATCTCAAAAGATAAGCAACCACCTTCTAGGTGTCACATAAATTAAAACTAAATAAACCTATGTTAAATCCATGGTAAAGTGACATGAACCAGTCAGGTTTGAATCAAAGGGAGTCTGTAAATTATTTAAGCAGTGAATACAAGGTAGAATGTCACACAACACAATCAAATTCAACAACCTATTTTAAAATAAAGAGAACATTTGTATAACCAAAAGTCCCACCAAAAAGACAAATATCCAATAATGCATACCTGAAATATGAATTTTAAAAGATTTTAGTTAAAATAGTACCAATGATAGTCTAAGAAATGTAGAAGGCATAGGCGCGATTTGACTCCAACTATAATAGAGCTCTTGTCAAATGCAACAAGTGCATTGGTCCCATTGAAAGTCCGGAAATCAGAAAAGTTCAAAAACGTTTTTAATTCCAAAAGCAAAGGAAAATGCTACTTACCACTATGCATCTGTTCTTGGCATATAGAGCTGCAGAGTCGTACACTTTGCATTAGATCGCCACCTGGTGTTGGGCTTGGATGATTGCAGGTCGTTGTCTTCTTGGAGAAGTCTTTGTAGTCACGAGATAGGTAACTCCTCCCTTGGACAATACTGCGCATGGGCATCGGCTCCATCCTTAGATTGTTTTTCGCGATGGGAAATGATGGAGTTAGTAGAAGTAAAGAAAAAAGGATGTCCATGCGTGTGCAAAAACTGGAACGGATACAAGTCCCGGGCAGGCGGGAGGGCATGTACGACTCTGCAGCTCTACATGCCAAGAACAGAAGCATACTGGTAAGTAGCATTTTCCGTTCGAGGCATATGAGCTGCAGATCGTACACTTTGCATCGATTGTGCAGCAGTGTCTCCCCTAGCGGTGGTCGCTTGTATCCGTTGCAGTGGTTTGAAAGAGTGCTCTAAGGACAGCTTGGCCTACTGCAGCTTGCTGCCTGGCTTGCACATCAACACAATAGTGTTTAGTAAAAATGTGTGGTGTAGACCATGTTGCTGCCTTGCATATGTCCTCTAGTGGTATGTTTCCTAAGAAAGCCATAGATGCTCCTAGTTTGAGAGTGGAGTGCGTTCTTGGAGCAACTGTTAGTGTACGTTTAGCTTTTTGATAGCATATTTGTATACACTTTACAATCCACCTTGCAATCCCACCTTTAGAGACGGGGTTGCCTTTGTGTGGAGGAGAGAAAGATACAAACAATTGTTTTGTCTTTCTAAAGGATTTAGTCCTATCTATATAGTATAACAGAGCTCTTTTAACATCTAATGTGTGTAAAGCCCTTTCTGCTACAGAGTCTGGGTTTTGGAAAAACACAGGTAACTCTACAGATTGGTTTAGGTGAAAAGGAGTGATGACCTTTGGAAGAAATTTTGGATTAGGTCTAAGAACCACTTTATTAGGATGTATTTGAAAAAAATGGTTCTTGTATAGTGAAAGCTTGCATTTCACTTACTCTTCTGAGAGAAGTAATGGCAACAAGGAAAGCTGTTTTACATGTTAGGAATTGCAGTTCACATTTATGTAGAGGCTCGAAAGGGGGTCCCATGAGTCTTGTAAAGACAATGTTCAGGTTCCATACAGGAGAAGGTGGCAACCCGGATGGGATTATTCGTTTTAATCCTTCCATGAATGCTTTAACTGCAGGTACTTTGAAAAGAGATAGATGTTGCCTGTTTTGCAAATAGGCTGCAATTGCTGCAAGATGCAAGCGTATGGAAGAATAAGCCAAATTAGACCTTTGTAGGTGTAAAAGGTAACAAATGATATTTTGGATGGAAGCATCTAGTGGATCAATGTGATTATTTTTGCAATATATTGCGAATCTTTTCCATTTAGCGGCATAACACGCTCTAGTAGTGGGTTTTCTAGCCTCTTTAATGATGTTCATACAGTCTGGTGGTATGTTTAGATAACCAAACTGTAAGACTTCAGAAGCCAGATCGCCAAATTTAGTTGGTGTGGGTCTGGGTGTCTGAGTTCTCCATGGTTCTGTGTTAACAGGGAAGGTGTGAGCTGTAACTTTTGATGTGGAACCAGAGAGAGGTCTAGTAGTGTGGTGAACCACGGCTGGCGTGCCCATGTGGGAGCTACTAGTATCAATTTGAGAGACTGTTGTCTGAGCTTGTGCACTACTAATGGATTGAGTGGGAGAGGCGGAAAAGCGTACACAAATATGCCTGACCAATTCATCCATATCGCATTGCCTTCGGACTGTAGGTGTGGAAACCTGGTGGCGAAGGTTGGGCATTTTGCATTTTCGTGGGTGGCAAACAGATCTATGTGTGGATGCCCACACATTTGGAAGAATGGTTGAAGAACTTGTGGATGTAGTTCCCATTCGTGAATCTGTTGTGACTGTCGACTTAACAGATCTGCTATCTGATTGTGAACTCCTGGAAGTTGTTCTGCTAGCAGATGTACGTTTTGAGGAATAGCCCATCTCCAAATGTTCTGTGCAAGCTGGGACAGTTGCAGAGAGAGTGTGTCCCCTTGTTTTTGTATATAGTACATGGCTGTCATATTGTCCGTCCGGATTAAGACAGCTTTATTTTGTACTTGAATTTGGAACGTCTTGAGTGCTAAGAATATTGCTAGCAGCTCTAGATGGTTGATATGGAACAGTTTTTGTTGATTGTTCCATTGACCTTGAGTGGTATGATGTAAGAGATTGGCTCCCCATCCTGTGAGGGATGCGTCTGTCTTAAGCACTACTTGTGGAAAAGGCTCGAGGAACGGCCGCCCTCTTGTCAAATTTTTGGTGTTCCACCACTGCAGAGAGCGATGTGTGCGGCTGTCCACCAACACCAGGTCTGTTAGTTGACCTTGAGCCTGGTTCCATTGTTGTGCTAGGCATTCTTGTAATGGGCGCATCTGCAATCTTGCGTGTGGTACTATGAAGATGCAAGATGCCATCATACCTATTAGTCTCATGAACACCCTGGCTTGGAGAGACTGTTGGTGTTGAAAAGTTGCGACTAAGGCTTGAATGCTCTGTACCCTGGCTGGACTGGGATATGCTAGAGCTGTAGACATGTTTATTGTAGCCCCTAGATACTGGTGTATATGAAAAGGCTGCAGGTGCGACTTGGTGTAATTGATCGTGAACCCCAAGTTGTGCAATGTTTGAATTGTTTGATGTGTGTGTTGGACACATTGATTGAATGACTTGGCTTTTATGAGCCAATCGTCCAGATAAGGGAAGACATGTATCTGCTGTCTTCTGAGATGTGCTGCTACCACTGCTAAGCACTTCGTGAACACACGTGGCGCTGTTGTTACGCCAAACGGAATGACTTTGAACTGATAGTGTTGTCCTTGTATTACAAACCTTCGATACTTCCTGTAAGCAGGATGTATAGGAATGTGAAAGTAGGCGTCCTTTAGGTCTAGTGTTGAAAGGAAATCGCCTTGTTGCAGTAGTGGGAGCACTTGTTGCAGAGTGATCATGTGAAAATGATCTGACTGAATGTACTGGTTGAGGGGCCTGAGGTCGAGATTCGGTCTGAGTGTCCCGTCCTTCTTGGGAATTAGAAAGCACAGCGAATAAACCCCTGTTCCTTGCTCCTCTAAAGGAACTAGTTGAATAGCATCTTTTTGTAGAAGTGATAGAACTTCTTGTTGAAGCAGAGTCAGATGGTCTGTGGACATTGGACGCTGCTTGGGAGGTATTTGCGGAGGGGTTGCTGTAAGTTCTAGGCAGTAGCCATGTTGGATAATCTGTCTTACCCACTTGTCTGTTGTGATGGAGTTCCAGACAGGCAGGAACTGTGTTAATCTGCCCCCTACAGGAGTGGAATGCTGTTGGGGGAGCAGAGGGAAGTCAATGTTTTGGTGTGGAAGAGGATCGATTGTGTGGTTACCACGACCTCTTCCTTTACTATTGTTGCCTCTGTATCCTCCTCTAAAATATCCCTTGTTAGAGGATGTTTGTGTGTGTGACTTGAAAGATGTTGTCGTATCTGCCCCAGTTTGTTTGGAGCCTCCTCTATAGAAGGAGCGATGAAAGGAGCCTCTAGCTTGTGTGGACTGTAAAGCCACCATAGACTTGGCAGTGTCAGTGTCTTTTTTCATCTTTTCAAGTGTAGTGTCTACTTCTGGGCCAAATAATTGGTTCTGATTAAATGGTTGGTTCAAAATAGTGGTTTGTACTTCTTGTTTGAACCCTGAAATGCGTAACCATGCATGTCTCCTGAGTACGACACTGGTATTTACAGCTCTAGATGCTGTGTCTGCGACATCTAGTGCACATATTATAGAGGCATTGGAAATTAATTTGCCTTCCTGTATAAGGTCTTTTGCCTGATCTTTATACTGGTCTGGCAGGTGCTCAAGTAGTTTTTCTAGCTGATCATAATGAGCCCTGTCATAGCGAGATAGGAGAGCTTGTGTATTTGCTATACGCCAAATATTTGTAGCTTGTGCAGCTACTCTTTTACCTGATGCATCAATAACCTTGGATTCCTTGTCAGGTGGGGGCGCTTCACCAGAAGTTTGAGAGTTTGCCCTTTTCCTAGCATTTGCCACAACCAATGAATCTAGTGGTAGGTGTCCTTTAATGTAGACTGGATCTGCGGGTGCAGGCCTATATTTCTTCTCTATTCTTGGGTTTAATATCCTAGTGCGTACAGGATCCTTGAATATTTCTGGAGCATGCTTAATGACTCCCTTAATCATAGGAAGAAATTGAGCAGATCTTTGTGACTGTTCAAATGTATCTAGGAGAAAATCTTCAATGTCGTCAGAATGCATTGGTACTCCATGGTAAACAGCAGCTCTGTTTAAGAGATGACTAAAACCAATATTATCTTCCGGAAGGGAAGGTTTGGATGGGTATGACTGTGGATCAGAAATGGCAGGCACATTTTGTGGGTTTTGAGTATCCCATGGTACATTTTGGGGTCTGAAAAATCACATTTACCCTCATCTACAGGGTATGCATCAGGTCCTTGTATACCCTCCCCTCCCCCTATATCGTATTCATCATCAGTATGCTGAGGTGAATGTGATGATACTGGAGAATGTACAGGAGAAATTTGTGGTGAAATGTGAGGAGGAACAGGAGAGGAAGGAGGTATAGGAGAGGGAGGGTGCATAGGAGAGGTTGCACAGTCCTTTTTCTTTGCAGGAACCACAGGTGTGGGTGGTGTATCTGCTGGTCTCTTCTATATATATATAGCACCTACATGACCTGTCTTTGGGTTTATGTAGATCTTCTTTTGTCGAGGATTTGGTGTAAAAAGTTCTTCTTCATCTACAACCTTTTTAGGCGTCCATTTTTCGGCTCCAACAGAGGTTGTCTTGTTTCTTTAGCCTTGGGAAGTGTTCTAACGCCCTGTGGCAAAGTGTTCGGTGCCGAAGGTGTTGTTTTTGGCTTGGTAGGCGTGGTCGAGGGTTTAGGAGCCTCGGAATCAGGACCCGAGGGCTTTGGCACTGAAGAGGGTGTTTTGAGTGCGGAAGCTGGCTTCGCATCTTTATGTTTAGAAAACGACGGCATCAGAGCCGGTGCTTCTTTCGGTTTTGGCACCGGTGCAGTTTTTGGTTTCGGTGCCGGTACGTCTTTAGGCTTCGGTGCCGAAGGGTCTTTTGGCTTCGGTGTTGAAGGATCTTTGGGTCTTGTTGCCGAGGGAATAGTTGTAATCGGCACATGTGGCATGCTTGGTGTCGAAGCACCGGAAGGCTTAGTTACTTTCTTCGGAGCCGGGCCGGACGGCGGGGCCTTAGAATCAGGTATTCGGTCTCGACTGGGCCCTTTGGGCGGAGTGCTGACCTTTGCCTTCGGTTTGGGCAGTGTATGTGGTGCAGGGGCAGTAGTACTCACACGCTGACCCCATGGAAGGGAGTAATCTGAGTCGTCTGCCTCTGATACGATCTGGAGATCAGGTGAATCTTCTTCGAGGACGAGTGGAACTTAGTCGTCGCAGATATCTTCCGGTGCGGGGGCTGATCTCCTCATTTCGTGTCGACAGGCCCTCCGATCCCGGATAGTTTTCTTCGATCGGAAGGAGGAACAAGCTGTGCAGGTCGACTCGTCGTGTTCCGGCAATAGACAGAGGTTGCAGACCTCGTGCTGATCGCTATGTGGAAACTTTGCTCGACATTTCGGGCATCTTTTGAACGGAGTTCTGTCCATGAGGTGTAGGCCGCACGGCTTCGGTAGGCCCAACGGCCCGCGTCGATGACCGGAATGGAGCAGATGACGTCGAAAGTTATATTACTCTATGTCGAAAGTTGTTTAGGACGTTTTTGCACTGCGAAGTTGCTGAAAAGTGTTTTTTCTAGCTGGAGCAGAGAAACTTTCATCCAAACCCAGTGGCGGAAAAAAAACAATCTAAGGATGGAGCCGATGCCCATGCGCAGTATTGTCCAAGGAGTCACCTATCTCGTGACTACAAAGACTTCTCCAAGAAGACAACAACCTGCAATCATCCGAGCCCAACACCAGGTGGCGATGTAACGCAAATTGTACGATCCGCAGCTCATATGCCTCGAACACAAGGCTGTTTCACTTTGAGATGAAAAATTCTTCTTGATTGGCCCGCTGCTGAACTCGCAGCCTCTGCTGTACTCGCAGCCTCTGCTGTGGAACTGAAGAGCGAATACTAGAAGCAGTCTGGTCCAGATGGAGCCCTGGACAATGGGACAATGCAGAATCGGTATTGCTTTTTCTTTCCGGTGCGGCTTGAAGCCTTGAAGGGTGCAAAGCTGAAATTCAATCCAATGCCATGGGACTGTCCGTCAGATACCTTTCCACCACACGTCCCTCTGCCACTCTGGGGGATACCTTTTTCATAGTTTCCAAACTTTAATTTACAGCTCAATCAACCACAGGAGTAAACTTCTATGGTCCCCAAAACCGTAGCAGAGGGCACTTGAAGAATCTCAGGGTACCAGGCAAAGGTCCACAGCAAAGACTAGTTCAGGTCCAGTTATGACTGGTCAGCTGGGTATTGTAGGAAAGTACCCCTTTTTTTACATTGTCACCACCAGCTTTGCCTGGTACATAAGGCAATTGTGAGAGAAGTGTACTGGGTTCCTGCTATCCAGGTCTCCAGTGCAGGACATCTTTCCTTAAAAACTGTACAATTGTTCCACCAATCGGCCATACCTTTAACACACCTGTAAGTCCCTAGTAAATGGTACCTCGAGTATCCAGGGCATGAGCACTAAAGAGGGTCCCTAAGGGCTGCAGCATATATAGTGCAACCCTAAGGGATGTGAGAACATTGTGCAGTGCCCCTACACACTTTTTGCCTGGCTTTTGATGCAACTTTGACTGTAGAGTACTGGGTCTCTACTGTCCTGTTTTCCAGTACCCGTGTTTTTCCCTAAAACTGTTCTACAATTGGCCCTTCAGGCCCCCTGTAAGTCCCTAGTAAATGGTACCTGGGTACCTAGGGCACTGGGACTGAAGAGGGTCCCCTAGGAACTACTCACCTAGGCCATGCAAACTCCCAATGCAGCTTCAATGGCTGGTGCAAACAAAACTATGTCGAAATAGTACATAGCCTGTGTGCCATGCCAACTAGCACTGCTTATAGTATAGATAAGTCATCCCTCTGGCAGGCCTTCGAGCCCTAAGGAAGGGTGCACTATACCACAGGTGTGGGCATATCTGCATGAACAGATATTCCCCATACACTATTTAAGGTCATTCTTAGATATTCTAAGTGCCAGGGAAGCCTGAGAGAGTACATGGGCTGGAAACTCGACAAAGAACTTTCCCCACCATCATGATGGCTTCTCTGAACCCAGGAGTTTTTGATACCCAACTACTCCTTTGAGTACTCCTTTGAGTAAACCCACACTGATGAAAGTGTGGGATTTATTGAATGATGTCCCCTGATGGCACCGAAGAGTTGCCCCCTGGAAACCTACCAACCCTGGTGTGGCCACAGACTGGCTGGAGGCGGCTTGTCACCACCAGACATGTTTCTGGACCCCTGGTTGGAGAGCCTCTGCTCTCAGAGACCAGAAACAATGCAAAGCCTGGGATGAGGTGTCAGACCTCCTCCCCAGGATAGGCATAGTGCTGGAGAGGGAACCTTCAAAGGCCAGCCGTCTTTATAATGCAACCCCGAGCCTCTGCTACTAGCAGGAGATGGCAGCTCCCAGATTACAGCCCCACTTTGGGTGGGAAAACAGTCAGGAAAACTTGAAAGAATAGGAGGTGTGCCCACCTCTGACAACTCCATCCCTAAATTGAGGGAGGCGGGGTTTAGCACATCTTTCAGTCCCCGCCATCTTTAAGATTGGGAGACCACTTCAATCAGGGCTAGGTCAAGGACCCACTCCCTCAGGAGGGTGGCATAATTAAGGGTGTAGTCACCCCAGGTAAGGTGCTCATTGGCCTGGACTGCTACTCCCCTAAAAATGCCCCTAAATTTAGTATGTAGGCGGTTCCCCCAGACATTGTAAACTAGTTCCAGGACGGAGTAGACGCCATGCAGCGAAGCCTGATGACGACTACTGACTTGGCCACAGCCCTACAAGCCTGTTTCCAGCTTCAAAGACCCTGCAAAGAAGACAACACCTGTCTTGCAGCCAGTAACTACCAGAACCTGAGGAAGCCTGTCTGTCATTTGACAAAGA
The DNA here is from genome assembly GCF_964261635.1 of Lissotriton helveticus. Taxonomy (NCBI): domain Eukaryota; kingdom Metazoa; phylum Chordata; class Amphibia; order Caudata; family Salamandridae; genus Lissotriton; species Lissotriton helveticus. The sequence continues at coordinate 1,863,368,775 of NC_136057.1, forward strand.
CCTGAGACCACTGAGGATAGCGGCTCTCTCCCCAAAAAACCTACACATAAGATTCCGGTGCCCTCCGCATCCGCGAGTTCTGCCAACTTTGTACCCGACACCTCGGGCCTGTGTCCAGGTGGCCCACCGATCCAGCACAGGTTCCCCAGCGATCCGGACCTAAAATCCAGAATTGACCGATCCCTCCTGGACTCCAGGATGCCACCTGCTGCTCGAATCTAGAGGCTTCGCCTGACCGCGACCAACAAGAAAACTTTGACATCTAAAGGCACCACTACACGCAAAGCCCCTGGGCCTAGGTGAGCTGAACAAACGGTGCCCATACGACTCCTACATCCTACTTACATCAGCTGTCACTGGTCTCCCTCCTGCAACCTCCAGTGCGACGCCTGCAGCCTGTTTGTCAGGAGCAAGTTCTCCAGTGGAGAGCATTGGGCGCCCAACGCTGTATTTGCACTCTCCACACAGGTGTATGTCTGGTACTGCTTTGTGCCCCCCTGTGCTTGCTCTATCCCCCAAAGCTTAATCCCCTGCAACCGATTTACCTACCTGCAAGCAGCATGGCTTCGAGCACCCCCAGTCTTCTTTGAAATGCAATGGGCCAAACTCAGATTTCGAACGCTGCACCATGCCAGCCCTGTGCCGCTTGGAGTGCAGTTTTGGTACTCAGCTGACCCTTGCCTCTTGCTGACCTTTGGTCCTGAAGACTGGAACTACAAGTTGCATACTTACCTGTATAACCACATTATAGCTTCCTCCATAGGATAACATAGAAATCTTAGAAAATTGCACTGAGTGTCGACTTATAAAATGCTAAAGCATTTTCCCTGAAAAACATACTTGCCGTTGTGCTTAGATATTGATCTTAAAATATAACTCAAAGTAATTTGTTATAAAACTGGTGTGGGTGTTCTTTTTGAGTCGTCACTTATTTGTGAATAAAATAAATCAAATAAATGTGCGATAAATGTCTCACACTCCTCTGTGTTAGGCCTAAGGCTGCTTGCCCACACTACCATTAATAGAGCACTTTGGGTAGACATTGAGCCCTGCACACTTCTGGGAGGCTCTCCGGACTTTCTCTGTACATTTACAGAGGCAGCTTCCTACAGTGCAGATAAAAGTGAAAACACAACATGGTATATATACCTGTGTGCCATGCCTGCAGAAAATGCATGCAGTATAGGTAAGCCACCCGTACAGCAAGCCTTACATCACTAAGGCAACGTGCACTGTAGTACATGTGTGGGAATATCTACATGACCAAATATACCCCTGTGATGTTGAAGTCAAAGCCTAAATATCACAAGTGAACAGGTAAGACGTATTAAGCAACTGTGCTGGGCACTGGCCATTATGACTTCCCCCAGCTACTTGATGGCTTTACTAAAACCTATGGCGTTTGGTATCAAACACCTTGTCTTAATAAATCCAGACTGATGGCAATAGTGGATTTATTATTGCACACACCCAGCGGGGACAACTTAGAGGTGCACCATTGTTGGACCTGGCCCTTTTGGCAGGTTCACCCCGAGACTTTTTTTTGCTTTTTCCTAGCCTGTTTCTGGAACCTGGGTTGGTGATTTTAGGCCTCTGCGCACTTTTTCACTGTGGCACAGTGTAAAGTGCGTGTGCTCTCTGTGTATGTGTGGTGAGTAACCTGCCCTCCCATAGGAATGAATGGGGAATATGTATGCCCATGGTAGTTCCTGATGTGTGGGGAGTGCAGGGTCGACTTTGATATGTGCGAACTCGGGAGAATGAATGCTGCAGAATGGTGTATGCGGCATGGTTGTGTCTAGTCTAGAAGTGCCACTTTTAGAAGTGGGCATATTTGTGCAGTGAGACTGCTGGCCCGTGATTGGCTGGTGAGCCTGGCCCAGGAGTGCCTGGGCCTGCTTGTGGATTGACTGTCTGGTCTGAGTGTGACAGGGGCTGCAGAGCCCCCAGATGGTTGTCTGAGTCAGCCCGTGGATGAAAGGCAGCATCTGCTGCCAGGGAAGTGGGAGGAGATTAGCACCTGATAGTGAAGGGCTGTGCCTGCCTGCCACAACGCTGGCTCCACCCCCCCCGCTGGGCGACTGTCACCTCTGTCCCTGATACTGAAGGGACTTCCCTCTAAACCAGTCTAGCTGGTTCTCACACTGAGACTTCAAAGACTTTTCTGTGTATAAGAAGGGGCTGTGTCCCCTTCCAAAATGTTCTTGTTTCTGACTTGAATCTGCCAGGGGCGTGCTGCTGCTTGGGCTCAGGGGAATCCCTGAGCCCTGCCCAGCCCCTGGACACCTGATGGCCTTTCCTGGACTCCTGGGGGACCCCTCTGCCCTGCCTGGGCTGATGGGGGGACTTGGCTTTGCCCCCTGGGAAGCTCTGGGACCTTTGCAGCATGGAGAAGCTGCATTTCCCTGCAGAGAGCGCTTTATTTTTATTGAACCCTCTTTGCTGCCTGCTGGCGCTTGGGAGCGCTTGATTCGTATTTCTAGCGCTGTGGGTCTCCCTGAGCGCCTGGGAGCGCTCTGTCTGGTTGCTAGCGCTGGGAGCGCCGTGGATTGCCCGTTGGCGCTTGGGAGCGCTTTGGTTGCAGAGGCCGGTGCCCACCCGGCATGACCAGCGAGGCCGAGGACTTGCCGAGCGCTGGGAGCGCTTTATTTTTTAGGCCGGTGCCCACCCGGCATTTGCTGCTTCTGCCTTCGAAGATCACCGCCGCTGCCCGGGACGAAGCACCGAAGGGGCCGCGCTAGGATTGGCCCGCTGTTGGGGGCTCGTCCCCCTGGGCCGCGCTGCCATTGGTTGGCCGGTCCGGGATTGCCTGGTGAAGTTTCCCCGGGCCGCGCTGTGATTGGCTGCCGGCCCGGGGAAGGAGGAAGAGTGATGGCGGCTGGTCTGCAGGGCTCCCGTGAGCGGAGGGAGCCCTGCAGCGAGAGGAGCGGCCTGCAGAAACGAGCGGAGGGGGCGCGAGGCACATTGCCGGTGCCTGCCCCCACCGCGAGGCTCCCCGAATGGAGGGAGAGCCCCGAGGAGGAGAACCGCCGATCGTCTGACCGATCGGTGAGTGGGACAGGAGCAAGGGAGGGGCGCCGGGACACATTGTCGGTGTCCGCCCCCCCCCCCCAGTAGCGCGAGCTCGCGCTCATTATCAGTAGGAAGCCACGAGGGCTTCAAGGGCGGCCCCGGTTGGCAGTGGGTCGCCCCAACGTGTTTTGCGAACCCAGAGAGGCTCAAGGGGCCTCATCTTGTTTTGCGAGCCCAGGGCGGCTCGTAGGGGCATATTTAACTATGGTGCATTTAGGGCGGCCCTGGATGGCAGTGCGTCGCCCCAACGTTGGCTAGAGCCCACAAAGCTCCTCAAGGGCATTTGCAATTTAGAGCCCTGAGAGGCTGCAACGTGAGGGCATCATTGTTTAGAGAGCCTGTGTGGCTCAGAGGGGCCATGTTTGTTTTTAAGAGCCTGTGTGGCTCCAACGTGTGTCTTCAGAGCTTGTGGGGCTCCAGCGTGGGTGCAGTTTGCGCCCAAGGGTCAGTGAGGACCCTGTCGCAGTTTCTTTGATTCCCAGCTGCCCAGCAATTAGTGGGCAGCTGCACCGTTTAGGTCTGGTATGTTCCCAGGTGCCCAGCAAGTAGTGGGCACCTGCTACGTTTAGGCTTGTGCTTGGACTGGCGCTGCATGGCAGCACGCCCTGACATTTGGACCCAGGGCATCTTTGCCCCAACAAGGCCAGTTGGCCTAGGGACTGCCACAGGTGGTGGCTTATGTAGGGTTTGCGCAATTGTGTGGTTAGTGCACCTCTGAATGTGATTTCCTACATGTGTTATTCCTGCACCTCTGAATGTTTTTAGACATCATGTGACTTTTGCGCTACTGTATTGTTATGGTACCTTTGAATGTATTTTTATTGCATCATGTGCTTTATTCTTAACACCACTGAATGTGTAGGTTCATACATTAGGTGGTTTTCTTTTACTACTCCTCTGAATGTGTTTTATGCATCATGTGTTCTTTCCCAGACCCCTAAAATGCTGTGTGTTACTTAGGAGGTTGTTCTTTTTAGTACAGGTGGTCCTAGTGAGGTCCTGGTCCCCTGCGTGACAGTCTCCTAAGGTGTTTAGGGTTGCGTAGGTGGTACTTACCTGTCCCCAGTAGTTACTGGATGTGATTTACAACTGTTATTCTTTTTGCTATACTTATTCTAAGTTCTATAAGTGCTATTTCTATATCTACAAAGTGTTGATTCCGACAGTGGCCCATGTGGCCCTGTCCTGTACATAATCCCTTATGAATGTTGCCCGTGCCAGTTGGCACAATGTACATGTGTGATTTCTATCTGATATGTTTTGACGATACAAAAGTTATTTTCATATAACCTTGTGTGGAGTTCCTTTTGTGGTGTGCCTAGTATGCTGTTGCTGTTGTGCGCTGGCGCAAATGCTTTACACATTGCCTCCGAGTTTAGCCTGACTGCTCGTGCCAAGCTACCAAGGGGTTGAGCAGGGGTTATCTTGGCGTGTGACTTCCTTGCCCTGACTAGAATGGTGGTTTCTGCCTGGCTTTGGCGTCAGCCTTAGCCTACCAGAAATAGCCAGTTCTAACAACCATGAAAACCTACTAGCCTCTAGTGTGCTGGCTGACTGGTGTTGACCATCCTGCTACCACAAAAATAATGTTACTTACCCAGTAAGCATCTGTTCTTGGCATGCAGAGTTTTAGATTCACATGCTTTGCATACTTCTGCCATCTAGTGTTGGGTCCGGATGTTTGCATGTTGTTTTTCTTCGAAGAAGTATTTCCAGTCAAGAGGTAGGTGACTTCTCCTTTCGGTGATAATGTGCATGGGCACCGACTCCATTGTTAGATTGTTTTCCCGTAGTGTGAGAGAATGGAGTTAATAAAGGTAGAATGGAGATGTCAATGCGCATGTATATAAAGTAAGAGAGAGAGAGAGCTGCAACAGGTATAGGTACCCGGGGACACGGGTGGGCACATGTGAATCTACAGCTCTACATGCCAAGAACAGACGCTTACTGGGTAAGTAACATTATCAGTTCGAGGCATGCGAGCTGTAGATCACATGCTTTGCATAGACTATACAGCAGTGTTCCATAAAGCAGTGGTTAACCTGTAGCTGTTGCAGTTATCTGAAAGAGTACTGCTTGGCCCACATTAGCTTGTTGTCGCGCTAAAACATCTACACAATAGTACTTGGCGAATGTGTGTGGTGTAGACCATGTTGCAGCCTTACAAATGTCAACTAGGGATGTTTACTAAGAAAGCCATTGTAGCCCCTTTTTTGCGAGTGGAATGTGCTCTAGGGGGTATTGTTAAAGTTCCTTTCTTTTGCATAACATGTTTGAATGCATTTAACAATCTTATCTGGCAATACATGACTTGGATATGGGATTGTCCTTGTGAGGTGGAGCAAAAGTAACAAAAAGTTGTTTAGTTTTACTAAATGACTGTTCTTTCCATGTGATCTAAAAGGACTCTTCTAACATCTAAGGTGTGTAGAACTCGTTCTGCCACTGAATCTGGCTGATGAAAGAATACGGGTAACTCAACCGATTGATTGATGTGAAAGGCAGAAGGTACCTTAGGTTGAAACTTGGGGTTGGTACGAACAAACACTGTATCTGTGAAGTTCGAAAAAAGGTTCTTCTATGGTTAGTCCCTGTAGTCCCACTCTCCTCAGTAAAGTAATTGCAATGAGGAAAGCGATTTTCCAGGGCAGAAATTGCTGTTCACATTTATGTATGGGTTCAAAAGGGAGGCTCAATAAATGTGGGAGGACTATGTTGAGATTCCACACTGAGGCAGGTGGAAGTCTTGGTGGGATAACCCTTTTTAAGTCCTTCCATTAAAGCTTTGATTACTGGCACTCTAAAGAGAGATACGTGTTGCCTATTTTGTAGATACGCAGCTATTGCAGCAAGATGTAGGCGGATAGAAGTGTAAGCTAACTCTGACAAATGGAAGTGTAACAGATATCAACTGATATTTTGTATTGAAGCATCAAGAGGATTGATATTATTGCAATAGATAACAAAACGTTTCTATTTAACTGCATAACAGGCTCTTATAGTAGGCCTTCTGGCATCTCTGATGATGTTCATACAGTCTGGTGGGAGATTTAGATAACCAAAATCTATGCTTTCAGGAGCCATCTCACGAGGTTGAGTTGTTTGGGATCTGGGGGTCTGATTTCTCCATGGCTCTGTGTGTGACGTGGATGTGAGGTGGAGCTTTTGATGTGGAACTAGTGACAGCTCCAACAGGGCTGTGAACCAAGGTTGACGGGCCCATGAGGGAGCTACTAGGATCAGTGTGAAGGATGTTTGTCAGAGTTTCCGAACAACAAATGGAATGAGTGGGAGAGGCAGAAAAGAATACGCAAATATCCCTGACCAGTTCATCCATAGTGCATTGCCTTTGGAGAGCGGGTGTGGATACCTGGATGCAAAGTTTGGGCATTTTGGTGTGTGGCAAAAAGATCTATTTGAGGGAATCCCCAACTTTGTAAGTATGGGAGGAGAACTTGAGGGTTAAGTTCCCATTCGTGGATTTGCTCTCTCAGTTTGCTGAGAAGATCGGCAATCTGTTTACTCCTGGGAGGTTTCTTCTAGGAGATAGATTTTGTGATGAATGGCCCACTTCCAAATGTCTTGAGCCAGGTGTGACAGTTGGAGAGTGTGCCCCCCCCCCCCCCTTCACCCTGTTTTTTTATATAATACGTAGCTGTCATGTTGTCGGTACGAACTTGGACAGCTTTGTTGAGCAGGTGAGTCTGAAACGCTTTGAGCGCTAGAAACATTGCTAGCCGGTCTAGATGATTTATGTGGAAAGTTTTTTTGCTGTTGACTCCACCAGCCTTGCACTGTGTGATGGTGGAGATGAGCCCACGAAACAGTGAGGGAAGCGTCTGCTGTTAGCATGGTCTGTGTAACTGGGTCAGTGAAGGGCAGTCCTTTTGATACATTTTGTGGGTTCCACAACTGCAGGGAGCTAGGGGTACGGCCATTTACCAACACTAGATCGGTTAAAAGACCCTGTGATTGGTTCCATTGACTTGCTAAGCATTCCTGAAGGGGACGCATGTGAAGCCTGGTATGGGGAACAATAAAGTTGTAAGAGGCCATCATTCCAAGCAGTTGCATGTACACTCGAGCTTGTAGTGAGTGAGTGGGCTGAAACTGGAGAACTAGAGCATGAACATTACGAATTCTGGCTCCATTGGGGAAGGCTCGAGCTCTTGGAGTATCTAAAGTGGCTCCAGGATAGTTTTGAGTGGTGGAAGGTTGAAGATGCAATTTCAACACACTGACTGTGAAGCCCAGTTGGTGCAGTGCGAGAAAGTGCCCTCTTTCTTGCATGGTATGCCCCAACTTTTTGCTGAATTGCTGATGTGCTTTGACTGAGTGTGCCCTGGGCTCCTGTCAATCAGGGACAGAGGGCCTGTGTTCCTTCCCTAAAACTGCATTGAAGCCTAAACCCAATTGGCATCTCTGGCCACATGTGAGCCCCTGGTAAATGATACCCTAGGTACCCAGGGCACCTTGCCCAGAGAATGCCCCTTAGGGCTGCAGCACTTATTGTGCCACCCTTAGAGGCCCTGTGCCCTGACACACACACAGGCTGCGTGTCTGGGTGCAGAACAAAACAAAGAGTCGACATAGTACACATCCCTGTGTGCCATACCCACAAAACACTGACCTGGCATACATCAGTCACCCCTCTAACTGGGTGCCCTATGCCAGTGGTGAGGGTACAGGTGCATGAACCCTGTACCCCTACAGTACCCCTTCCTGGGCACTGTAAGTGCAGTGCTGCCATTAAGAGTATATGGCGCTGGAAGGTTGTCATTACGAACTCCACAGCACCATGATGGCTTCACTGAAGACTGAAGTTTGGTATCAAACTTCTCAGCACATTAAACCCGCACTGATGGCAGTGTGGGATTTAATGTAAAATGCACCAGAGGGCATCTTAGAGATGCCCCCTGAAACCTAACCTACACTCCACGACTGGACTGAGAGGCTGACTAGGCTGCCACACAGCAGACATGTTGCTGGACCCCTGGGTGGAGAGCCTCGCGCTCTCCTGGGCCTGCAGCAATGCATATCCTGGGTGAGGTGCTAGGTCTCCTCCCCCAGGATGGGCAGGGGGAAGCTTCAAAGGCCTGCCGCCTCTGTGAGCTTCTCCAGACCATTTGCTGTACCGAGCAACTGGCCCCCACCGGTTCTGACCCCCACTCTGGTGGGAAGTTTGGCGGGAAACCCTACGTCAGGAGGGGGTGTGCCAGCCTGTGCCAACCCCACCCCTCAGGTGGGAGAGGCGGGGTGAAGCAGGACCCCGGGCTCCGGCCATCTTGAAGATGGGGAGCCCTGCCCAATCACAGCTAGGTTCCTGCCCCCCTCCCACAGGAGAGGAGCAGGCTAGGGGGTGTACCCACCCCAAGACAGGGACCTATTGGTCCCTGCCCATGTCCTACCTGTAACACCCCTAAATTCAGTATTTAGGGGCTTCCTGAACCTTCCTCCCTTAGATCCCGATATGAAAAGAAGAAAGTAGATCAAGAGGATGAAGACCCACCGTGCAGCTGCTAACAACAGGACGACACCAACTGACTTGGCCCCAGCCCTACCGGCCTGTCGACCCTGGGACCTGCTCCAGCTAAATACCGGCGACTCCTGCGGACAGCAACCTTGGACAACCCGGAGGACCTGCCTGCCTTGACCCTCTAACAGACTGGGACTCCCATGAGTAGAGGCTCTGCTCCAACAGCAACACCCCTGGTGCCAGCCAGGAACCACGAATCCAGCCCACTCTGCACCCGCCAAGCCCGGCCTGTGCCAGAGTGATCCAAGACCACGAGGACGTCCCCCCCTGGCGACTGGGACCCGAAGTCCAGTGCCCAAAGACCCTCCTCGACTATCCAGACGACTCCTGCCGCCTCAGAACCTGGGCCCCCACCAACCGCGACCAGCCGAGGGTAAGATTTCCTGACACCCAAAGACACCCCTGCACCCGGCGCCCCACGGCCCCCTGTGCCCTCCTTTGGGGTACTCACCTCTTCTCCAAGATCCCAACTTACCTCTCGAAGTGGTGGTGGCACCTGAAGAATCTCCGTCCCCGAGTCTGCAGCCTTTGTTACCTGTTTGCCTTTTCCACTGAATAACATTGGGCGCCCAACGGCTCAAAAGCACTCGGCACCCAGCCGCCCGAGTGCCGCTGGAAGTGCAACTACTACCCTACTCTACTTCCCCACTTACCCTGAGTAAGTGACCAGGAGCTCAGCTCCCACAGCCACGTGGCCTGCTTGCTGGCAGCTACCAACCGAAGGCCCCCTCCCCTCCATTGGATTGCATTGGGCCTACCCTCCCTGCACCAGGCTTCCCATGTGCCGCTGAGGGTGTACCTACTGTACCTTTCCGACCCTGGGAGACACCCCCCCCCCCCCCGAGTCTATGCCCAGAACCGTAACCTCATCAGTCGAGTACTGGAAATCGATAACTCACTTTCCTGCCATAGGATAACATTGACTGGTTTGACTCGAAAAATCTTTTAAGTGTGAAGTTTTGAAACACTAAAAAATTCCTCTAAAATCCGCCGAGTAACGAACTCCGAGTAACTCACCTGGAATCAGGAGAGGAGCCAGTACGGCACCTTTCAGCACAGTACTGAACCACAAAAGTAATTTAACCTATACTTACTGATGACCTGAATTTTTTCCCGTAGGAAACCATTGACTGTTTTTCTCTGAAATTTCTTCAAAGTGTCTACTTTTGAAAATTACAAATATTCTTTAAAAATCGAACCAAATACTGAAACACAAATACTTACCTGTCTGAGGTAGAGACCACAGTACTGAATCTAGGAGTCCAGTCCAGGATTACTAAAGTAAAGAGAACCTACTTTACCTGTGACTTGAATTTCCGTCCATAGAAAACATTGCTAGTTTTTCCACTGAAAAGTTTCTACGTGTCAACTTTTAAAATACCTCTTTATTCCTTAAAAATCATTGCATTAACTAAAATGTTTTTACTAAATTGTTTTCAGCTTAGATCCCAGGACTGAATCCAGGATCCAGTCCCAGAGTTACAAAAGTAATCTATAAAGGAATCAGCTGCATTTATGTAGAAAATCCCATTGAGCTCAATGTTAAGATTGTGTTTAGAATTGTGTTGCCTACTGCAACTACTGTACCTATTGCGTTTACAAAGTTATTGCATCTTTGCAAAGTAATTACCTGCAAGTACTCATATTGAGAAAAGTACATTTTTATACCTGTTGGTTCTAAAAATAAAACAACTATATTTTTTGACATAAAAACAATTGGCTTAAAGTTCAGTTCTTGAGTGTGTGAAACCTTTGCTGACTAAATGTGTACAACAAATGCTTTACACTGCCCTCTGGTACAGCCTTACTGCTTGACCAAGCTACCACTTTCGAGAGTAAGGTCAGACCTGACTTTAACCTCTGTTACACCTCTGGGGTTTGTGGACTCTATACACACTGTACCTTACTTTGGTCCAGTATATATAGAGCCACTTTCTTACATTGGTGGCAGCGGTGGGATACCAACTTGCATTTGATGGACTACTTGGTTACCACCTGATCACACAACAGAGCTCATAAATTGCCTTTAGAATTCAGAAATTGGTTTTTCCAAAATACAAAAAATCTGGTAGGGCCTTGCTTAAGTCCCGTTAGGATTTTAGAAAAATAAAAGTCACTTCAGCTAGGGTAGAGGGTTAGAATGTCTCAAAACAACCCTGCTCTTAGTGAAGATGACACCAGGGACCTGGTGGTTGAGGAGCTCGACTTCACACCTTACTTGCACTTGAATTTCAGGGAATTGAGGTCCTTATGCAAAACTATAAACCTAGTCATAGGCCTGCATCCAACCAAACAAGGGCAAGAGCTCCTGGCTGAGTATGCAAATGGCCACCCTTCTGAACAGTGTGACAACCAGTCAAAGGAAGAGGAGGAGGAGGAGGAGAATATTAACCCCCCCCCCATTTCTAGGAGAGTAAGGGTCAACATACCCTTCGCTCCAGGAGTCAACTTCCGCGAGCCTGGGAACCACACAGGTGGGCTAGGCCCCAGAGTACCCATTGGGGAGGACCTCCAATGAAGATGACAGCTTTTTAGCACAGTTGGCCAAGAGATTAGATCTAAAGTCCAGACTCCTGGCATCTGGAAAAAGAAAGGAAAGAGATGGGGTTAGCCCCCCTCTCTGGTGGCAGCAACACCAATAATAAGGATAGCAAGCAATCTTATGATCCTAAAACCCCAAAGGGATTGTCCCTAAATTTGAGGGAGGTGATGATATCACCAAGTGGTTCACAGCCTTTGAGAGGGCTTGTGATATGATAATATTGAAGAAACCTCTCTGGGGGGGCACTCCTGTGGGAACTGTTCTCTGGTAAATGCAAAGACATGCTTCTGACCCTCTCTGGGCCAGAGGCAGGTTCCTATGACCTCATGAAGAAAACTCTGACAGATTTGGGCTCACTACTGAGGAGTACATAATTAGGTTCAGGAGGGCTCACAAAACCCAGACCCAATCCTGGATAGATTTTGTAGACTACTCAGTAAAGACCCTGGATGGTTGGTTAACTGGACACAATGTGCATGACTTTTCTAGACTTTACAATTTGTTTATGAAGGAACACATTTTGAGTAATTGCACAAATGAAGAGTTGCATCAGCATTTGGTAGACCTAGGTCTAATTGCTCCCCAAGAATTGGGAAAGAAGGCAGACCATTGGTCAAGACTAGGGTGACAATGACAACCACCGGGGGTGACCAAAAGAAGGTGGTTACCAAACCTCCCCAGTGGAAAGGTGGTGAGAATCCCCAAGATAAAAAGTCTGAGTCTTCCAAAGGGCCCCAAAAACCTGTTCAGGGGGTGGGTCCCAAACTACTCCCTATGTGCATCAATCAGTCCTATAGGGGGAAGAACTTTGAGCCGAACGAGGACTATTGTAACAACTGTAAAAAGTTGAGACATTTAACTGTAGACAAAAACTGCCCCTACAACAAAGCCCCTAAGGCATCCAGTACAGTTACTCAAGGGACCGCAAGTCTACAGATGGGATCAGAGGAGTGTCCAGAGCAAATCCGGGAATACACTCAAGCTAGTCTAGTATCCTTGGGGGGAATTGAGTTTGCCAATGTAGCTGGGTTACCACCCAATTTTAAAAAGTACTAAGTGGTATTCAAATCCTTCCATTGGGTTACTTTTGCCCTCCCAATCTGCACGATCGTGAAACCAGGCATCTGGACCAGGGTAGGAGAAATGATCCCAAATATTGTGAGATGCCATACTTAGAACGGCATCGCCAAAGGCAATTTATTTTTAATATACCTACTTCAAATAGATATAGTTGCTTAGATGGTGTAGATTGAATACAGGAAAACCTATTTAATACTAAAGCACAATCATGCTCGATACAATCTGTAACCCAAACTGCTGTGGGCAATGTGAGTTCCTGTACCACTCCCGGGGTGGGCACAGGCAGTGGGAGCATGTGCGGCTCCCCTGCTTGCATCCACGACGAGGATGCTGTGGCATTTAATAACACTACAGAAATTCGATTGCCCCCAGGGATCATTCAGGAGTGTGATAGCAGGAAAACAGAGGCTACACTGCAACCACTTTCCTCTGAGCCCCAGAAATTGAAGCCCCCATTTGCCCGAAAATAGGAGTTCTATCGTGGAACATAGCAGGATTAAGTAGCAAGATAGAGGACCCCGCATGGGGTACCTTTAATAATCAATTTGAGATCTGCATGTTCCAGGAAACATGGGCTAGAGGGGAGGTCTCGAAACTGGGTTTTGCCACCTTTAGTACTCCAGCTACATCAGGGGGTAAAGGGAGACCATCCGGAGGTCTCACCATGTGGGTGGGAGTTCATCTAGGATGCAGGGTTGAAAAGTTAGATACAGGTTCCAAAGATGTACTATGTCTCTATTGCAATTCCCACGAAAGATTTATGTAGCCCTTATAAATATATATTCAAGACCTACAGCTTTGGATAAGGAGTCACACACACTGGATGAACTATCTATTTTTTTAGGCACCATTGCTGATAAACACATGGTGATTTTGGGAGGGGATTTCAACTGTCAGTTCGAGCCACTTGAGGGGTTGCACAAGGATAGCATACATGAGGAGGATCATTTCTGGGCAATCCCGGAGACCAGATGTCAACGAGTCAAACAAGCATTTGCAATGCAATAGGTCTCGCATTAGGAAAGTTTGAGCTATTGGTATTGTAAATGACACATTTTGTATTTATGTGCTGGTTTTGAAAATAGCGAAATTAATAGCTTTGTCATTTACAATGCCAATAGTTTTAACTTTCGCAAATGTGACACCTGTAGCATTTGTAATGCAATATGTGTTGTATTAACGTGACTTAGATGTATTGATATTACAAATACCAATGGCTTTTAATTTGTTTTTAATAATTAATATTTAAATAAAAGTAATTGTAATTTATAATGGCAATAGCTTAAACTTTTGTAAATAACTTGTGTGAAGATTATGTTCAGTGTATTTTATTGTGACGAAAATCCAAGAACAGAAGGGAAATATTAACATCTTTTTGTGATATTTGTAATAAAGCTTGAAACATTGAGAGAACATATTTGAACCAGTTGTTGTTGAATGGTTGCACAGATTGATGCTGGGGGTGGCGCTGAGTGAGGTTGTGGTGGCGACAAGTGATGCTGTGGCATTCGGTGATGCTGTGGTGCCTCTGGGTGATGCTGTGGTGCCCCTGAGTGATGCTGTTGTTGTGCGATAGATAGCTGGAGTGAGGGCGATCGATCGAGGGCGATAGATGTGTGTGGTTGTGTGTGGTTGTATGTGTGTTGTATGTGTGTGCGCGGTTGTATGTATGTGTGTGTGCGGTTACAGAAGGATGTATGTGGAAGAGAGCAGCAGATCAGCATATTATAAGAGAACAGGGAGTTAAAGAAGGATGCGGTGGAAGGGAACAGCAGATCAGCAGGGGAGAAGAGAACAGGGTTTTGGAGAAGGGGAGGGGTGGAAGAGAGCAGCAGATCAGGATGGGAGAACAGAACATGGAGTTAAAGAAGTAGGTGGGCGGAAGAGAGCAGCAGATCTCTTCTCATGTGCTGATCTGCTGCTCTCTTCCGCCCACATACTTCTTTAACTCCATGTTCTGTTCTCCCATCCTGATCTGCTGCTCTCTTCCACCCCTCCCCTTCTCCAAAACCCTGTTCTCTTCTCCCCTGCTGATCTGCTGTTCCCTTCCACCGCATCCTTCTTGAACTCCCTCTTCTCTTCTCATGTGCTGAAGAGGGAGTTCAAGAAGGAGGCACTTGGAAGAGAACAGCAGATTAGCACAGGAGAAAAGAACAGAGTTAAAGAAGGAGGCGGGGTGTGTGAGAGCAGCAGATCAGCTCAGGTGAAGAGAACAGGGAGTTAACGAAGGAGGCGGGTTTTAGAGAGCAGCAGATCAGCACAGGAGAAGAGAACAGGGAGTTAAAGAAGGAGGTGGGTGGAAGAGAGGAGAAGTTCAGCACATGAGAAGAGAACGGAGTTAAGTAAGGAAGCGGGTGGACGAGAACAACATATTAGCACAGGAGAAGAGAACAGCGAGTTAGAGAAGGGGGCGGGGTGAAATAACAGCAGTTTAGCACAGGAGAAGAAAAAAGGGAGTTAGAGAAGGAGGCGGGTGAAAGAACAGCAGATCAGTACAGGAGAAGAGAACAGGTAGTTAGAGAAGTAGGCGGATGGAAGATAGCTTAAAGATTATCACAGGAGAAGAGTACATGGAGTTAAAGAAGGATGCGGGTGGAAGAGAGCAGTAGATTAGCACAGGAGAAGAGAACAGGGAGTTACAGAAGGTGGCGGGTGGAAGATACCAGCAGATTAGCACAGGAGAAGAGAACAGGGAGTTAAAGAAGGAGGCGGGCTTTAGAGAGCAGCAGATCAGCACAGGTGAAGAGAACAGGTAGTTAAAGAAGGAGGTGGGTGGAAGAGAACAGCAGAACAGCACAGGAGTGGAGAACAGGGAGTTACAGAAGGAGGTGGGGTGGAAGAGAGCAGCAGATCAGCACAGGAGAAGAGAACAGGGAGTTAAAGAAGGAGGCGGATGGAAGAGAACAGCAGATCGGCACAGGAGAAGAGAAGAGAACAGGGAGTTAGTGAATGAGGCGGTGTAATAGAGCAGTAGATTAGTACGGGAGAATAGAAGAGAACAGGGAATTAGAGAAGGAGGTGGGTGGAAGAGAGCATCAGATCAGCACAGCAAAAGAGAACAGGGAGTTAGAGAAGGAGGCGAGGTGGAAGAGAGCAGCATATCAGCAGAAGACTACAGTGAGTTAAAGAAGGAGGCGGGGTGGAATAGAATAGCAGATCAGCACAGGAGAAGAGAGCAGGGAGTTACAGAAAGAGGCAGTGTAGAAAAACAGCAGATCAGTAGAGGAGAAGAGAACAGGGAGTTAGAGAAGGAGGCGGGGTGAAAGAACAGCAGATCAGTACCGGAGAACAGAACATGTAATGTAATGTAATGTGTAATGCAATATGGGTTGTATTTATGTGACTTACATGTATTGATATTACAAACATGTAATGTTTGAGGTTGGAGGGTGGAGTTGGAGGGTGGAGTTGGAGGGTGGAGTTGGAGGGTGGAGTTGGAGGGCGGAGTTGGAGGGCGGAGTTGGAGGGCGGAGTTGGAGGGCGGAGTTGGAGGGCGGAATTGGAGGGCGGAATTGGAGGGCGGAATTGGAGGGCGGAGTTGGAGGGCGGAGTTGGAGGGCGGAGTTGGAGGGCGGAGTTGGAGGGCGGAGTTGTATTTTGAGGGTGAAGTTTGAGTCTGTAGTTGTAGTTTGCGGGTGGATTTGGAGGGTGGATTTGGATTTGGAGGGTGGATTTGGAGGCAGGAGTCGTTGGAGGGTGGATTTGTAGGGTGTATTTGGATGTTGGAGTTGTAGGGTGGATTTGGATGTTGGAGGGTGGAGTTGGATGGTGTTTTTGGAGGGTGGTGTTAGAGGGTGGATTTGGAGGGTTGAGTTGGAGGGTTGAGTTGGAGGGTGGAGATAGAGGGTATAGTCGGAGAGTGTGTGTGTGAGAGAGTGTGTGTGTGTGAGAGAGAGAGAGTCTGAGAGTGTGTAAGAGAGAATGTGTGAGAGTGTAAGAGAGAGTGTGTAAGAGAGAGTGTGTGTAAGAGAGAGTGTGTGTAAGAGAGAGAGTGTGTGTAAGAGAGAGTGTAAGAGAGAGTGTGTAAGAGAGAGTGTGTAAGAGAGAGAGTGTGTAAGAGAGAGAGTGTGTGAGAGAGAGTGTGTAAGAGAGAGAGAGTGTAAGAGAGAGAGAGTGTAAGAGAGAGAGAGTGTAAGAGAGAGTGTAAGAGAGAGAGTGTAAGAGAGAGAGTGTGTAAGAGAGAGAGTGTGTAAAAGAGAAAGGTCTTCATCCCCAGACAGCTAGCACTGCCTGGTAGGCAAGACATACACACAGGATGAGTATTCATGAATACAGCCGAGGAGACCTCATCATTTGTGGTGAACACACGCCTGATATTAGGACAGGAGTGTGGAACCCACCGAGTAGAACATGAAAACATACTGCAAAAATTATCTTTTCAAAAACGGAACCTTTAAAACGGTTCAACAAAATCTGTTTCTTAATTAACTACCTTTCTACAAAAAGAAGATCAATGTCCACATAATCTTACTATTAACAGAGTTGAGTTTGACTGGTTTAACAAATTAAGTACACGTATCCATTTTCTTGATGACTATGTATTTACTTGAAAGCTGCTACTTTGATGGACACTCTGGAAAATAGAATTTTTGTCATTATGTTTTCACGCTGAACCCTTACTTCAATAGGAGGCTAACACGGCAATAGGCGTACAGGATATGGACTGAACACAAATACAACTCTGGCTGAGCAGCCAGCAGTGCACAGCAGGCATGGAAATAATTTAGAGAACCTGATCTGTTGTCAATATATAAAGTATGCAAAACCTCAAAAACAAGCCATGAGCAGCCGTTGGCTAGGCAAACCAGACCACACGGTACTGTATATCACACAACCATCTAAGGCTAATGAAACAAACAGGGGGGGGCGGTTTGAAGAGGCAACGTGCGAAAGAGCAGCATGGAGCAGGCGAGGAGAAGCACGCACACTGGCAAGAAAGACGAGGCGGTATACACAAAAGCAACATGGAAAGATGTTGAGAGAAGCACACGACCAAGAGCAACACAGTGCACAGGGAGAGAAGTACAATAATGGAGGCCATGGGTCGCGCGGACACACACTGAGGCACACGGGTAGGCCCTGAGGGGCCGCATGGACACGAGGAGCCGGGTGTGAGGGCCTGGGGGGGGGGGGGGGGGCACACAGATAGCGTGAGGCGCATGGGACATATTGAAAGGCAGTGTGAGGCGCTGAGGACATATGGCACTGTGAGGAGCTGGGGAGACACGCGTAGATGCTAAGTGAGTGTCTGAGGAGATAAGGACACTTAGTAGGGCCGGGGGAGCGGTAGGGATTCCTTTGAAGTCTGATGCCGAGGCTCGGGGAGCAAATGGCAAGCGCGCGCACGGAGCACATGCACTGTGCGTAATCCACCTGCCAAATCCCTCTTGGTAAGCTTTCCTGTTGCACCTCTATATGTCTCGACAGCTGCAATGCGCAAGAGCATTGGCAGGCCGAGACCTAAAAATGGTCCCCCTTGGTGATTCAGACGAACTGCCTTGTATTGAAACACTCCGTTAGAGCCTGCAATGGTAGATCGCCCTCTGAAACTTCCAGCAGTTACACTTTCCATCATAATGAACTATGCTCCTTACTAGATTACATTTTAATTGATTCCAAATCTTGGGAAACGTTTATTGACTTAAGCGCTGTCCCACGTCTAGATAGTGATCACCATGCACTAGCATTACAACTAAGAGCATTTGATCTAGAGAGAGCATTACATTTAGGAAATCCTATCGATCCTAGGTTGACTCTCTCTAATTGCAGGCGAAGAGCGAGATGGTCTGACTTTACCCAATCACAAGCCAAATTGAGCTCCCTATATGAAAATTCAATTCCTGTGCTCCAGATGGCATCTCAATCAATAAGTCAAAAGGGGGATGCATTGACCGTGAGAAGGTGAAGACCCATGTTAGACTAGAAGAAGCCACTCTGGATTTCTTCTATCCAAAAAAAAAAAAAACTAGTAGGCCAAATAGGAAGCCCCCACACCCATGGTATAATGATCATTGTCGCCAAGTCCAAAAAATCATTAATATTATCTATTAAGGCCAATGATCGTCGTTAAGTAAATCTGCAAGGACGATATACAAAACTGCGATCTCAGAAGCCAAGAAAGGGTGGGAAATGGATAAATGGGACGCCTTGAGAAGTGCCCTGGGGGCCCGGGATATGAGATCATTTTGGAGAGTTGTCAATCTGGATAGTTCTGGCCCCAGATCATCTGTAGACCCGAATTTGGGAGAAAGGCTTGGCGGGAATATTTTCAATCCCTTTATTCGAAGGAAGAAACCCCGATCGCTGTGTCAGCTGAAGGATATTGTGTGGAGACCAACCACTCCCCCAGTACTGGGGAATGTAAAGAAGTCCCTGACGCCATAAACAACATAAGTATAAGTTTAAATGAAATCAAGGTAGCACTAGCGAAAATAGCCCCCGGCAAAGCACCGGGGCTAGATAAAATTCTGGGGGATCTTTTTTTGCAGTGAACCTTCTGTCTGTGCTCCATATTTTTGGGTTTTATCTAATGCAATACTCCAGGGTATGAAGATTCCCCCCAGCTGGGCGGGAGCGGAAATAATTCCATTCTATAAAAAAAGGCTCTCCTCTCCTCCCAAACAATTATAGGCCAGTTAGCCTGATAGACATTACACAAAAAGTTTTTGCGCGTGTGGTGTTGCTTAGGCTACAATTCTGGATGGAAGAAAAGAAGATTTTAACTCCCCTTCAGGCAGGGTTTAGAGAAAAACTGTCCACTGTGGACCAGATACTTAGGCTCGAAATGTTGCACTGGAAGATTGTGTGCATGGAGGGTGGCAGCCTCTATTTAATATTTGTTGACCTTCGGTCAGCCTTTGATCTGGTGCCTAGGGGAAAAACTGTGGTCAGTTCTCCAGGAGATGGGGGTCCCTGTATATCTAATCCATCTTATTAAGCTGCTGCATGAAGAAAACGTTGGGTAAATTAGGTTTGGCAAAAATGGGAATCTTACTGCACTGATCCCGATCAAGCGTGGTGTACGCCAGGGTTGCGTGCTTGCCCCCACTCTTTTTAGCCTTAATATTAATGGTTTAATAGATTTTTTATTAGCAGAAAAAGACCTTGATGCCCCCAAATTAGCCTTCCGACCCATTCCGGCAATGATGTTTGTCGATGACACTTCAGAAGTTTCTAAATCACCCATGGGGATTCAGAGGGTTCTCAATAAATTTGATGCATTCTGTTGTCAAAGAGGTCATGAAATTAATCTACAGAAAACCTAATTTATGATTTGTAATAGTTCTAAAAGTACAAGAGCCAACCCTACATTAAATGGTAAACCCCTCGAAAGAGTTATCTCTTTCGATTGTCTTGGGATAACATTTGCAGAAACTATGGACTGGGGAGCTCAGATTAAAAAATCTTCATTAAAACTAGTGCAATCATCAGGAGGTATCATGAAGTTCTTCTGCAAGACTAGTCAGAAACCATTGAGTCCGGCGATTGAAATTTATAGGGTTCAAGCCTGGGGAGGGGCGCTATATGGTGCGGAACTTTGGGGGCACGTTAGCCAAGAAAATCTCACCCAAGTAGAGAACAATTTCCTTAGACAGCTGCTTAAACTCCCACGGAGCACTCCACTTATTTCGCTTCGATTAGATTTGGGACTTATGGCAATTGCGGATGTAGTAAATTTGAAACCTTTATTGTACTGGCGCCGTCTGTGGGTTACCCCTGAACTTTTACCTTACAGGGAGGAATTGTTGGAAATATTGAATCTAAGAGGGGCTGTTAAACTCCCATGGCTTGCCTATATTAAACAATGGCTAGTCAGATTGGGGCTGGATGAGCTTTGGGACCATCCAGAGATAGCTTGTTCTTCCCCATCAAGGAAATCTCTGAAGGCCTACTATGAGGAGTACAACTTGATACAGCTTCATAGTGGTTCTCGAAATGGTAGACTAACTACTGCCATTCTAGAAATTAAAGATAGATATAAGTTTGAGCCGGTTTTGGATGTAATCAAACCGGCAGTGGCTAAAAAGCTTTACCTCCAGTTTAGGCATGGGACCCTCCCTCTCCTTAGTTTTTCGCACAAGTGAGGGGAAACGCAAGTTTTAAATTGCCCGGCATGTGATTGCCCTGATGAGTCCGTTCTCCATGTGATGTTTAGCTGCCCTGGCTATCACAAGGCTAGAAAACGAGGGCTGGTGCACATTTGTAGGAACCTTGGAACTAGATGTTGCTCTGATGCCTTCAGGATACTGAAGTATGATACTAGCATCCAGATAGTCTACTCTGTTGCAAGTTTATTATTTTCAATGAGGTGTACACGAAGGACATACATAAAAGTACCATGAAAGGAGTTACATGGCTTTCTTGTTGGATGAGAAATTATTATTCCTATCAATTTATACTAGGGAAAATGTCTATCAAGGCTATCCGTGTTAGTTTTAAAATTAGGCCTCGCTTTTGTATTACTACAATTTAAATATTCTAATCTGACGTTGCCTTCGGTATAGAGAGGCTCTAGTCTTAGGTCTTAGTCTTCCAAGATGGTAGAACACAGATCATCCTTTTTATAAAATTTGATAGGTACATGTTTTTAGGTAATTTATTTATTTATTTGTACTTTGCACTTTCCGAGTATGAAATATTATGGACTGCCACGAATCACCCCCTGTGAGTCTTGCTCTTTATATTCTTCCACATCAAAATTTTGGACTGATGTGTAGGCTTTTTTAAATATTGCATAGAATCTTTCCACTGTCATATATGTGTCAATTGTGTTAATTGCTGTTTTTTTTTTTAAATATTTAAAATCTAATTGTAATTCTAATATACTTATGTGGCACCTCTTTTTAATTGTATTTGCCTGCACTGTGTAAGTACTTTTGAGGTCATGTTGGACGAAATAAAGTTTTTTTTAAATTAAATTGAATTGAAAAAGTACTTGCAACACCCCTCTATTAATGGAACTAGAATAGAAGCCCTGGGGGATACAGGTGCCAGTGTCACTATGGTGAAAGACATACTGGTTTCAACAGAGCAATACTTGATTGGGAAAACTTACCCAGTCACCAATGCCGACAGTGTTACCACTAATCGCCCTATGGCTATGGTGACACTAAGTTGGGAGGAGGTTAGTGGCCTAAAACTAGTGGTGGTCTCTCCACAGTTACCACAGTCTGCCTGAAAATGACATGGAAACTTCAGCCTGGGCTGAAGTTGAGCAAATAACCCATGCAGCTATGTTGGGTATTCCTAGACTGGTGTGTGTGCAAACCAGAGCACAGAGCAAACAGAAGGGTGCACAAGTAGATTTGGAGCCTGAAGATATGGCCCAACCAACCAAGAGAAAGAACCAGAAGACTGGGGGTCCAGCTGTGAGAAAGTGGCTCTATATGTACTGGTACAAAGTAAAGTACTGTGTGTATAGAGTCCACAATCTCCAGAGGTATAACAGAGGTTAGTTAAAGTCAGGTCTGACCTTACTCTCTAAAGTGGTAGCTTGGTCGAGCAGTAAGGCAGTACCAGAGGACAGTGTAAAGCATTTGTTCTACACACTCAGTCAGCAAAAGGTTTCACACACTCAAGAACTGAACTCTAGGCCAATTGTTTTTATATCCAAAGATATAGTTGTTTTATTTTTAGAACCAACAAGTATCAAAATATACTTTTCTCGATATGAGTACTCATGTAATTACTTTGCAAAGAGGCAATACATTTTGTAAACACAATAGGTACAATGGTTGCAGTAGGCAACACAATTCTATACACAATTTAACATGTTATGTTATGTTATGTTATTTATTCTTTTATATAGCACACGGCTACTCAAAAAGAGTGTCCCGGCGCTTTTATTGGAGAAGGAAGGCTGCCACATAATAACATAACACTGAATAAAAGAAAAAAACAGAAGTACAAAACAAGTGCAAACAGAAAACCGGCTACTGAGTGAACAACCAGGTTTTCAAACCTTTTCTAAAAGCAAAAAGACTAGAAGCTCCCCGGAGGGCGAGCGGCAAAGAATTCCACAACTGTGGTGCCAGCAAACCAAAGGAGCGGCCTCCCAGGCGCGCTCTCTGCACACGCGGGACGACCGCCAAAAACAGAGATTCAGACCTCAAGGACCTAGTCGGTTGATAAAAGACCAGTCTCTTTTGAAGGTATTTAGCTCCCACCAAGTGGAGAGCTTTGTAGGCCAGAGTCAAAGCCTTGAAGGCAATCCGTTTCCGGATGGGAAGCCAGTGCAGAGTTATCAGCAGGCCAGATGCACTGGCCCGCCTGTTTAATCCAAAGATTGCTCTCGCGGCAGCGTTTTGCACCACTTGAAGCCGCTGCAGCAAGTACTCTGGAAGGCCCAGGTAAAGAATGTTGGAGTAATCCAACCTGGACCCAATCAGAGCCTGCACTGTCACTTTCCTGTGCTCCTCGGACAACAGGGGAAGGAACCTCCGCAGCATCCTGAGGATGCCGAAGCAAGTGCCCGCCACCCCAAGGATCTGGGATTTCAATGTTAATCCTTTGTCCATCTTGACCCCCAGATTTTTCGCGACATGGGAAGAGCAGGATGGAGGAA
Source organism: Lissotriton helveticus (assembly GCF_964261635.1). Taxonomy (NCBI): domain Eukaryota; kingdom Metazoa; phylum Chordata; class Amphibia; order Caudata; family Salamandridae; genus Lissotriton; species Lissotriton helveticus. The sequence continues at coordinate 1,863,391,569 of NC_136057.1, forward strand.
ACATGTTAATCGGCCACCAGGCCTGCCAGTCTGGCTCTGTGTCACACCCGAAGAGGAGTACCTCGGACTTATCGGAATTGCACTTGAGGCTGTTCAGATGGAACCAATGAAAAACAGCCCCAAGGCAATCCCGGATACTCTCCTCCTCAAAGTCTCCTCCCCTCTGACAAGAGAAGAGGAGCTGGGTGTCATCAGCGTAAGACACGATCCGGGCGCCATACGACTCCGCCAACGCCGCCAATGGGGTCATAAAGATGTTGAAAAGGGTTGGGCTCAAAATAGAGCCCTGTGGAACCCCGACTCCCAGAGGCGGCATCACGGCGGAGTCTGGCGGCGCCCAGACCGTTTGCCGGCGGCCGGCTAGGAAGGAAGAAAACCAATCGAGCACCGTCCCCCGTAGACCTATCTCAAAAAGCCTTGCGAGAAGGCCATCATGGGGGACGGTGTCGAATGCCGCCGACAAGTCCAGCATCACCAGCATGACTTTGCCCCCTGAGTCCAGAACACCTTTAATGGTTTCTGAGACCTCAAGGAGCGCAGTCTCTGTGCTTAGATGGGGACGAAAACCAGACTGCGTGGCATGCAAGATCTCATTGGTTTCAAGAAAATTGGAAAGCACAGCCTGAACGTGCTTTTCCACAATCTTCGAGAAAGCCGGCAGCAGAGAAATAGGCCTGTAATTGACCGGGGCCTTCGAATCCAGGCCAGATTTTTTCAATAATGGAATCACCATCGCCTGTTTCCAGGCTTGCGGGACCACTCCCCTACTCAATGAGAGATTTAACAGCGGGTTTGCCAAAGGGTTGATCACCTCCGCAACTTTCGCTAAAAATTTAGCGGGGCAAGGGTCGAGGGGCGACCCCGATTTAAGATTGCCCATTATCGCTAAAGAGTCCGGGGCAGACATCGGTGGAAACACATTCAGCGTCACAGCTGGGAAAGCCAGCGGGGATAAGGTGATCTCAGGATTAGTCTGGACCATAGGTCCAGGTGATGGAAAAGAATCCTGTATGCGTTGAATCTTGCTCGTAAAGAAATCAGCAAGATCCGAAGCCCAGGTGCCAGACGGTTTCTCATCCGAGGTGTTAGACCATGGGGAGATAAATTCTCTCACAATGGAGAAAATCTCCTTGCAGGAATTAGAAGCAGCTTCTATTCTCCTAGCAAGATATGCTTTCTTTTCCAGGCGAATGTCCCGGTGATAAGCTTTGACCACCGTCTGATAGGTCAGCTTGGCTACCGTATCATATTTAGCCCGCCAAGCTCTTTCGGCTACCTTACACTGCTGCCGCGAAGCCAACAGTGCAGCGGTAAACCAAGGCGCAGAGACCCGTTTCGGTGTCAGGCGTGGTGTCAATTCCGGGGCCAGATCGTTTAGCCTGTCTAGAAGCCAATCTTGCAAGGTCTCCAGATCCCTGTCCAAATCGCCCGAGAGGGAACACGGGTGATCCACAGCGGCCTGAGCCAGCAACTCTGGGGTCACTCGATGATAAGCTCTATGGACCCGGCCCTGTTGCTGTGCCAGGGCAACCCTCGGTTTAGCTATGCCTTTGATCGTATATTTGGCAAGCAGATGGTCTGACCAGAGTACAGGTGTAATCTCAATCTCCTCAAGCGGGGAAGACGAGAATACCTGGTCCAGAGTGTGCCCCTTCTCATGTGTAGGCCCCTGCAAATAGGGGATCAGTCCCAGCGGGGTCATAGCCTCGGAAAGTTTAATGGCAGCAGGGTCGGATGGATCATCCATCCGAAAGTTAAAGTCTCCTGCCACGATGCAATGTTCCGTTTTCAGGGCCAGCCCCAACAGCACGGAGTCCAGATCTTCAAAGAACGTGCCGGGTGAGCCCGGGGGTCTATACACGAGCAATCCCTTAACAGAATGATGTGGAGACAAAGTAATAACAAAAGCAAGGGTCTCCGAACCTCGGATGTCCTTTACTGGCAGAATCACACACGAGATGCCCTTCCTGACCACCAAAGCCACTCCACCTCCCCTGCCCTTAGCTCTATCCTTCCTGAAGATGTTGTAATCAGGCGGAATTGCCGTCACGACATCTGGGTTGGAAGAATCACCCCACCACGTCTCAGTTAGCATAAGACATAGCGGCTTCACGGTATCAAGGAGCTCAAAAATGTCCTGCGCATGTTTACCCGCTGACCTGGTGTTAAGTAGCAAACAGCGGTAGCCCACACTAAGAGTATTATAGGTGGGGCATGAAAGCTGAGAGCGGTTAGGGCGCCAGCTACAGACCGGGCAACAGGATTTCCCGCGATGACGTCCAGGAAAGACAGTGCGGCAGCCTGTGGCCAGAGTGTCAAAAGAGCGAAGGTCCGCAGAAGAGTAGTGCAGCACCGGTACCCCAGAAGGACACATCCCTAGTGAAAGAGTGGAAGAGCCCCACCCGCCGCTCCGATCGCCTCCGGGACGCTGACGGGCGCAGACGGGCAGGACTCTGGCTTGACTCCGGCGCGAGTCAGGCGCTACCGCTGCGCGTCACCGCTGCGCGGGTGTAGCGAGCTTTAAGTAGGGCTCACCTGTGGTGGTGATAAGCGCTAGAGCGCTCAGCCAGTGGCACAGTGGACACTCGCCCCCCCCAAGATGGCGGCCACGCGCCAAAAACGAAGCCTACAGATCGTAAATCCGCTCAAAACGCGGTGAGGGGCCCAATTTAAAGTGCAGGTATGTGGGCAGTACAAGCACAATTAAAAGCAATGTTAACAAAAATAAAACAAAGAAAAGATCAAAAACGGCGATTTTTAAAATTACAAGCGCTACAGCCTACTATTGCAGCAGCCTAGCGCGCAAGCGTGCAAATACCTTCTCCAAGGCCGAGGCTACAGAAGAGCTCGCCTTAAGTAGGGCTCACCTGTGGTGGTGATAAGCGCTAGAGCGCTCAGCCAGTGGCACAGTGGACACTCGCCCCCCCCAAGATGGCGGCCACGCGCCAAAAACGAAGCCTACAGATCGTAAATCCGCTCAAAACGCGGTGAGGGGCCCAATTTAAAGTGCAGGTATGTGGGCAGTACAAGCACAATTAAAAGCAATGTTAACAAAAATAAAACAAAGAAAAGATCAAAAACGGCGATTTTTAAAATTACAAGCGCTACAGCCTACTATTGCAGCAGCCTAGCGCGCAAGCGTGCAAATACCTTGAGCTCAATGGGATTTTCTGCATAAATGCAGCTGATTACTTTATCGATTACGTTTGTAACTCAAGGACTATATACCAGATTCAGGCCTGGGGTCTAAGCTGAAAACACTTTAGTAAAAAAGTTTCAGTTATTGCAATGATTTTTAAAGAATAAGAAGGTATTTTAAAAGTTCACATTTCGAAACTTTTCAGTGAAAATCTAGCAATGTTATCCAATGGGAGAAAATTCAGGTTACAGGTAAAGTACGTTCTTGTTACTTTTGTAATCCAGTACTGGGCTCCTAGGTCCAGCACTGGGGTCTCTACTTAAGACAGGTAAGTAATTACGTTTCAGTAGTAGGTACGATTTAAGGAATATTTCTAATTTTCGAAAGTAGACACTTGGAAGAAATTTCATAGAAAAGCAGACAATGGATTCTCCATGGAGAAAATTCAGGTTACTAGTAAACACGGTTATGATTACTTTTGCGGTTCAGTACTTGGCTAAAAGGCACAGTTCTGGCTTCTCTCCTGATCACAGGTGAGTACTTCGGAATTCGGTATTCGGCTGATTTTAGATGAATATTTTAAAGTTTCAAAACTTCACACTTAGGAAGATTTTTCGAGTCAAACCAGTTAATGTTATCCTATGGCAGGAATGTGAGTTATCGGTTTTCAGATGAGTACTCGGCTGGTGAAGTTAAGGTTCTGGACATAGACTCGGGGGTCCCCCAGGGTCAGGTAGGTACAGTTGGTACACCTGCACCGTCACAGGGGCGGCCGGGTGCAGAGGTAGTTAGGCCCAAAGTTATCCAATGAGAGGCAGGGGGCCTTCGGTTGGTGGCTGCTGGCTAGCAGGCCATGCAGCTGTGGGAGCCGGGCTCCTTGTCACTTGCTCAGGGCAAATGGGGAAATAGGATAGGGTACAGGTTGCACTGCCAGGGGCACTCGGGCGGCTGGGTGCAGGGTGCTTTTGAGCCGTTGGGCGCTCAATGTTATTCAATGACGATCTTGAAAAAGGAACAAAGGCTGCAGGCTCGGGGACTGGGTATCTTCTGGAGCAAACAACACTTCGAGGGGTAAGTTGGGATCTTGGAAGATAGGTAGGCACCCAGGAGTTGGGCACAGGGGGCTGTGAGGCACTGGGGTGTCTTGAGGTCGGGATATTTTACCCCCTGCTGGTCGCGGTAGGAGGGGTCCTTTGTCCTGAGGCTGCAGGCGTCGTCTTGGTCGTCAAGGAGGGTCCTTGGGCACTGGATTACAAGTCAGAATCGCCGGGGGGACGTCCTCAGGGTCTTGATTCACTCCGGCACAGGCCAGGCTTGGCGGGTGCAGAGTGTGCAGGGTTCGCGGTTCCGGGCTGATGCCAGGGCTTGTTACTTGCTTTGAGCAGTACCACTGCTCGTGGGAGACCCAGGGAGTCAGAGTCCCAAGGCAGTCGGGTCCTCCGGGGTTTTTGAGGTTGCTGACCACTGGAGATGCCGGGGTTTAACAGGAGCAGGTTCGAGGGTCGACAGGCCGATTGGGCTGGGGCCAAATCAGTTGGTGTCTTCCTCTTTTTAGCAGCTGCACGGCAGGTCTTCGTGTTCCTTGATCTTCTTTGCTTCACAATGTGGATCTGTGGAAAAAGGTTCAGGGTGCCCCTAAATACTGAATTTAGGGGCGTTACGGGTAGGGCAAGGGCAGGGACCAATGGGTCCCTGTCCTGGGGTGGTAAACTCCCTAGCCTGCTCCTCTCCTGTGGGAGGGGGGCGGGAGCCTAGCTGTGATTGGGCAGGGACCCCCATCTTCAAGATGAATCATGCTTCACCTCGCCTCTCCCACCTGAGGGGTAGGGATGGCACAGGCTGGCGCTCCCCCTTTCTGACGTAGGATTTCCTGCCAGAGTGGGGGTCAGAACTGGTGGGGGCCAGTTGCTGAGTACAGCGAGTGGTCTGGAGAAGTTCACAAAGGCTTCTCCTTTGAAGCTTCCCCTGCCCATCCTGGGCGAGCAGGCTTGGCACCTCGTTTTAGGATGTGCATTGTTGCAGGCCCAGGAGAGCAGGAGCTCTCCACCCAGGGATCCAGCAACATGGCTGCTGTGTAGCAGCCTAGGCAGCCTCTCAGACAAGACGTGGATTGTAGGTTTAGGTTTCGGGGGGCATCTCTAAGATGCCCTCTGTAGTGCATTGTACATTAAATCCCACCCTGGCATCAGTGTGGGTTTAATGTGCTGAGAAGTTTGATATCAAACTAGTCAGCCTTCAGTGTAGCCATTATGGTGCTGTGGAGTTCGTAATGACAACCTCCCAGCACCATATACTCTTAATGGCATCACTGCACTTACAGTGCCCAGGAATGGCCCTGGGTACTGTAGGGGCACAGGGCTCACTCACTTGAGCCCACACCACTGGCATAGGACACCCAGCTAGAGGGGTGGCTGATGTATGCCAGGGCAGTGGGTTTGTGGGCATGGCACACAGGGATGTGTGCCATGTCGACTCTTTGTTTAGTTATTCACCAGGACACTCAGCCTGCAAAGGCAGTGTGTGTGTGTGTGTGTGTGTGTCAGGGTACAGGGCCCCTAAGGGTGGCACAATAAGTGCTGCAGCCCTTAGAGGTCTTCTCTGGTCACAATGCCCTGGGTACCTAGGGTACCATTTACTAGGGGCTGACATGTGGCCAGAGATGCCAATTGGGTTTAGGCTTTAGTACAGTTTTTAGGTAAGGAACACAGGCCTTGGGTACCTGATTGAAAGTGCATCAGGTATCAGGCAAAAAGTGTGGGTGTGTGTGTGTGGGGGGGGGGGGTACTGTAACAGAAACTCACTTTCTCACACCAGTTTCTACACAGCAAACCTCTCAGGGAGAGGACTTGGAAACCCTAGAGGGAACTGAGCCCATGGAGCTTGAGCCTTACCAGGTTGAACTCTTGGGCCCAGGGGGACCTACTAGGGAAGAGCTGTGCCAGGGACAGCAAACTGTCCCACTCTTGAAAGCCCGAGGCAGCAAGCTGTTTCAGAAGCACAGGGAGATGTCAGTGGTACCCACAGAGCGTATTGGGAAGAGGGATTACTGTTTGCTGAGGCAAGAAACCCCACTCCTGGAGCCACTAGGAGACTGGTAGTGCCACAGTAGTACAGGGAGTGCCTCGTAACTTTGGCTCATGACATCCCCCTAGCTGGACACCTGGGGCAAACCAAAACTTGGGAAAGGTTGGTTAGCCACTTCTACTGGCCCCAGATGAACCAAAAAGTGAAGGAGTTTGTGGGCTCCTTTGTTACCTGTCAGGCCAGTGGCAAGACAGGTGGCAAACCAAAGCCCCCCCCCCATACCACTGCCAGTGGTGGGGGTCCCCTCTGAAAAGGTAGGGGTGGACATTGTGGGTCCATTGGAACCTCCCACAGCCTCAGGGAACAAATTCATTCTAGTAGTAGTGGATCATGCTACTAGGTACCCTGAAGCATTTCCCCTACGGGTTACTACAGCTCCTGCAGTGGCCAAGGCCCTCCTGGGTGTTGTCACCAGGGTAGGGTTCCTAAGGAGGTGGTTTCAGACAGATGGTTGGAACTTCATGTCTGCTTACCTGAAACACATGTGGAAGGAGTGTGGTGTGCAGTACAGGTTTACTACCCCATACCACCCACAAACGTATGACCTTGTTGAGAGATTCTCAAGACATTGAAAGGTATGACCATGGGACTCCCTGAAAAACTGAAAGGAGATGGGGTTAGCTCATTTATCCTCTTCAGGTACTCATCTGGGAGACGGTGGAGGAGCTCCTACATCTCGTCCCAGTGAGCCCAGCCATATCTTAACAGCAAGCCAATGGAATAGGCAAAATAGCAGTAGTTGGCTGATATCAGAGCAGGCAAATGCATTGCTGCGCTAAAACACTTGCTTTCCTTATCCAGCGTGGTTGCTGCCCCAGTGCCCTGTGTCCTCGCTCTTCTTCAGGCAGTGTACACTACCAATTAGTCGGGAGGGAACTGGCCCTTTATATAGACTGGGTCACATGGGGTGGCCCACTGTTTGTTTTTCCATCCTAGGGGTGACTACCCAAGCTTTAACTGGGTCTTTAAAATATCTGAGGCCAGTTTAGGCATCCCCTTCCACATTGGTAGGTACAGCATAAATTGTGGCTAAGAAGAGAGTTCCCAATAGGAAATCTTCAATGTGATTTTCCAATTTATGAAACTATGCAGCCCTACCTAAGACCTCATAGTAAGAGGTAGTGACACCTAGTGGAGAGGGGTAGGTGGGCTAAAGATTGGGGTCTGTGTCACGTGGAGTGTCCAGATCACACAGGTTGTCTATGGAGACATGTTAGATTGGGGATCACCGCACAAGTGACCCATATAAGTGTGGTGAGATAGGAAGTGGGCCAGCAGGGAAAGAAGGTCGACCATGATATTTTGGTCGGCCGTGTCAGAGATGTCGGCATCCAGGGGCCGGCCCTTGAGTGGGTTCGCCCTTTTTTAAGTAATCGCTACCAGGCAGTCCGCCTCTCTTACTTCTCTGCTGATAAAGTGAAACTGACTTGTGGCGTCCCCCAGGGTTCCTCCGTTTCTCCCCTCCTTTTTAATTTGTACCTCACCCCCTTGATCCGTTCCCTACGAGAAAGTAATGTCACTGCATTTAATTATGCGGATGACATTCAGCTGATCTTTGATATCGACTCCTCGGATCAATCCATCCACAACTTCCAGTCGACTCTGTGCCTCATCAGCGACTGGATGGGGGAAAATCATCTAAAACTCAACCCCGACAAGACCGAGTTGGTCTTGATCGGGGTCGCCTCCAACCCTTGGAGCTCCAATTTTTGGCCGCCATGTCTTGGTCCCCCTCCCTGTCCTGTTGACTCTGCTAAAAGTCTTGGTGTCATTATCAGTAAGGACCTCTCGATGAAGCCCCACATTAATGCGGTGGTTTCCTCTAGCTTCTTTCACCTCCGCAAAATCTCCCGCTTCCTCACTACAGAGGCCCTTACTTTAGCCCTCCTGGCCCTTGTAATCTCCAGGATCGACTACGCTAATTCCCTTTATGTCGGTATCCCTTCATATCAGCTGAACCGGCTACAGCTGGTCCAGAATCAGGCTGCAAGACTGATCTTCCACCAACCCAGACACCATCATGTTCGCCCTCTGCTCAAAACCCTCCACTGGCTCCCAGTAGCCAAACGTTGTGAATTGAAATTAGGCTGCATCACCTTCAAGGCCTTGGTCCAGTCTTTATTTCTTCTCTCCTCCACCGTTATTGCCCATCCCGCAATTTGCGTTCCTCCCATCTTCCCTGCTTATGACCCCTACCTTGAAGCGCAAAAAACATGGGGGCCTCAGATTTTCGTTTCTTGCCCCCACCCGTTGGAACTCTTTCCCTTTTGAGCTGAGGTTCACTACTTCCTATGTTTACTTTAGGTCCTGTCTGAAAACCCTCCTGTTCCGCTCAGCCTATGACTAACATCTTCTCACCTTTTACCGCTGAACGTCTCCCTTTTTCCCTTTGCTCCCAGCGCCATGAAGCCGTCTGGCACCGTTATTGCCCATCCCGCATTTTGCGTTCCTCCCATCTTGCCCTGCTTATGACCCCTACCTTTAAGCACAAAAAACATGGGGGCCTCAGATTTTCGTTTCTTGCCCCCACCCGTTAGAACTCTTTCCCTTCTGAGCTGAGGTTCACTACTTCCTATGCTCACTTTAGGTCCTGTCTGAAAACCCTCCTTTTCCGCTCAGCCTATGACTAACATCTTCTCAACTTTTACCGCTGAACGTCTTTTTCCCTTTGCTCCCAGCGCCATGAAGCCGTCTGGCGTAAGTGCACTTAATAAGAAATGTTAACATAACATAACATAAAAAGGTGGTTGAGGGGGGGTGGGAATTGCGATGTGCTGCTGCGGCGTTTAGTTCATCCTGCAGCTTCAGGAGGACCGGTTCAATAGACAGTTGACGTTGCTCTTCGTGCAGAGGGTTTCAGCGCTGATTAAGCCTTCAATGCAGAGGCTTCAGATCCAAAGGGCATTTTGGTGTAAAGATGGAGGCGGTTAGCACAAAGTTAGCTTCAAAATCTTTTTGGCACCAAGCTTAGACAGGCAGGTTGTCCAAAACGGGTGCTCGGTGCCAGACATGGCCAAATGGCAGTGGCTGCCCGGAAGCCTGTCTAGGAGCATAAAGAGCAGCAGCTTGGCTCTTGGAGGGGGCCTGCCCGGAGCACAATGGATGTCAAAGACAGGAGAAGAGGGGTGGTAGGTCTTCGATCTCCAGGTCAGAGCCGGAACTTGGGACGGGCAAGTAGGCCTCTTCCACAGCAGCCGACGGCTCAGGTTATGTTAACCTTTGAGGTCCTGGGTACTGAAGAGGTTTGGGTGTGGTCTCCACTTCTGTGTGGCACTTCAAAAAGACGAGCTCTGTGGCCCAGAAGAATCTTCTTTGAAGGAGAGAGCAGCAGGTGTCGAAGGAGAGAGCAGCAGGTGTCGTAGGAGGCCTCGTCTTACTCTTGTGTCCGGCAGAGGTTGCAGACCTGAGAGATGAGCCCAAGGGTACTTGCACGAAACGGAGGTAATTAGCAAAATAGCACGTGTTCCATCACAGGCGAGATATGTTGGACATGAGTAACCCATTTGGGGTGTGGGTCAAAAGTGGCCTGACACGGAAGAAGCAACACACATCGAATCGGTGAGAGCAAAGGAACAGTGATAGCAAACAATACCGACGAAAGGGACAGGAACCAAGAAAGCCCAAAGGGAACAACAAATGGGGTAAATCTGGAGCTCAGTAACACATCTCCAATCCCAATGGCGGAAGGAAAATCTAACAATGGAGGCAATGCACATGTGCATTACCAGAAAGAGGTGAAGTCACTACCTCATGACTCAAGAAGACTACTTCGAAGAAAAACAACTAGCACACATCCGGGCCCAATACTAGACGCAGGAGTATGCATAGCATGTGAATTTACAGCCAGACATACCTAGAACATTAATTTCCACTTAAAACACATGCTGGGGCTATATACTTGTGTCCATATAAATAGGAGGCAGTAAGGGAAATTGTACTTGTACCAATGTTGAGTTGAGCTTGATCCCGCAAGTTCTTAACATACATGTGTAGACAATTCCAAGTATGAAACAGCACTTGAAAGCAAGAAAAACATGCAATGTAAAATACATACTCTGTAATATGCAGGTCTGATCTGCCCTGGATGCGGGCCCACTGGATAATACCCCTCAACCTGCTGGTACCGCTCCCTTGATTCTGGCACGTAGGATGATACTGCTGCTGGAGGCATCTCAATGGGCACTGGGCTGGCACGCACCATCTCTTCCCGCTGATAAGATTGGGTAGGAGGGTAAACCCTTCGACCATCATAGTGCTGTGGATACATTGGCTGGCCCATCGTTTGGTACTGCTGTGGTTGGGCACCATACTGTGGGTTAACAACTCTATCCTGGATGTACGGTTGGTAATGATCCAAGTAAGGAGTCCCTGGCTCTGTGGCAGATGGTGGGGGTCGGACAAAGCGGGAGACACACTGTGAGGACTGGGGAGTGTAATAGACATCTGTAAGCAAAAAAGAAAAGAAAGATTTGATGAAGTCCATACCCAAGTAAAAAATGGGAATACGTTTTCCTTTTGAACATTGCATATGTTTAAGCCACCAACCTCACAAATATGTGCGAAGAATATCACTACAATGTGAACATGGGGGTAGCTTATGTTCCATACTACATTTACAGACAACTAAACATTTAATTTGTGGAATTTGTTAGCACCAAAATGTATTTTCTTTTGTGTTTCTGATCCCCTTTTTAGGTCTGAGTAGAAAGTGTAGCTGTCAGACCTTGCGCGATCAAAAAAAAAAAAAAAAAAGAGCATTTATTTATTTAGGTATCAGAGTGCTTTACAAGCAAGATGTAAGGAGCAGATACAAATGTAGTAGAAAAATATATGATTGAGTCTAGTACACAGAAAGAGCTAACAATAGAAAACATCTATATTACAAGGTTATGTATATTTTTAGAAACATATTACCCCTGAGAATATAGTTCAAATCTTGTTGCGAGAGCTTCAATATAAGTTAGCCCTTAAAAATCCGGCTATAAAATATTTCAATTATACATGAGAATGGATTTCACTACTTTTTGAAAAAGGCAGTAGAGGGGTTCTGTCTCGTCTCAGGGGGTAGGGCATTCCAGATCCTGGGGGCCATTCCTGAGAAGGATCGGTTATATGTTTTTTTATGGTGAATCTGCGGTTTCAAAAGAAGATTCTTGGAGCTCCTGGTGGATCTGTTACCACAAGAGAGTGACAGTTTTTGTGTTAGATAACTTGAGGTATCGTGGTGTAGGGCCTTGTGTGTCATACAAGCAATTTTCAGATGAATTCTCGCCTCAAAGGCTAGCCAGTTTGTAGTGTAGTTCCTATATTCCCAATAGGCTCTGCGCATTGGAATAACAAACAATAGTTTAGACGTAGGACTGAGGTCGACTAGGTCTCTATTGAATATGTTAGACTTAATTATGAATGCCAGCTAGCTCAGAGGTCACTAGAAACTTTCTCGAGTAAACAAGGTGTTAACTTTCCTGAATAGACAAGAAGGTATTAGTTTCTGACAACCGCATAAACATGACAACTTTGCTCCCTCCAGAATAAGGAGTATATCTCCAGAGTCGCGGAAACAATAGATAACTATTTTACTCAGTCAATCGAGCATGCTTAGTTTCACCAGAAGCGCAGAGAAATAGAAAGACGGGCGTTGTCAATAAAAGTGGTTATTTATTGAACAGTCTCCTTTCTCATGCAAGAGAAGTGAGTTGCCACAATTGCAATACTTGTCATAAAGTAAAGTGCGTACAGTCAAAGGAGTATTATGAAATCATACTGTAAAAGCATGGTACTGTTTCTAAGCCATACCTTGTTTAAAACAGATAAAATATATACATATATAAAATCATTGACTAAACGTACTCAACTGGTGCTTCTAAGATATGCCTACCCCGGTGTACCTAACCTAAGCCTAGTACGTGGGAAGGAGTAAGTGAGCTATAGTTTGAGTTAAGATAGTTTTGCCAAGAATCTGAATCAAGAATTCTCTAAGGGTTTAATCAGCTCCATATCTTGTTTATAGAATGAAGGAGGTCTTGTATCTCGTTCTCAGGACTCAATATCCCAGCAACCCGCAAGGGTGACTGGAAACACTGGAGCTGGATTTCTCGGCAGGAGAAAAGACAGCGTCTCTCTCAGTGCGTCAATGGGAGGGTCGGCTTCCTTTGGCACTTGCCTTAGCAGGGCGTCGGGCAAGTAGATAGCTGATCTGCTCCAAACCACTGTGTGTTTTGCTAGGGCAGCTGTTGGTATATTTATACCTGGAAGGTGCCGAGTTTGACGTAAGATTGGACATAAGACGTCACTAAGAACTCGCAGTTCTTTTTAAGACTCCAGGAGTTCTAGGACAAATCAATACAGAAGCAGGGGGAATTCCCGGGCTGCTGGAGGCTTGGTTTGTTTAAGTACACGTTGTGCTTTCTAGGAGTCTATGGGAGTAGCCTTGCCGTATTTGGACTGCATTGGCTATGCCTAAAAATATGGATATGATTCTTATGCCTTTATAAGGATATGATTTGTTATAACCACATAAGGGCATAAATCGGGAATAGTTAAATAGGGTCCTAGATACGTTCACAACACCCACTCCACGTATAATGTCCATCATTACTAAATACTAAGCAATATTAAACATAACTATGCATGTGTTTTCCAGCCCACCCCAAAATACAAAGAATGCATTTGAATGGTATGTACACGAATATGACAAGTATACTGTAAGCTTTTCAAGCAATGATATCATTCAGATTAGGCATATATTGTACATTTGGAATGATGACTGAATGAATCACGAAAATTACATTTATGAAATGGCTCTTAATACAGAAGAGAAGGTCAAGACCATTTCATCACATATTTATACAATACTGTACATGTGCTAGAGGCCAAGGCAAAATATTGTCTCTAGAGTTTCAAAAATAGAAATCTTGTTCTCTAAGAATAGTTCTACTTTAAGCAGAGTATCATGTGCCAAAAAAAAAAAAAAGTAAATATTTTGGGAACGGGGAAAAATAGTTTCGCTTTCAGGAAAAATGTGTTCCACGCTTTTGTAAAAAAATATTTGTTTTTCAAAATTGAAGGTCAAATTCAGAGTTCAGGAAATGCTATGTGCTCAAAAGTCATTCTCGTTGTTAGGAGAGAATAATAACTCAGATAGGCTGGCAAAGAATTCGTCTACAACAGTAGGTGAAAGTTGGACCAAGCCCGTTAAAAAGTAGAAATAGTGCATATATGAAGCATTGCCATCATCGGTGTCTAGATCAGCAATGGTCACAGAAGAATGTACCTGTGTGCCGCTTTCATCTCGTACCTCACCGTCACCTAATCGTAATGGTGAGATCTCAACGAATGCCGTCATCAGAATAGGTAGCCGCTGGGGACAACACGTTGCATGAGCAGTTACCGAACCAAGCAAAGTATCGATATCCATAGGTACTGCTGATGGTAGTGTGAGACAGACGTCCAACACGCATTCTTCTCCGCATAGCAGGCATCGTAGAACAGGTAGGATGCAATCTTGCCAGATTGGTCTGAATGAAAGAAACCATGTGGTATTCAGATCTCTTAGCCGAGCTAAGCCGAGTACTTTAGTTATCCTTTCTCGGTATCTCATCACTAGGATCGTTTCTTCCTTTGCCTGAGTTTGTTTGTGGCTGGATTTGCCATATCGGAGCAGAAGGAACAAAAATAAAATTCCTGCTACGAGTCCCAAGATGAGAGGCAGGCCACCAAACACAGAGTGCACGAAATTCGGGAAGATGCTCAGGACTGCTTCAAAGGGTGCTAATAGTCCCGAAAAAATTGTCTTAAATACATGTGCGATGCCACTGGTATCAGACATGTTTAAAATTTGACCTAACAATTCTACGAAATGCACAGGGCAATTTGTCGATAATAATGCATGTATCTCTGCCGCTGTCCTTGCAACTTGCAGATCATACGTTTCTTTAGACGAGGTTAAAGGCACAGTTGTTTGTAAAAGAATAGACTTCATTCTGCTTAAAGTATCAAATCTAATAGAAGAGATATTCAGAGAAGGCCATATTGCTGCCTCCTCGTCTGGTTTGCTGTTTGGATACAATACTTGCATACAGCAAATGACCCTGGAAGTAACGCTCACGAGATAGGCCGTTCCTGGCACCAGCTGTGGTCACTTATTATAACGTAGCTGCCGTTGGAAAGTTGTCTGAAAAAAGGCTCCATCTGTGTAGCAGGGGTGCCGCGCAGGTGGCATGAAAGGTTATTTGATGAACCTTCGCAGGCTCCATGCAAGTTAATACCTTGACCCAGAAGTGTACCGCTTAGTGAATTTTTACAGTTGTTACCACTAAGAAATACCTCCTTTTTCCCTTCACTGTAACATCTATGTGTATAAGGTAGATTCCAGGTCGACTTGATGTAACCTTTACCCAACCTTTCATACAGGCCTGCTGGTATATGCTTTTGGCAATATTGAAACAGAAAAGTCGTTATCGGAATTGTAATTGTACCATATATTATCCATTCAATGACAGGTCGTTCTGACATTGTTAATGGTAATTTTTCTAGTTTTTCAATGCTCAGCACCGTATAGTCTGCTCCTTTTTGTGCCAAAGAGATTTGTTTATCTGTAAGGTTAAAGATAGAAAATAATGACGTTGTGTTGATTAGACGCCATGGCACGTAGCCTGAACGCAGGTTTTGTAACGTCCAGCCTAACTGTACAATAGAACGTAATTGGGACTGTCCATGTTGTAACATTAGCATATCCTGTTCTATTATATCAATAGCAGATGATACAATGCTGGCCAGTGAATATATTCTGGAGGACAGAGTCGTTAACCCATTACCCACTACAGACAGTGATTTTTCCAAATTAATACGATCAATTTCTCGTATTTTTTCAGCAGTTTCAATTTGCATTACTTTCCAAGCTTCGTTGTAAGCAGCGTATATACCAGCTTATATGAAACGTTTTTGACGCTGCTTGCGAGGTCCCAATATGAAATCTCGCAAGTCAGCACCTTCTTTAAGTAAAGTCAAGTGTTGCTTAATTTCAGGCAGTGTGGATTTCTGTAGCCATTCGAGGCATAGCTTTCCTACACTGTATGTTGTAACTATCCCTCGATGTTGTCTCTGGGAATATCTTGGGTCTGGCCTGTTTTGTTTCAACCCCTGTCTTTTATTCAGGAATCTATCTTGACCGTTATTTGTGTCTGTGGGCCAGATCAACCATTTTTTCCAATCAGGATAAGTTCTGTTTTGGTGTAAAATATGGGATACGTCTATTTCCCCATCTGTAGTGCTATTACTGTCAGCAGGGATGTGGAATTCCTATAGCCCGACGCCCAGGACATATTGTTTGGGGTCAAGGGCAACAAGTTTTAATGTGTATTTTGTCCTTGGGACAAGTAGGCCCAACCCCCTGCAGCACAAACCCTTTGGCTGCGAGGTTGCAGTAGCACATTAATGGCCAGGGAAGGGCACTGCCTGAAGTTAAGTGCTTATTTGCGTGCTCATGTTAATGCTGTTCAAACTTGTATTTATGGTTCATTAATTGAAAGCCTTTATTATTAGGGTGAGCGCTCGAAGTAAATGTAAGTTCTGACTGCACTACTGACAGTGGTTACAGTATAAAAATGTGAACTCACGGTTTCAAAGTTTAGCAATATGAGGCTATGCATAATGCTCCCAGAATGCTCTCTGATTAGATGCAAATATTTGCAGAAGCTTGAGAGCAAGATTAATGACTCTTTGCTTTCAATATAAAATGTTCCTAAAAAAATGAAAGTAGGAAAAAAATACATTTTGCTAAACTACTGTGAAATTTCAGGTACCGTTTGTTTGCAGCATTATTTAGTCAAATGTGTTGATGCATGCTAGTATTTCGCAAAAATATTCATATTGGAAAATCAGTGTAACCAGTTTCAATAAGATTATGAGTAACAAAAATAAACAAGCATTTGCAAAGCCAGTAGGTCTGAAATTAGTGGTCAGCTTTTTAGTTTTGCCAATACGTGACTTGTTTTGGCATGGTTTTTGTAAAGCCTTCTTGATGTGAGAACTGCCGGGCCCTCACCCTTATAACAAACATTGGCAAAAGCAAAAAAAAACAAAAAACAAATTGGTCTAAAAAAAGCACACACTGCCACATTAGTTACTGCCACTGAACAAAACTACTTTGTGTGCCAATATACTCCTTGTGAAAGAGCTTGATGCCGTCACTCACAGTGAAGCCAGCCGATACAGAGAGAGGGAGAGAGAATTTTAACAAACACAAAAGGTTGTGGTTAATGCCCGACCAAATTAGGGGCCCTATTATTAAAGAAAGTCTCAAAAGTGCACCCTTGGTATATTTCCTTGCATTAAGTTCAGCTATATAGCTTTCGTGAATTTACAAGAATTTATAGAAGTAGGGCAAGAAATGTACTCCTGGAAAATATTTGTGAACTGCAGTTTATCATGAGCAAATATGCATGTATAGATATGCTCATGCGAAAACCAGACTGTTTGCAAGGCCATTTTCCCATCAACCACTTTTTTCCCAACTCTGGAAGAAGGTTTACGTCTGCCATTGTCAGGAGTAAATTTCCAACATTTCTCAGTCTGGGAAAAAATTAGAGAAGAGTTGTTGAAAACCCTTGAAACATGCAAGCTAGTAGATTTGCACAGACTTAAAGGGCATTCCAACCCTGGAACTATTGCTTACCACTACCTTCAGTCCCAGTATGTAGATCTGCAGAAACGTGGCAACATAAAGGGATTGTTAATATTCAAAAACTACTATGGTATGAGCCCTGGCATAATCAGAGAGGCTATATAAGAGCTCTTATATAATGAGATTGCTGCCATAATTTGTCGCCGAACCACATGACACCAAAGGGACAAGTGGATTTTGTTAGAGGACAAGTAGATTTTGGAAGCAACTTGCCCCATGGACAAGTAGATATTTTAATAAATTCCACACCCCTGTGTCAGGTATGGGATTTGGTATAGACTGTTTGTTTAAGTCCTTTATCTTGGCTAGGCCAAGACAGGTTGTTTGTTGAATGGTGTCATTCAGGAATATTATCTGTTCTGGGATCATGCAGGCTCTAAATAATGATTCTAGACCTTGTACCTGCCAATCTTTTGTACCCCAAATGGTTTTTATTTCAATGTTTTTTTCCAAAATTCAAAACCAAATGTAGACATTTTTTCATAAAATGTTGTGGAATATATCAATTTAGTGTTTGTCAACATGTTTTTCATTCCTGTCTTATTTAACATTTTAAAACGAGCGCGAATGTACTGCTTATATAAAATAGAGTGGGGACTTTTTTCAGTAACTGGATCCAGGAGGAAGAGGAAAATGTGTTTGAAAATCTGGGGTACTTTTTCAGATTATTATGATGATGGAGAATGTGATGAAATTTAAAATGCAATATCATATGTTATAATTGAATTCTGTGCACATGTATGGGCCTGTTTTTGTTTCCATTTTGCCATTGAAGAATTAAGTCAGTTTTTATTTTTATTAATGATGATGTATTTTTGCTGTGAACTAATAAAAAAATTTTTTAAAAAATTAAAATAAAACTTATCTGGATCTGTGTTAAACCCTGAGAAGTATGGGAATATGTCATAAAATGTTTTCGAGCTGCCTTTTAGCAGATTTATGCAAATAGTGATGACCATAATGATTATAGCAATACATTTCTTCATAATTTGATGAACCTTCTAAATAATCATATTCTGTCAATGTTGCTGATATTTCTAAATCTGACATCATATTATTAATATTTTTAAAGTCCCAATCATCAGAGAAAGTACTAGGTGATACAAAGTCACTTAATGAAACCTTGATCTGATGTGGATATTTCAAGAGTTCAACCGGGCCATAAATTTCGTAATCAGTAGCGTCCCATGCTACACCACCAGGTATAGGAATGGCTGTGATGTTCACTGATGATAGTTCTCTTTTTTCAATGTGAGAAGATCTGTGAGGTTTCAGGACCAAGTTGATGTTCTGACTTGCTGTGTCCATTGTACTATATTTTCCATCAATGAATTATCCCAAGCTTAAAACCAAAATGAGCCAGAGTAGGAGGAAAAGTACACCTAACACAATCCATAATTCAATCCATGGTGAAATCAGATATGTTTCTTTGAGATGATGAGAGTTCAGTCATTTTCTCTTTGAAAGTTTTAGTTGCTGGCGTTTCTTCATGTTCACTAGGAACATCAGAAAAGTCATCGAAATTGATGAAGTAGCCAGATGCAGTTCTGTCAATTGTTGGAATTGCTTCCGGATTTTCATTAATCTTTGCACTTGTGTAGTCAGAGGTTACATCATTGTAGATTGGTGTTTCTTGACGAACTGTTGCAATTTGGGTTTCAAGAGGCACAAGTTCCATGGCTTTGTTGCATAGTCCTTTTTTATTCACTGCAGGTTTATCAAATGTGATTAGTCTCTCAGTTTGAACCTCTTGAATTGTAGCAAGGTTTGGTCTTCTGCTACTTCTTGGGAGTCCACTGGGCCTACTACTTATTATTGGCCACATGATTGTGGTTTTACCAGGTCGATTGATACAACTCTGTTCTCCTTTTAACCAGCAAGGGGCGGTAGTACTACTGATCTTGTTCCTCTGACAGCTAAGACAGGTACTGCTTTTCTGTAAGAAGGCCCAAATTCCTTCTTCACCGCGATCTTTTCTCTGACCAGATCTCCAATCTTTGGAATCCAGACAGGTCTTGCTGGGACAGGTGGTTTTTCTTCAGTGGCCATTGGCTTTAGCTTTGTGTTACTTAGACTTCTTCTTGTTTCATTTAAGTCCTGTAAAACAGCCAAACGATCTTTGATATCAAAGGTTTTTTGTTCCACCACTGAAGTCTGACAATCGAGGTCACTGATGATCATTCTAGTACCAAACAAAAGTTCATACGGAGTGATTCCCCCCCCAGAGAATTTCTTGGCAGATTATTAAGACTACATTGGACACTTGTTAGATGTTTGACCCACCCGTCACCCGAACCTAATACCCTCGCTGTTATAGATTGCTTTAGGTCACGGTTTTTTCTCTCCACTACCGCATTTCCCTCGGGATGGAACGGACTAGAGTACTGCAATGCAATGCCCAAGCTGGCCATGGCCTCCTTGTAAGCTCGAGAGCTAAACGCAGGACCCTGGTCAGAATGTAGCATGCCAATTGCGTATGTGCCGATAAAGACTCGCAAATCTTTTATAACAGTTCTGGCGTCAGCCGAGCGCTGGGGCCACATCCAAATTAATCTTGTCTTAATAATTATGGGATTGCATTTTTCCTTCTGGATGTCTGCGTATAGATAGCCTAATGCTGTCTAATAGAGGTGTCTGGGCTGGTGTCTGGTCCGGTTCACAGCTGCGATCTCTGTTGCAGTCCTGACAATTCATTGCAAAGTTGTAAATTTGCACGCTCATTCCCAGCCACCAGCATTGTGATTGAAATTCTATTAGAGATTTCAAGATCTCTTGGTGCCTCAGACCCATTCCCATGTGTGCTTTTTGAATCAAATAAGCTCTCCGGTTTGTGTTTGGAATTACTCTGTCCACCACTCCAGGGATTCGAGCAAACGGAACGGAGTTCGCATCAATTATGTATATATTACCGAGTGGATAATTTAGAGGTTACGCCGCATAGTTGCCTTCCATTGAGGCTTTTACTGCTAGTAGCGTTTCTCCATCTATTTGTTTTTTAGAACGCTTTTTTGTAGCTACGGAAGCCGGTTTGACAGCTGCCGCTGTGGCGGTTAGCCAATGACTTCCCTGCAACGTGAACGCCATCACGTTGAAGACTCTGCGTATGTATTACGTGAGTCTTTTGTAGTTCTTTCTGCAAAAGAACTACTTGTTCCCAAAGTTTTTTATGCTTTATTGTGGCACCTGTCTCATCTTTGTTATCGTTATTAATCCAGGTCTGCATGTCATTATTGTACGACTGGACGCAGTAATGCGAATCGCACACTATTACTGTGGGGAATTCGCGATCGGCATTTTCAAGCGCCATCTTTAAAGATCTTATTTCAGCTCGCTGAGCTGTACAGTTTCTGAGTGATTCAGTTTTGGTGACCATCGGTCTGAATTTACCTAAGCGCCAGCGACCTTTAACAATCGTGCATGCTGCGTTGTAAACTTGTTTTTCCACAACGTAGTGTTGTGCAAATCTGTCCGAGTATATTACACACGAGCACTGTTCGAGAGGTAGAATTTCAATTGACAGAGGACATTCATGTTCGTATTCCAGATCTTCTAATTTTTTCATTTTTGGATCAAATGCGTGTCACATCTGTTGTAGCAAGAGAATTTTCCATTGGATCTAAAGCTTTAGCATTCGGAATGCTTGGACTTGTTACTGCCTCAAGGGCTGATACTGCTGTTAAAACAGATATGCTCTTCCCTTGGGCTAGGGCTTTTTCTTTTGCTACAGCAGTTTGAACTGCAGTTAGTATTTTTTCAGTAGAACTGAATTTCATTTCAGCTTGTGTGTACAAGTGTGATTTATAAGCTATTGGTATCGTTTCTCCCTCAGAGGTCAGGTATGTGAATGCGCATCTTCCTGGGATGACTCGGATTACAAGGTTGCGTTCGTTTGCGTGTGTTTGCAGTTTTGTTTTAGTTAACATGTCTGTTTGTAATGATTGTAAAATTTCTGTGTGTTTCTGAGTCCAATTAATTGGTTTGAAATCAGGTTTTATCAATACGTAGAGAGGTTTAACCCTCTCTGCGTAATTTAGAATGTATGTTCTTCCGAAATTCAGGAAACCTAGAATTGATTGTAAGTTTATTCAGTGTTTTTGGAGCTTGGAGTACTGCACACTTCTCTAAGAAGTTGTCTGCTAGGCTTTTACCTTCACTTGATAACTCATATCCCAAAAATAGGACAGTGAGGTGGGCAATTCGAGACTTTTTAAAGTTGAATTTATACCCTTCAGCTGCGAACCCAAGTATAATGGTGTTCACTCTTTTCAAGTGTGTCTCCAAGTCAGACTGTAAGATAGATGTCATCGTCATAAGATAATGCCTCATCATCATACATTTGTAGTAATTCTGTTACCCTGGCTGAAAACAATCCTGGGCTGTTCTTGAATCCCTGTGGGAGACGACAAAATTGCTTTTAAGCCCCCATACAGGAGAAAGCGGTCAAATACCTGCTTTCTGGTGCAATATTTTGACAGAAGAAACCATTTGAAATATCTAATGTTTTATATTTTTTGCGCACGATGTTCTTCGTTAGTGCTGCACTGTGTGAGTTTTGTACTGCAAATGTTTTGCAGCAGGAGTTTAGGTGTCTGTAGTCCAAAACTAGACGATATGAATCGTCTGGCTTGGAGACAGGGAACAAAGGATTGTTCATTTGTGAGGTGCATGTTTCAATCACCCCCTGATATTCAAGTTGATCTAAGTTCTCCCTGACTTGTTTTTAAGCTTCTGCAGTAGGTTGATTTTTTAACTGAATTTTATGGTGAGGAGAATCCTCATCCCACCCTACATGATTTTTATATAATGCAGGTGCTTGGGCCACTGCCCATTTTCTAGCATATGTGTATTTTTTATGAATTGGAATGTGATTTGAGAAGGCAGGCATAATCATTTCTTCGCCATGTGGGCACTCCCTGACAAACTCTGGTGGCCAGTCTTTCTCTGCTAGAAGGATATCATAGCCTTTTGATAGGTTCTCCCAAAAGAGACTACTTATTTTCCTAGTTTTGTCCCCCTCTATACGTAATGTTATTTCATATAATTTATGGGGTATACTAACTCTGGTGTCTGCAGTTTCCACATGAATGTATTCATTCATGTCCACTGTCTCCAGAAGATTCATCAGGATCTTGCGAGCTATGGTCACTTCTGCTGCGCTGTCTAGAATTGTCTGGGCCCATTCTCTGTTCTTGAGTTGTGTCCTCAGAATCCTGGGCATGTTTTATTTTAATACTGGCTACCTTCTTTTTTGGAAATTGTAATTTTTTACTTTGATGAGCAGGTTCCTTGTCTTTGGACTTGACGTGCTCATCTTTGTGTTCTGACTGTCCTCTTCTTTCCAATTTCTGTGAGGAAGTCTGAAAAGATCGAGAGGGACGTGTATCAATATCTTGATATCTGTCAGGTTTTCTTATTGTATCCCTATCTCTAAGGTTGTATGTTTTCTCAGAGGGCTCCCGTTGTGGAGACCTGCCCCCCCCCGTTCTGGAGATCTATTTCACCATTGGGGAGACCTTCCTCTGGACTGGAACTGTTTTTCTCTGGGAGTAGTTTGTTTGTTACCCTCCCACTTTTTTTTTTTTGAAGAATGAGATTATTTTTAATAAAGGTTTTTTCAGGATTTTCAGTTAGTTGGGGTTTTAGTGGTTTCCCACCCAAACTATCTCTACCTAATTCTTCATAGGAGTTTTCAATTATTCTGGCAAGTTCAAAAGGTTGTTCTGCTAGATCTGTTTCTTTCAATTTTTGGCGGCATGTTGTACCGTCAAGTGTCAATTGAACTAATTGTCTATATGCTTTTGTTAATTCTTTTAGCTTAACTAAAAGGTCTCCGCTTGACATTTTTTCAATGTCAGGATGTGGTGTATAGCTGGCTAGAACCGGCCATTTGGCTCCTGGTCTACCTAGTCAATCGAGCCTGGTGAAGTGAATTTGATGTTTTAGGGTGCCATTAAACCAGAGCTAGTGCTCTTGGTATGGTAGTGGAATTTCAATGTCCTCGAAAGGAACGTATTCCGTTGGAGATTCCCCTACTTTGTAGTAGTGAAAATCGCGTGTCACAGCATGTGGTGCTGGAAAATGTATCCAGGAATAGAATACCTCTGTCTGCCGATATTCATGGGCCTCTACCACAAATATGACTGTACCACCTCTTGATGATACTCCATTTTCTATAAGTTTGTAAGATACACTCTTCCTTACATTGACTGATATTAGTATAGCCTCCGGGTCATCTTGCCGGAGACTTGTGTCTTCCGCTAAGAGTTGAGCTGCTATTTTAGCTCTCTCCCTTTCGTCGTCACTTTCTGACATGTTTTCTGACAGAAAGTTTTTGCAGAGCAAGTATCAAGGAAACAAAGATTAGGTGCACAATATTTTGGAACACTGTACCTTCAACGTTGACTAAACCAATAACTAATACATAGGATTCTCATCCTACTAAGGTTTGGCTGATATTAACCTTTCACCCACTCCAGACGTCTATTGGAGTTTTTAACGGGAAAAAGGGGTCTGTGTGAAAAGCACGACTGAGTTACTCTAGTATCTAGCGTTAAATTATCGCCTTACCAAACGTTGGGCGCCATGTAGTGTAGTTCCTATATTCCCAATAGGCTCTGCGCATTGGAATAACAAACGATAGTTTAGACGTAGGACTGAGGTCGACTGGGTCTCTATTGAATATGTTAGACTTAATTATGAATGCCAGCTAGCTCAGAGGTCACTAGAAACTTTCTCGAGTAAACAAGGTGTTAACTTTCCTGAATAGACAAGAAGGGATTAGTTTCTGACAACTGCATAAACATGACAACTTTGCTCCCTCCAGAATAAGGAGTATATCTCCAGAGTCGCGGAAACAATAGATAACTATTTTACTCAGTCAATCGTGCATGCTTAGTTTCACCAGAAGCGCAGAGAAATAGAGAGACAGGCGTTTTCAATAAAAGTGGTTATTTATTGAACAGTCTTCTTTCTCATGCAAGAGAAGTGAGTTGCCACAATTGCAATACTTGTCAAAGTAAAGTGCGTACAGTCAAAGGAGTATAATGAAATAATACTGTAAAAGCATGATACGGTTTCTAAGCCATACTGTGTTTAAAATAGATAAAATATATACATATATAAAATCATTGAATAAACGTACTCAAATGGTGCTTCTAAGATACGCCTACCCCGGTGTACCTAACCTAAGCCTAGTACGTGGGAAGGAGTAAGTGAGCTATAGTTTGAGTTAAGATAGTTTTGCCAAGAATCTGAATCAAGAATTCTCTAAGGGTCTAATCAGCTCCATACCTTGTTTATAGAATGAAGGAGGTCTTGTATCTCGTTCTCAGGACTCGATCTCCCAGCAACCCGCAAGGGTGACTGGAAACACTAGAGCTGGATTTCTCGGCAGGAGAAAAGACAGCGTCTCTCTCATGCGTCAGAGGGTCGGCTTCCTTCGGCACTTGCCTTAGCAGGGCGTCGGGCAAGTAGATAGCTGATCTGCTCCAAACCACCGTGTGTTTTGCTACGGCAGCTGTTGGTATATTTATACCTGGAAGGTGCAGAGTTTGACGTAAGGTTGGACATAAGACGTCACTAAGAACTCGCAGTTCTTTTCAAGACTCCAGGAGTTCTAGGTTAAATCAATACAGAAGCAGGGGGAATTCCCAGGCTGCTGGAGGCTTGGTTTGTTTAAGAACACGTTTTGCTTTCTAGGAGTCTATGGGCGTAGCCTTGCCGTATTTGGACTGCATTGGCCATGACTAAATATGGATATGATTCTTATGCCTTTGTAAGGATATGATTTGTTATAACCACATAAGGGCATAAATCGGGAATATTTAAATAGGGTCCTAGATACGTTCACAACAAGTTGAGTGCTGTAAGGTCCGGGGAGATATGACAGTTTCTTTTGGAGCCTTTGATTAGTCTAGCCGCTGGTTTATTGTGGCTCTTAGCGGGACGTCGTTGATCTGGGAAGACCGCAAAGGGCGACACACCCATATTCTACTCTTGGGATTACTAAGGCTTGCACTGCCTGTTTGAAGTCATTTGCGGGCAAAAAGGGTTTCAGTTTTTTCAAGGTGTTCATTTAAAATATTGCTCCTTTTGTAGAGGCACGGATAGGTTTCAGCATGTTTAAGTTTCTGTCCAATGTTATTCCCAGTGATTTTGCTGAATCAACAAAGAGTGGTTGACCTTTGAGTGCTGTTAGGTGAATCAGCCAGTCGTGAATGTTGGAAGAATGGTTGGGGGGAGAGATTAGGAGGAATTCAGTTTTGAGGGTGTTTAGTTTCAGATGGTTTTCGGCCAGCCAGGATTGAGTTTTTTGCAGTGTTGAGTTGAGAGATTTGATGTCCTCAAGTGAATGGATCTTTATGTAGAGTAGCATATCATCTGCGTACATGTGATAGCGGACCTTTGATGCGCTGAGAAGTACAGTGAGTGGTTCCATATAGCGGTTGAAAAGAGTGGGTGAGAGGCATGATCCTTATGGTACTACTAGAGTGACTGGGACGGGATTCGATAAGGAATTGTTGACCTTGAATCTTTGTGATTTGTTTTGGAGGAAGGAGGTGAACCAAGTAAGTGCAGAGCCGGAAAAATCCATTCTGTGCTTCAGGAGGTCTAGCAAGTTGTCATGTTTGACTGTGTCAAAGGCCAAAGATAGGTCAAGCAAGATTAGTAAACAACTTTCGTTTTGGTCAAGGATTTTTAGTGCGTCGTCTATTATGAGTGTCATAGCTGATTCTGTACTGTGACCTGCTCGGAAGGCAGATTGGTTTTGGTTGAGCAGGTTGAAATGGACTATGTGGTTGCCCAGCTATGTATGAAAAATTTTTCTCAGAGTTTGGCTAGAGTGTAGATGTTGGATATTGGGCGATGGCTTCTTTAAGATAGGGAATACCTGTCCTGCTTTAAAGATATCTGGGATGGTTCTTTGACTGAGGAATATGTTTATGATCTTGGTGAACAGAGGTAGTACCAATGGTATTAAGTCTTTTAGGTAGTTTGCGGGGAGAGGGTCTGAAGTGGTTGGAGGGATTCAAGGTTGTCAGAATATTTTGCATAGATTCTTCACAGTAAAAGTTGAAGTAGGACCATGACAAGTTTTTGTGGTCGAATTTTGAAGAGCTGAGGGATGGGACTAGTGGTGGGGTAATTGGAGAGACTGTCTGAGTGTCCGGGATTGTTCTTAAGTTGTGGAGTAGGTCTGTCTTCATGCTTTCAGTCTTCCCAGTAAAGAATGCAGCAAAATCCTCGCAATTGGGTCTTATGTTTGGATTCTCTTGGTGGAGGAGGGTGCACCCTTCGTTTGCACCTTGATTAATTCGAATAGTTTTTTGGGTCGGTTCTTGGCTAGGTTTAATTGAGTGCTGAAGATGTCGGCTTTAGAACATCTGACCTTTCTAAAATAGTCGTTTCTTGTGTTTCTTAGAGCCTTGAGGTGGTCAGAGGATGGGATAGATTTCCACCGTTCGATTAATCTGAGGGATCTTCGGTCTTCATTTAACCTGCCATCATACCACAGGTTTGAGTCTTTATTGGAGTCTATTTTCAGTTGAAGGAGAGCTAGTTTGTCTAGTAATGTGTTCATGGAGTGGAAGTGGTGATTGGTTAGACTATGAACATCAGATGATCCTTCAAGGGGGGGAGCAAGCTGTTAGGGATGGAGCTTGAAAGTACATTGGAACTGATATTTTTCATATTTTGCTTCCAAATTCTCCTTCTCGTGGCTTGTGTAGAGGGTACTTTAGTTGATTCATTGATGTTGAATGTAATGATGTGGTGGTCAGACCAGTTGCACGGGAGGATCGATTCTAGCACAGTTGAGTCGTCGTCGAAAATTACCAGATTGAGGATTGCGCCTTTATCGTGTGTGGGACTGGTGCAGATTTGGGTGAGGTTCAGGTCTGTGGGAATAGCTTTGCGGCTATTGATCCCTGGATCATTCAGATCATCCCAATGGAGATTGAAGACACCCAGGATTATTTGAGTTTTATGAAGTTCAACATTTGTACCTAAGATATCCATTAGGTGTTCGATGAATGTGAGGTTATGTCCTGGAGGGTGGTAGAATGTATGCAGTGGGCATATTCGCTTGTTATTACTAGTGATATCTAGGTATAGTTATTCGCAGGAAGAAAATAACGTAGGGGATGGGATGGGTTCCCTGTTCGATTGCTTCTATGTATGCAAGTGATACCACCACCTGACCTATCCGTTCTGTCTAGTCTAGTGATGCCATAATTTGGGGGTACCAGTATGTCTAGAATGGGCGTAGAGGATTCATTTAGCCATGTTTTAGTCAAAAGGAGTAGGTCTGGTTCATTGGTAAGCATAAAGTCCGCTATATCAGTTGCATGTCTTGATGCCGACCTGCAGTTTAGAAGTTTGCATTTTAGTTGTGTGTTGTGTGTTGTGTTGGGTTCAGGTTTGAGGGGGACTCTCATGAGGTTGTTTACAACTATACCTCTAGAGTTCTGTCTTGTTGCTCGATGGATATCAGTGGAGATGGAATGGATTAGGGAATGTTTTTGCGAGTTGACTATGTTCACTATTAAGTGGGGAACCGGTAATTCGTAGGAACGGAACAGGGTGCTTAAGTCTTTGGCTGATAGAGGGTTTATCCTTCAGATCGGCTGGGATGAAACATCTGTGTGGGGCACTGTTCTCCCTCTAGGCAGCTCATTTTTAAGTGATCTTGCATGTAGTTTTTGTGTGATTTTCGTATGTTTGCTATGGAGGAACGTTCTGGGTGCTAGTTCAAGGTGTGAGAACTTGGGTTGCTGTAGAATCAGGTTGTGAAGCATATGGATGTCCTATTTGATTTGTAGTATTCATAAAAGTATCTCCTCTTGTTTGTAGTCAGGAGTAGGAGGTATCCTATTTGGTGTATGAATTATGTGTGAGGGCGGTGCGGATGCGCCATGAATGTCATATAGGGAGGGATCCAAAGTCTAGGCAGTTGTGAATTAGTCTTTCTGTGTGTTTTTTTTTGCGATAGAAGGGGGGTGTAAAAGTGGTTTGGATGTGGTTACTGTTTGGGATGGTTGGAATAGTGGTGCAGGGAGACGGGCGTGCAGAGAGGGTTCTGAGGAGTAAATGGGGAGGTGTGCGTAGTAGAGGTGTTGGGGCTGTAAGTGGTGGTGATATTGGGGGTCAAGTATGTGCTTGGGTGAGTTGTGTCATCATGAGACTGTACTGGGGTGAAGGTGTGGGATGTGGGAGGGTGAGAGTATTGGAGAATAGAGAGGGAGAGGCGGTTTGTATGTGGCTAATGGGTGGGACGGTGAGAACAGTGGTAAATGGAGACGGGTGCGAGGTACTAAGGCGTGATATAGAGCAGTCAGGGTGTGGGGTGTGATTGGGACAGTGGGAGTATTGGGAGTGGTGTGGGCCTTATAGGATGTGAGGAGGTGTGTGTCCTCACTAGAGGTGACTGTTAGGTCTGGAGGATGTGTATATGGAGGATAGGATGTAAGGGGGATCATATTTAAAGTAGACTCTGCTAGGAAGATGGAAAGTGGGCAGAGGACGCTATCAGCTAGGGGGGTGAAATGGGGTCTAGTAACTTTTTCCCTGATGAGACGAAAAAGATGTTGTCTAGAAGGTTTAGGTTGCGGTTCGAGGCCTGCATGAGGATGATTCCGTTATGATCGATTGTGATTGTTGCTGCCACTTTGTAGAGTGGGGAGGGAGTGACAGATAGCGAAAGGCCATGTGCGGTTTTCCTCGTGGAGGTGATCGGGAGTAGGGTTAGGCAGTCTTTCCTCCATTGGGCTCTTCTTTTTCTATAAAAGATGATGTCATTCGTTATGTGTCCTATGTTGGTTGAGAAGTAGGGGTCGGAGATGGGGGTTTCGGGGTGAGATTTTAAGAGATTGTGTTTAAAGCTTTTGGCTGCTTTTTTCGAAAGATTGGGGGGGTTAATAATGGAAACAGTGTGACGACCGGTGCGCTGCATAGTGGCAATGTAGATTGTGAACGGGGTGGGGTAGGAAAGGGTGGGCACGTGGCGCACTGTGCATTATGACGTGTAGGTGGGGCTAGTTCAAGAGTGCGCGGTCTTAACAATTATGATATTGGATGGGGACTTGAGGATGTTGCAGGAAATTTCGAGGAACCTTTGTGTGGCTGCTGTGTTTACTATCTAGTTCTGATCCTGTGAGGAAGTCCTTTTTCACTTGCAATTGTTTGTTCCTCTTGGGGTGTGGTCCTATTTCTGCTTTTACATGCCCTGAAATGCTTGGTCCTTTTTTTATTAAGTTGCACTACTGAGAGAGGGTGCTTGGCTTCGCCCATACGCCAATCAGTCTTCCACCAGGATCTGACTGAGAAGGATAAGTTACTTACCTGTAATCCTAGTTCTCTTCCAGGGGTATCCTCATCAAAGTCATAAGCACATGAATATTTCCATGCGCGGGGACCCCAGAAACATATGTGGAATATGAAAATATATATATATATATATATATATATATATATATATATATATATGGAAAATATATATTTATAAAGTTATCGATTGGAATAAGGTTTTATATATATTTTAATATCTATATATAAAACACAATGCAGCCTTCCATACACTAAGGGCTGAGTAATGTTGTAAGAATTTCCTTTGCACATCTATACAATTCCAATAAAGCAGGAAGTAAGTAAACACATTTGAAAACTGCTTTAATGCGCAATAGAAATCATAATCATGCAAAGAGGAATGAAAAACATTGCCAGCCCATAGGTTGCATTGCAGAAAACATGTGTCGAAAGCTGAAAAGCTAACGCACAGAAACATATAGAATAAAACTGGCACCGTGCCTTTAAGGCAGCCATTTCCCCAAGCTTTCCATCATGCCTCAGGGGTGACAGTTAGGTCAGTTGTTCTTTGTGGAGACCCAAAGGTCAGGGCACAAGAGATGACATTTACCTTGATCACTTACCCGGGGAGGCGGGTGGGTTGCTTATGACATGGAGGAGGATACCTTTGGAAGAGAACTAGGATTACAGGTAAGTAACTTATCCTTCTTTTCCAGGGGATCCTCATCAATAGTCATAAGCACATGAATGAGTAGCAAGCCCATCCCCTCTTCCTGCAGGCAAATGATAAGCATAAGATAAAGCAGACTGTTAAAATATCATGACTCCAATCAAGCTAGCATTGGAACAGAGTCCTCAAGGAGGCTTGGCCTACTTGGGTATCCGATCTGGAGTCAGAATGAAGACAGTAGTATCTAGTAAACGTGTGTACCGACTTCCAAGTTGCTGCCTTGCAAATCTCGGTGATCGGTACATTGTGTGAGAAAGCTATTGTAGCCAAGGAGTGAGCTTTAGGGGAAACCAATAGAGGCGTGTTCGCCAATTGATAAGCCAGTTTAATGCAGGACACTATCCACCTCGAAATAGATCGTTTGGAGGTTGGAAAACCTGTCCGAACTGCACCACAGTTTATAAACAATTGGTCAGATTTTCTAATGGATTTTGTTTCCTCCAAATAGAATTTGAGAACCCTCTTGAGGTGTCGTGAGTGAAGAGAACTTTCTGCTGGTGAAGCAGGATTGGGAAACAAGCATTTGCAATGCAATAGGTCTCGCATTAGGAAAGTTTGAGCTATTGGTATTGTAAATGACACATTTTTTATTTATGTGTTGGTTTTGAAAATAGCGAAATTAATAGCTTTGTCATTTACAATGCCAATAGTTTTAACTTTCGCAAATGTGACACCTATAGCATTTGTAATGCAATATGTGTTGTATTTACGCGACTTAGATGTATTGATATTACAAATAACAATGGCTTTTAAATTGTTTGATAATTAATACTTAAATAAAAGTTATTGTAATTTATAATGGCAATAGCTTAAACTTTTGTAACAAATTTTTGTGAAGATTATGTTAATTGTATTTTATTGTGACGAAAATCCAAGCACAGAAGTGAAATATTAACTTCTTTTTGTGACATTTGTAATAAAGCTTGAAACATTGAGAGAACATATTTGAACCAGTTGTTGTTGAATGGTTGCACAGATTGATGCTGTGGCGTTCAGTGATGCTGTGTAATTATGTGGCGTGTAAATATGTGGCACTGAGTGGTCTTTGGAGTGTATGTTGCATTGAGTGCAGTGTAATTATGTAGCATATAATTATGTGGCACTGAGTGGTATTTGGAATGAATGTTGCGTTGAGCACAGTGTACTTATGTAGCATATAATTATGTTGCACCGAGTGGTATTGTGTGGAGTGTATGTTGTATTCAGTAGAGTGTAATTGTGTGGCATGTAATTATGTGGCACTGTGTGGTATTGTTAGGAGTGTATGTTGCATTGAGTGCAGTGTAATTATGTAGCATATAATTATGTGGCGCTGAGTGGTATTGTGTGGAGTGTGTGTTGCATTCAGTAGAGTAATTATGTGGCGTGTAATTATATGGCACTGAGTTTTATTTGGAGTGTATGTTGCATTGAGTGCAGTGTAATTATGTGGTGTGTAATTATGTGGCACTGAGTGGTATTTGGAGTGTCTGTTGCATTGAGTGCAGTGTAATTATGTGGTGTGTAATTATGTGGCACTGAGTGGTATTTGGAGTGTCTGTTGCATTGAGTGCAGTGTAATTGTGTGGCGTGTAATGTGGCACTGAGTGGTATTGTTTGGAGTGTATGTTGCATTGTAATTATGTAGCATATAATTATGTGGCACTGAGTGTTATTGTGTGGAGTGTATGTTGTATTCAGTAGAGCGTAATTGTGTGCTGTGTAATTATGTGGCACTGAGTGGTATTGTTTGGAGTGTATGTTGCATTGAGTGCAGTGTAATTATGTAGCATATAATTATGTGGCACTGAGTGGTATTGTGGTACTGAGTGGTATTTGGAGTGTATGTTGCATTGAGTGCAGTGTAATTATGTGGCGTTTAATTATGTGGCACTGAGTGGTATTTAGAGTGTATGTTGCATTGAGCGCAGTGTAATGTAGCATATAATTATGTGGCACTGAGTGGTATTGTGTGGAGTGTGTTTTGAATTCAGTAGAGTGTAATTATGTGGTGTGCAATTATGTGGCACTGTGTGGTATTTGGAGTATGTTTTATTGAGTGTGTGAGGGTGCAGAGTGTGTGAGGGTGCAGTGTGTGTGAGGGTCCAGTGTGTGTGAGGGTCCAGTGTGTGTGAGGGTGCAGAGTGTGTGAGGGTGCAGAGTGTGTGAGGGTGCAGAGTGTGTGAGGGTGCAGAGTGTGTGAGGGTGCAGAGTGTGTGAGGGTGCAGAGTGTGTGTGGGGGCAGAGTGTGTGTGGGGGCAGAGTGTGTGTGGGTGCAGAGTGTGTGAGGGTGCAGAGTGTGTGAGGGTGCAGAGTGTGTGAGGGTGCAGAGTGTGTGAGGGTGCAGCAATGGTAGTTGTACAGAGTAGGAAACCTTTGAAATTGAATAGGAAAGGCTCCGTGTGAATGTAAAATGTTTTTTAACGTAATGTGTGAGAGCCAGGAAGTCTGTGGCTGAGATGCAACCACTTTATGAGGCTATGTTTCGTTATGCTATCCTATGCTTTGTTTTGCTATGCTATGCTTATTTTTGCTATCCTATGCTTTGCTTTGTTATGCTATGTTTTGTTGGGTTTTGTTATGCTATGCTTTGTTATGCTATGCTATGTTTTGTTGCGTTTTGCTATGCTATGTTTTGTTGCGTCTTATTATAATATGCTTTGTTTTTCTATGCTATGTTTTGTTATGCTATATTTTGTTTTGCTATCCTATGCTTTGTTTTGTTATGCTATGCTATGTTTTGCTATCCTATGCTTTATGCTATGCCATGCTGTGTTTTGTTATGTTATGTTTTGCTGTGTTTTTCTATGCTATGCTATGTTTTCTTATGGTATGCTAGGTTTTGTTGTGTTTTATTATGCTATTCTTTGTTTTGCTATGCTATGTTTTGTTATGCTATGCAATGCTAGGCTATGTTTTGTTATGACATGCTATGTTTTATTATGCTATGCTTTATTTTGCTTTGCTGTGTTTTGTTATGCTTTGCTTTGTTTTGTTATGCTATGTTTTGTGAAGCTATGCTATGTTTTGTTGTGTTTTGTTATGCTATGTTTTGTCATGCTATGCTATGTTTTGTTATGCTATGATATGTTTAGTTGTGTTATGATATGTTTTGTTGTGCTATATGTTTTGTTGTGCTATGATATGTTTTGTTGTGCTATGATATGTTTTTTGTGTTTTGTTATGCTATACTATGTTTTGTTATGCTATGCTATGTTTTGTTTTGTTATGCTATGCTATGCTATGCTTTGCTATGCTATGTTTTGTTTTGTTTTGTTTTGCTATCCTGGTATGTGTGTGGTTGTGTGTGTGGTTGTGTGTTTGGTTGTGTGTGTGTGTATGGGGGGGTTGTGTGTGTGTGTGTGTGTGTGGGGGGGTTGTGTGTGTGTGTGTGTGGGGGGTTGTGTGTGTGTGTGGGGGGTTGTGTGTGTGTGTGTGTGGGGGGGGTTGTGTGTGTGTGTGGGGGGGGTTGTGTGTGTGTGGGGGGGGTTGTGTGTGTGTGGGGGGGGTTGTGTGTGTGTGGGGGGGGTTGTGTGTGTGTGTGGGGGGTTGTGTGTGTGTGTGGGGGGTTGTGTGTGAGGGGGCAGTGTGTGAGTGGACAGCGTGTGAGTGGGTTGTGTGTGGTGTGTGTGGGGGGTTGTGTGTGTGTGGGGTTGTGTGTGTGGGGTTGTGTGTGTGTGGGGATGTGTGTGTGGGGATGTGTGTGTGTGGGGATGTGTGTGTGTGGGGTTGTGTGTGTGTGGGGTTGTGTGTGTGTGGGGTTGTGTGTGTGTGGGGTTGTGTGTGTGTGGGGTTGTGTGTGTGTGGGGATGTGTGTGTGTGGGGTTGTGTGTGTGTGGGGTTGTGTGTGGGGGGGTTTGCATGTGTGTGGTTTTGTGTGGGGGTTGTGTGTGTGGGGGTGTGGGGGTGAGGGGGCAGAGTGCGAGTGGGTAGTGTGTGTGGGGGAATTGTGTGTGTGTGGGGTTGTTTGTGTGAGTATGTGGGTGTGTTTGTGGGTGTGTTTGTGTGTGTGTGGGGTTGTGTGTGTGGGGAGTTATGTGTATGTGTGGGTTTGTGTGTGTGTGGGGTTGTGTGTGGGGGGGTTGTGTGTGGGGGGGTTGTGTGTGTGGGTGGGGTTGTGTGTGTGGGTGGGGTTGTGTGTGTGGGTGGGGTTGTGTGTGTGGGGGGTTGTGTGTGTGGGGGGTTGTGTGTGTGTGTCCTGTTGAGTGCCACTCACAAGGCTGGAAAGCACCACATATACTGTTGATGTCACCTCCGACGCAGTTAGAGGTGTCTGGTGAGATGCGAAGTGCTAGATGCAGTATCGCCATGCAATGTGACGCAATTGCAATAGGCTAACAGGGTGGCATGAACTGGATGTATATTTTTATTTTCATAGCGCCTTTCTATTCCTGTCGATGTGTTGACTTGTGCTGTAACGCACAGGTGGCTAAAATAGCACCAAATATGCCTCTCGGGTGACTGATATGCGAAGTGCTTGATGGAGGAGTGTCCCGTGGTGTGATTATGTTACACAGTTGTAAGACTGTGAGGCATGGGACGGCAATGCTGTGACACAAGGGCGAGAGCCTGTTGAGATGGGGGGTGAGGCACAAGAATGAGAAGCGGCTTCTAATATGGCCGTTGCGGGAGGCTTAGGAACGAGAGGTGAGCTGTGACGCAGTTATCAATCCTGAGGGATGAGGTGCTGTAAAGCCCCGTGATGGAGTGCCCTGGTAGGAAACTGAGGGAGTTGGCAGCATTAAATACACTGTTGGTCTTTTAACGTAATGCATGTGAGCCAGGAAGTCTGTGGCTGAGATGCAACCACTTAGGGGCCAGAAACGTGCAGACGAAAGCATCAAGTCCAAAACCACGGGAGGAGACGAAAATAAAGGGGGGGGGGTTAAAACAGTGGAGAAGGGGGTGAATTCGGAGGGTGTATGGTGCAATAAGGGTTAAAGGCGATGCAGATGGAGGGATGGGGTGAAAACCGGGAAGGGCCGCAAACAGAGGGAAACAATAAATAATTAGTAACAAGATAACAAGCGATGCGCGCTCTGTGCTAGGGGAGGGGAAGGTCCATTAGCCTGCGAGAACTTGCGGCGGCGATCAAAGGAAGGGTGGGAGGGACATTGGTGAGCGAGGGGTGAGGGGGTGTGCAGCCTGGTGAGCTGAAGTGGCAGCAGAGGTGGAGCGCGGCGCGCGCACACGAGCGCGTGGTTGTGCTCACATGCACATGTATTTGGATTGTGATACTTGCACTCTAGATCATTGAGTTTACCAAATGTGGTGTAACAACCATATACGTAGGAGTATCGCTGTGGATAATACAGATGTAAGTCACATATTGCAGGCATGATCCCACGAGAGCCTGCGTCTGACTGTCCTCCCTTGGAGTACAACATTTTACGGTTCGAATCTATGCACAGGGCATTGAGCTTAAATTTGATGCTCTCTGCAGTTTCTCAACCTTGTGAGCTCTAATACAATAAGGTGTGTGAGCCAGACATGTGCATGCCCCTTCCTACCAGGAACCCGCCCTGCCCATATATTGTCTGATGTCTGTTGATCTGTTCTGCCCATAGTGTGCCCAAGACCACACATATTGTCTGATTCCAGTTGTAAGAGTCTGCTGCACTAATGAAGCTACGCCGCTCGACTCATCCAACATAATTGTTCACAGTGAAGTAGCCAGTGTGTCATGGACCCTAGTGCAAGGAAGGAAACGGACAACCTGGCCACTGTTTGGACTGTGAAAGGCCTCAGGCTTTTGGACCCTGGTGCCACTGCATCCGCTGCACCAACGGAAGTTAAGCCCTTGATTTCACTCGGTTTGACATTCGAAATTTCAAACAGCCAGGGGCTACTATCTATGCAGAGTGAACTGCACAAAAAAGAGTAATACTATATAAACAGAATTCTTCAACAAAAAAAACATGTTGCACTCCAATACGTACAGCATATGACATATCGCGTGTGCGGAAGCAGGACAGGTCGCAAGACAACAGCTGTACGCCTGTCAGTTACACAAACAGCACAGCCCCCACCCGCGCCTGCCTTCAACATGCAAATGGCGCCGATTCATATGTACACAACTATATTGAGCAGCAGAAAGCCGTTTGTGCAGGCTGACAGCCTCGGGGGTTACCGGTCACGGAGAGCACTCTCACATGGGTGACAGGGAGAAAAAAAGAGCAGCAAATCGGCAGCGAGCTCTCGGGTCTGCTGTGCTACAGCGTGAGTGTAATTATCAGTGGATCTGACAGACTGTTGACCTTCAGCTACACAGGGGACCCTTAAGGTGAAGCAGATTTCACCACATGCAAGTTTTTAAAAGGAACCTTTGTTCTTTAGCAAATCGTCCATTGAGACAATAAGGAAGCGGTCTGGCCAATGATATTAGACCGTTAAAATAAGGCTTTGTTTCAGCTGGAGTCTGGGAAGTGCAGGGCTGGTCGAGGTCACACAATCATGGGAGGCCTTCTGGGTGACCAGTGATGAAAGAGAGGGGGGGAGGAGAAATCCGAGTAAGGCTGTGCGCGGGGAGAGAGGAACAGATGGCCGTGAAGCAGGGGGCGGGGCAGCGGAACCCTTTGAAGTGGCCTGGCGGCCGTGAAGAACTGCTGCTGCCAGGGGGAAGGCTCGTGCATGAGAGCAGGTCACGTGATTGTGATTCACGTGAACTGTTCAAAATCCTCTGGAGGAGAGCCCTTGGCCTGAAGTTTGGTTTAACTGCAATAGGGCTCTTTTCCAATTCCTGCGGAATAGGAAAGGGGCGAGCCCTAAAAAGAGGGGAGCGAAATTGTCTGGTCGGTATGAAAGAAGGGTGAGTCCTGAAAACCACCCAATTGTGATGGAAAACCGTATACGGTTCCTTTGAGCAGAGTGCCTGGATTTCACTCACTCTGCATGCTGATGTAATAACCACCAAAAAAGCCACTTTCCATGTTAGGTGCTGTAACGTGGCTTTATAAATGGGTTCTAAAGGAGGACCCATCAATTTGGACAAGACTAAATCTGGCGTCCGGGGTACAGCAGCCAGTTGGCTGAAGTCCTTCCTGGAGGACCGATCTCAGGCAGTCCGCCTGGGAGATTTAGCCAGCACCAAACAGACCATCACGTGCGGCGTACCCCAGGGCTCCTCCGTGTCACCCCACTTTTTTAATCTTTATATCTTTCCCCTAATCCAGGCTCTGAGAGATAAACAGGTGACGGTGCTCAACTATGCAGACGACCTGCAACTGCCCTTTACAGTCTACAATTCTGAATCGTCCATTTCCATTTTTCAAACTACCATGAGGTACATCCAAGCTTGGATGGATCAAAATCACTTGAAGTTGAACCCAGGAAAGACCGAACTGGTCCTCACAGGTGACACTGTCAAACATTGGGGCCCGCATTACTGGCCGCCAGACATGGGTCAAGCACCAACTCCTTCCTCTTCAGCAAAGACACTTGGAGTCACCTTGAATAGTGATCTATCACTTAAAACCCAAGTGGGCCAGGTGGTCTCCAAGTGTTTCTTCCAACTTAGGAAAATCCGGAAGGTCAGGCGCCTCCTTACCCCAGAGGCTTTGACACAGGTGGTGATCGCCACCGTGATCTCTAATCTAGATTACGCAAATGCTATTTATCTGGGCTTACCTCAGTACCTTCTGAAACGTCTTCAGATGGTACAAAATTACGAAGCCAGACTGATTCTGAATCAGCCCAGATGGCAATCAGCCACCCCTCTCCTGATGAAACTCCACTAGCTCCCTGTAGCTCAGCGCTGCATCTTCAAAATGGGCTGCATGATATTTAAAGGGTTACACTACAAAAGCCCCAAATTTATTGGAAAACTCATTACGAAGCATGTCCCATCCCGTAATCTGCGCTCAGCCCACCAAGGCCTCTTACAGACACCATCTTTTAAACGCAAGCGCTCTGACGGCTGCAGATTCGGAACGTTGACCCCACGGTTGTGGAATACCTTCCCTCTCGAGATCCGGTTTTGCCCGGATCTTATATCATTTAGGAAAGCTCTAAAGACCTGGCTTTATCAACAAGCATACTAACAATCCCGCACGCTTTAAAACCCTGGTCACGCCCTCTGTCTTTCGATAGCGCCAGGAAACCAATCGGTGTCAGTGCGCTTAATAAATCATTATTAACATAACATAACTAAATTCAACTCCCAACGAGGGGAAGAAGGTCGGACAGGGGAAAAGACCTTCTTCAACCCCTGAAGGAAATCCTTGACCACCTGAAGCTGAAAGAAGGTTGGTTAGGTGACTTTCTATAGGATGTAATGGCCACCAAATGAAAAGTTATAGATGTGTACTTTAAGCATGATTTGGCAAAATAACAAAGATTCAGCAAGATTACCTCCTCTTGCCCGCTAGTAGGGCTACAACCATTACGCATACACCACACGTAAAATCTCTTCCATTTAAAAGAGTAATAACGATGGGGCATGGCCAAGATGCCGGCAGAGTAACACGGACTTCTCGGAGCTCCGCTCGCCGAGGCCGTAATCTGGCAATCATCTGCGATTTCGGAACCAGCAACTAAGCCCTGGGTTCCCGCAGCAATCGATGCACTATAGAAGACGCAGTGGTGATCCGCGACTCCCTTGGCGACGCGACGATCGACCGCAACGATTCGCGGCAGAAGGCAGCTGCGGATCGCCTGGGCTCGGCCCCGTGGGCGCACAAGACGGTGGCGGCCCAATTGACGGCAGAGGTGGCAGGGGGCCCGATGCGCCGCTGGAGCAGACTGCGGACAGTCGGGGGTCCGTTGACCCCTTGGAGGGCCTACAATTACGACACGGCCCGGTGAGGAAAAGCTAGACATGGAGCAGGAGAGGAGCGGCCCAGCCTGATCCGGTAAGGCCAAGTGGCGAGGGGGACGGAATAAGCAGCGCTCTCCCATTGGCGACCTCCCGGACCCTGCGCTTCTCCTCATCTACCTGCTGTGCATTATCGGGCAGCCGGGAACCAGGCCTCCTGTGGTGGGCACCGGAGGAGACCCTGCGAGTGGCTGGAGCGGGGAAGGTGGCAGGCGCTGCTCATCACGGAGCGGTTGGAGTGCGCCCTTCCTTCTGGTGCCCTTTTGATTCCCGGGAGGTGGCTGCAGCAGGGTGGCCTCGTGGGACCCAGGCCAGGAGTGGACCGGCAGCTGGATCACGGGAGAAAGCGCAAGTTATACACGTGGAGCCCCGATGAGAGGTGTGGAGCCCGGTGAGGGGAGTGACATTGCCTGAGGCCTTGGGCTGCAGTAGTGAGTGGCTGGTGCACGGCGGAGCAAAACCTAGCAGTGGGATTGGCCCACTAGGACCACACGCACGGTGAGCTGGACTATCTGGAGTGAGGGGACCGAGGGCGGCCTGGCTGAGGGCCTGCCTGGGGACACACATTGGCCCAATACTATCACCGGCCCTGGGGGTCGGCTCCTTGGTATGCAGCCCTGCCACGCCAGGACAGGCCCGCGGCCCTCTTTAAGAAGCAGGGCGCAGGCTTGGGCCCCGGAAAACTATAAAGACAGCCACAGGAGTGACTCGCCTGCACAGGGTCCGTGCCGGGGAGTGGTGCTGACCGGGACCCGTGCCCGCGTGAAGGGAGTGAGAGTCTGTGGGCCTTAATGGTGGTGGTGGTCTGAGAGTGGGCCCCCTGCCTATCTTACTGGACGCTGAGACCCAACTGGGGTGCCCCATTCCCCCCCTTTTCTTTTTTTTTCTTTTTTGCTGTGGTCGCACGCTGCGCTCATTGGTCTGCTGTCATGGCCACACAGAAGTCCAGGAAGGATATTGTGCATAAGGACCCATCCATAAAGGACCTGCTCCAGAAACTAGGAGGGCAGGCGAGACGGGAGCCGAGCCGAAGGGTGGAGGCGCAGCGGACCCAATCACCAAAGACTTTTTAGAGAAACTCTTCGGCACCCTCAGAGAGGACTTCGCGAGCCTGCGATGAGGAACTTGCCACACAGGCCCGATAACTCAGACTTGTGAGAGCGTAACGAGGAGCTATACCTCAAACTGGAAGATCTTGAGAACCGCTCTAGGTGCTCTAACGTCCAGCTCAAAGGCGTACTACTTCAGGTAGACAGAGGCAAGTTGGAGGAGTGGGTCACCCGGTTCTTCAAACACCTGGTTCCGGCGCTCAAAGGCACAGAAATAGTGCTGGACCACACACATCAAGCAGGGCGCCCTGTCTCTGGTCCGGGCCAACCTCAGGATATCCTGATCTGTCTACATTCATATAGCCAGAAACAGTTCATCATGGCGGCCACTCGCGACCGCACCACGGTGGAGTGCGAAGGTCTTCAAGTGGGGTCTTCCAGGATCTCTCCCCTCTTACCCTCCAATGACTCAGACATGCGACAAGCAACATCCTTCCTCCGCGACCAGGGGATTCTCTATCAATAGGGCCACCCATTCCGCCTCTCCTTTATCTGCCAAAACGAAACCCGTGGTGTCCGCAACCTACAGGAAGCGAGGGAAGTGTTAGGCGAGGCCCTGGCCGAGTTGGGGGACCCGGAGGGAGCAGGGGAGTGGGGGGGGTCACCCAGAGGGGAGGCCCCTACGTACCAACAGGAGACGAGGCCCCAGGATGGGAGCCCAGTTGCGACCGATGGAGGAGCAGTGGCAACAGAAGTGGGAGTCAGTGCTGCAACAACTGCAGAACCGGGAGGGCCCGGACCTTGGCAGTGAATGAGGGATCCATGGAGACATTAACTCTAGACATGCTAGCAGAATGGTCGGTCCGACTTCATACAACAGGTGACCGGTCTTGGTGAGGGGAGCCCCACCCCTGGAAAGTTGATGCCGGACTGTCGGACTCATGGACCCTTGCACATTTATTGCCTACAAGTTCCATTGGAAATTGCTTGTTGGTCTTTTCTCATGTTTGTTTCTAAATAATTTCAACCTTTTCTCTTTCTTTTTTATTCTTTGCATCTTTCCTCCGCCCCAGGGGGTTGAGCCACCGGAATGCAGTCAGGTAGGAAGCAACAACGCCTTGGGTGCCGGGGAGAGGCGAGTGGCGGCGGGACATGGGACACCACATCTGGAAGGAGGGCGGGATCATCATGTTCGATGAGGCGAGGCGACATGTGGGCCCTGCATATATTTTTCAGTGGCAGCTGGGAGTCACGCTAGGTTGGACCTCGGGGACCACCTTCATACATGTACGCGTGGTCAATGGGAATGCTTAATCCGGACCTTACACGCCATGCCTAAGGGGAGGTGGGTGGAGCCTGCGGGTGGGCTGCTGGGGGGAGGGGGGGACTGCCCTATATGTGCTGGTCACCCGAGGGTTATGAGCTTTAATGTGAGAGGCCTTAATTCGCCTGTTAAATGGTGCATGCTGCTTGCTCTGTTGAGAGATGGTGGATGTGATATTTGCCTCCTACAGGAGACTCATCTGTTTCGGGCGGACTGGGAGCGGCTCAGGACCAAATGGTTTGCTATGCAATACTTTTCCTCCGGCCCTGGAAAGACGGCTGGAGTGGCAATTCTACTGGCCACGCACTTCCAGGGGAAAGTTGTGGGTACCCACGCGAAAGTGGCTGGGTGCCTGCGGGTGCTGATGGGGGAGCGCACTTACACAATTGCCTCAATCGACTACCCTAACGAACGTCAGGAACTCTTTTTGCGGGACGCGGTTACCTCTATTCTGGCATCTCCCGATGAGGATCTTATTATTGGGGGCGACTTTAACTTAGTCCCCGTGGCGGAACTAGGCAGGTTGACTCTTCAGGTGGGACACTTGAGCTCGATTTTTGATGCCATGCTCAGGAAACTAGGGGAGGCCGGCCTGGTGGATGCGTGGCGTCATCACTTTCCGACAGCACGGGAGTACACCTTTTTCTCTGCGGCCCATCAAACGTACGCTCGCATTGATCTCTTTTGGACCTCGCCCAGGGTCACGGTATCTATTGTAGAAGTGGCTATAGGGGCGGCGGCATTCTCGGATCACTCGCGGGTGACCCGGAGGCTGCTACTTCAAGGAGGTTCCTCCAAGCAGAGCTCCAGGAAGTTAAAAAGCAAATTGCTTACCTATGACGCCAACATCACAGAACTCAGAGGGGCTATTAAAGCTTACTTGGAGCTTAATGACAATGGCTCAGTGGGGGTCAAAACCATATGGGACGCCTTGAAGGTAGTCCTCCGCAGTAGATGTATAGCGATAGCGGCATGCCCGAATAAAGACCGTAGAGCAAAGAGGGCGGAATTGGAGGATCGAATCAAGGAACTAGAGGGGGTTCACCAGCGAAGGGGGGGTGTTCCAAACCCGGCAGCTCCTCACACAGGCTAGGAAGCAGCTGCGAGCACAGGACCTCGACCGTGCCGAATATATCCTGCTCCGCACCAAACTGTGTTACTATGAGGGTGGTAATAAAGCGGGGACGCTTTTGGCACACACTTTGCAAGCAGAAACAGCAGCGTGTCGGGTGGCAGAACTGCGAGACGCACAGGGTGGAATCCTGCGGCAGGATGATGACATAGCGCTCGAGTTTGAGTCCTTTTACCAAACCTTATACTCCGCAGAGTATCTGAAGCCCGCGGCGGTGGGAGACTATGTACAGGCGGCACCGGTGACGCCAATAAGGGCTCAAACCGCGACTGACCTGGAGGCTGACATTGGCCCAGATGAAGTCCCGCGGGCCATCCAGAGTCTTGCGGTTGGTA
Source organism: Lissotriton helveticus (assembly GCF_964261635.1). Classification (NCBI taxonomy): domain Eukaryota; kingdom Metazoa; phylum Chordata; class Amphibia; order Caudata; family Salamandridae; genus Lissotriton; species Lissotriton helveticus. The sequence goes on from NC_136057.1 coordinate 1,863,434,140, forward strand.
AAGCTCCGGGTGAAGATGGCTTCCCGGTCGAGTTCTATAAAGTATTCGCGTTCAACCTGGCTTCTCTTCTGGCGTGACTTTTTAAATACTTCAGCTCCACTGGGAAGCTGGCCCCCACGATGGACATGGCAGAAGTAGTGGTCATCCCCAAACTGGAGAAGGACCCCAGGGAATGTGCTTTGTACCGCCCTATATCTTTACTTAATGTCGACTTCAAAATTTTCACCAGTATTTTGGTTTCTCGACTCGCCCAACACATGCCAGGTATGGTGGACCCAGACCAATCGGGTTTCATCCCGGGCCGCAACAGCGGGGACGGACACGTCGGCTGTGTCACTTGTTAGACAAGACGCAAAGGACGCAGACCCCGACATTACTACTCTCAGTGGACGCCGAAAAGGTGTTTGATCGGGTCCACTGGTCCTACCTGAGCGAGGTCCTTTGCCGTTTCAAGCTGGGCGAGAGCTTCCAGAAATGGATGACTGTATATATCACTGCCCGCAATCCCGTATCAGTCAACGGAGTAGCTTTCCAGCCATTCCGGGTGGAGCGCAGTACGAGGCAGGGCTTCCCTCTTTCCCCCCTCCTCTTCGCACTCTATATGGAGCCGTTTGCAGAGAGAGTGCGCCAATTGCCTACTGTTACTGGGATCCGTATGGGAGAGAGGATAAGATCTCCCTATATGTGGACAATGTGCTCCTCTTTTTAGCTCATCCAGAGGGGTCCTTCCCACCTCTGCTGGCGGAGGTGTAGGCTTTTTGTGGGGCGTTGAGATTTTAGATTAACCGGACCAAAACTCAGGCCGCGGAGGGCCTACCACCTCACCTACCTGTCACAAGACGAGGGTGGTCTTGGAATTCCCCATCTCGGGCGCTACTATGAGGCGGCGCAACTGCGCTGGATGGTTGAGTGATATAAACTTGAATCTGAAAAAATGGTGCTTTATAGACAGGGGAGTGGCAGGGATGACATATGGAAAGGTTCCTGGCTTCCTCAACACCACCGCCTGTTGGGTGCATACCTTTCCCCAGTTCTCTGCACCACCATAAGGGCATGGGACAAGTTACAGGAGAAATACCAGCGGTCCTCCGTAGTCTCTCCTTTGAACCCTTTTATTGGGAACCTGGATTTCCACCCGCCCTGAGGGGTGACTCCTATCTGCCTTGGCAGGATGCACAATGTAAACATATTGGGGACCTCTTCGATGAGCGAGGGCTCTTGGACTACGCCAGGTTGGTAGCCCACTATGGCATCCCCAAGACAGCATACTGGCAAAATTTGGCATTGCGCCACTGGGTCACACAGCCACAGATTCGCCCGCACGAGGGACGACTCCTCAAAATTCAAGATTTGGTATATTACCCGCACCTCCAAAAAGCGCCTTCTGTCGGACATCTACGGGGTTCTTAACAGGGCAAGAATCAAGAGAAAGATCCCAGCGCAGCGTCAATGGGAGGTTGAGCTGGCTCGTGAGTTCTCACCTAAGGAGTGGGCGGACATTGTACACAGGGCCTGGGCATCTTCCTGCAGCACTTCAGGGAAGGAGATACTCCTACAAATTGTGCACTATTGGTACTATACCTCGGTGAGGGTGGCGAAATGGAAACCCTGGGGTAGCAGCCTTTGTTGGCCTAACTGCGGCCAGGAAGGTACCTTCTCCCATACTCTTAGGTAGTGCCCCAAGCTCAAAGCATTCTGGGAGACTATATTACCTATCATCGACCAAATATACCAGACAAAACTCCCTAGGTTCCCTAGCTATATTCTGCTGGGATTGCCCAATACCCTCACGTACCTTCTCAGGTCCTGAGGGGGCAGGGAGATCACCTTAGCACTGGGGGCAGCTAAACAGGTTCTCCTCGCTAAATGGGGTATGGTGGAGGTTCCGACTCAGACTGGCTACACAAAAGGTGGGATATAGTGGGTATGGAAAGAATCACTGCCGGGATCCACTGCACACTGCCTAAGTTTGATAAGACCTGGTGGTCCACGGTGGCATACCTCTCTTTCAAGTTCGTGGAGCTTACCTGCCCTCGATACCTCAGGATCCTACGCTTCCCAGTAGACCAGATGCCAGACACGAAGGCCCCCTTACCAGCTCCCCAACCTTAAATCCCTACCGAATCGGTCATACTCTATGGGTGGAACTCTTTTCTTTAGTTTTCTGTTCTTATTTTTCTCATTGCTCTTTGCGATAGTGCTCTCGTCTTTCCTCCTTTTGTATCAATAAAAGTTTGAATTTGACTGATGGTTCCCCACCGGCCGGTGGTTGTAGGTGGGTGTTCTGTACCGACTTTAATGCATACTCAATAAAAACTACTTAAACCATAAAAGAGTAAAAACTCCTTGTGGAAAGTCTCTTTGACTCCCTCTAAATCTTCATACCGTCCTGAGAGATTCAAGTGTCCGTACTGCAGGACCTCAGGAGCCATGCTGCAACGCTCAATGAGGGAAGGCTGGGGTGCAGAATTTTCAAACCCATTTTGGTCAGAAGGTCTGGCCAGCACGGAAGCTTCCTGTGCAGACAGATCGAGAGCTGCAATAGGTCCGGATACCACCATTGGCGAGGCCAGTCTGGTGCTATCAGGATCATCTTCATCCTGGATGTGACAAACTTGGTCACCACCTTCGGGATGAGAGAAAGGGGCAGAAAGGCGTATGCAAACATCCTGGAACATTCTATCAAAAGAACATTCCCTATTGTTCTTGATCTGTAAAATTTGGACGCTAAGGCGTACATTTTCTTTTTAGATCATCTGCAAAGAGGTCGATGGACGGACGAACCAATTGATGAAAAATGTCTGCCACCACCTCGTCGTTGAGCACACAGTCTTCTTGTTCCGACAGAGCATCTGACCGCACATTATGTTCTCCAGGCAGATGCACTGTTGTGATCGAGAGATTCCTGGCCAGAAGCCAGTGCCAGTACGCTTGAGATTCCAGTGACAGCGGGCGAGAGCATGGTCCACCTTCTTAGTTTAAGTACTACATGGTGGTTGTATTGTCCGTTTGTATCAGTATCGACTCGGACTGAATCAATGGATGGATGAAATGCCTTGAGGGCTAGATGAACTGCCTGCAGCTCTAACATGTTTATATGATAGGTGTGCTCCTTGCCTGACCATCTGCCCGGAGTCTGCAGGTGACCCAGGTGCGTCCCCCCTTACCTGAAGCGATGCATCCGTGATCAGGGTTTGTTTTGGCAGAGGTTGATGGAAAGGGACTCCCACTAGGAGATTCTTCGACTGAGTCCAACAGACAATGGAACTCTTCGCTGAATGGGAGAAGAGAATTCGGTCTTCCCAATGGCCGGAGGATTGGTCCCATTTGTCCTCCAGATCCTGCTGTAACGGTCTCATTCTCAATCTGGAGATGGGGCTGAGAAAAATGCAAGAGGCCATCGACCCCAGTAGTGATGCCCATTGCTGCACTGATGGTTGATAAGCTTGAAGGAGGATATTGCATTTGTTTCTCATCGATAACAGACTCTCCTCCGAAGCAGACACTTTTCCTAGGCCGGAGTCCAGGGTGGCACCCAGATCGTGGAGCGTTTACGTGTGGTGATGAACTGATTTCTCTATATTCACATGAACACACAAGCGGTGTAGCAGATTTAGGCATGTGTGATAGTGGTTCTTCACCATGTGAGGAGATGAAACCCTTCAACAGCCAGTCGTCCGGGTATGTATACACAAACAGGCCTTGGTAATGCTTTGCACCTAAAATGAATCGCAGGAACTTCCGATGACGTGGAGCAATTGGAATGTGGAAGTACGCATCTTGGAGATCTATCAAACACATCCAATCCCCTTTCTGTAGAGGTGGATATATTTGATGGAGCGCCAACATACGAAACTTCTCCTTTCGGATGACATTGTTCAGAGATCGGAGATCCAGGATAGGTCTAAATTTGTGCGTTTGGTCTTTTTTTGGTACAAGAAAATATCTGGAGTAAACTCCTTTTCCTCGTTGAACAGGAGGGACCTATTCTATGAGTAGTTTCTATAGAAGGATCAACACTTTCTGACGCAGCAAATCCAGGTGGTGAGGAAGTGATCTTACTGGAGGAATGTCTTTTGGAGATGCGCATAAACGTAGCACATACCCACTGCGCAGTATATTTAGCACCCACTGATCTTTGGTTATGTTATGCCACTCTTTTATGCGGTTTGAGATACTTCCTCCTACTGGAATGAGCAACAGTGCTAGAGGAAGCGGAAACTCATTGCTTGCCGGGAGTTTTAGCTGTGGAGGAGGATTGCTGCTGATATCCTCCTCTGCCTCTAGAGGAACAACGGACTTGATATTGTTACTTTGATTGCTGCTTTTGCTACCATTGAGGGGTTTGAACCCTCTGATGGTATTTCTTGCGGTTGTAAGGCCTGTAGCGATGCCTGAATTCTTTTTTCTTCTCCAACCCTACGGCCTTCAGAGTATCAAGCTCGGCCTTCATTCTGGCCAACTCCTCGTCGGTGTGTGAAAAGAGAGTTGCCAGAAAACAGAAGATTTAAAATACGTTGCTGAGATTCCAGTTTCCAAGCTATTAAACGCAGCCAGGAACGCAGCCGTGCACATATTCCGTGTGCATACCCCATCCGCTGCTGTGCTGATCACTTGGTTGGCTGCCAGCGCCCCTTCCCGGAGAATCTCCACAAAATCTTGGTGATCCTCTTTCGGCAGCTTCTCTTTAAAGTGTTCCAAGGAATCCCATAAGGATCAATCATACCGGCCTAACTGGGCTGCGGCGCAAAAAACCTTCAAAGTAGACCCTGCAGAACTGCATGCCTTTCTCCCTCAAGAATCCTGAGCTCTACTCTCCTTGTCTGGAGGAACAGAGCAGGAAGAAGCGACGGCATGCATTTTCTTTGCTGCTGCAATGATCACCAAGTACGGTGAAGGATCTGATTTTAGAAATAAAAGATCAGAGTCTGCAGGCTTGTACTTTTTCTGGATCCTTGCAGGAACTGCTTTAATCGCGGATGGTGTGATAAAAATGTCCATTACTGGTTGTAAGAGATCAGGGACCAGTGGGAGCAAAGGTCTAGCCACAGATCGTTGATGGAGTCTCAAATATGACTGACGTAGAAGCTTGAAGAGGCGACATATCTATATGGAGCTTCTGCTCCCCTCTAGCAAGGACATCGTGGAAAGTATTGACGTCATTGATAGAGGACACTCTTGAGGGAGGGGCTATCCGTAAGGGTAGGAGACTAGTATCTTTTTGAAGAGTGAGCAGAGGAAGACGACCAAGATGGCGTTCTTTTACGATGAGTAAGAGCTGGTCTATAATCCGGAGATTTGTCTTGGCGATCCCTGGTTCGAGTAGTAGGTGAGCTGTTCACCTCCTGCACCAGTTGTGCTAGCGGAGATCTATGCATGGACTGAAATAGTCCATAGGTCGCTGTGCTTGGCCGTAAGACTCTTTCTGCCATTGATGGAGGTGAAGCTGCCATCTTGGCGAAAGATGAACGGAAGGAGATTTTTGCCTTTGTGGAGAAGTTCTTGGCCTTGTCTGTTGCTCTGGAGACAGAAGAAGAGCTTCTCGATGTTGAACACCTGGGGAGGAGCTCATAACTGAACCAGAGGACTCTATGCGGCCATTGGAGGTTGAGCCGCGTCTTGAGGAAAGATGTGACGTTGATGGAGAGTCTCGACGACGACCACCTATGTGTCACCAGTACCGGTGAACCTTTCGAAAGGCATCTTCTCTTCGACGTCAACCTCTCGGTGTCTCGACTTCGAATGATCTGACGAACACCGGGACCTCACCCTCGACGTTGAGTGTCTGGGAGAGCCCTACGAAGTGTGAAACGACCGAGAAATGCTTCTCAACGTCATGTCCTTCGATCTCTCGGATCTCTCTCTCGAAACGGAGCGTCTAGTGGAACCCAACGGAGTTGAGATCGGAGCCCTTCTTGACGTCGATGGAGACCGCAGCCTCAACGTCAAACGGCGCCTTGAATACTTCACATTGGGTCTCGATGACTAATCCTTCTTCGCCGTCGAAGCAGATCTAGACCTTGACGTTGACTATCGTCTGGTTGGCGACAACGGAGGTGTCCTCTTGGGTGTTGAATGTCTTGCCCCTGACAACAACGAGGCATGTCTCGACGTTCACCGCCACCTGGTTGCCAGCAATGGAGACGCCTGCTTTGACGCCGATCGCCGTTCCACTGGAGACGGCGGAGCATGTCTCGACGCCGAACTCCATATTGATGGCAATGACAGACTTATCTCTCGATGTTGTGCGAGCCCGCACCAACGGAGAACGACTCCTCTGCGTCGATCGTCGCCAGGTTGACAAAGGATCCGACCTACCTGTAGTCTTGGACGACCGGTGTTCTCTCAACGGCGAGCCCGCCGTCGATGGTCTTTTCGTCGACGTTTTCGGTGGAGGTGGAGGTATTTTCGGCGCCGAGCCCGATTCCAATGGAGAGAAGATTGGCACCTTACTCCTGGATGAAGATCTGGCTCTCTCCTTCCTCTTCTTCACCGGAGACCTGCCTCTTGAAGAGGTTTTTCCCTTCTCAGCTCAACCCATAGAAGCGAATCCTCGCTGTCCTTCAGAGTTCTCTGGCAATGCTGGCAAGTCTTAGGAGTGTGATCATTAGGAAGGCAAAGGAAACAGACAGGAGGGGAGTCTGTTTAAGCCTTCTTTTTGCCACAGGAAGGGCAAGAGTAAAAAAAGAGGGCATTTTTTAGTGAAAAAATATGCCCAACTCTCAAAATTAGTAGGAACCTACAGTAAAAAGTCGAAGTAAAAAGCTTTTGACAAAAAAAGAAAAAAAAACAGAGCGGAAGTAACCAGGGTCCTGACAGAAGAGCCGGAAAGAACAACTGACCTAACTGTCTCCCCTGAGGCATGATGGGAAGCTAGGGGTCATGGCTGCCTTAAAAGCACGGTGCAAGTTTTATTCTGAGTTTCTGGGGGTTAACTTTTCCGCTTTCTACACGTTTTCTGCAATGCAGCCTATGGAATGGCAATGTTTTTCTTTCCTCTTTGCAGGATTATCGTTTCTATTGTGCATTAAAGCAGTTTTCAAATGTGTTTTCTTTCTCCCTGCTTTATTGGAATTGTATAGATGTGCAAAGGGAATTCTAACAACATTACTCAGCCCTTAGTGTATGGAAGACTGCATTGTGTTATCAATATATATATAGATGTTTTTAGAGCTACATATATGTTTTCTACATATATGTTTTATATGTTTCCGGGATCCTCGCGCATGGGCGGGAATATTCATGTGCTTATGACTTTGAGGAGGATCCCCTGGAAGAGAATCTCTATTTTTCTGAAAAGAAATGGTGGTGCTGTTTTGGCTGGTTGCAAAGCTAATCTTCAATACACAAGGAATAAGTTTGTTCTAGTGACAAGCCAAGGGTGCAATTTTTTACATGCCACGTTTGATCAGCTCATTATGAAGCGGTACTTCAAAGCCAGCAGACAGGACTCGCCTAAGAAAGGCAAATGATAAAGCCAATAGGCCCAAAACATATTTTGTCCAATGCCACTTCACAGATTACCATAGTAAGTAGGGCTTTTGTTGCTGATTTCTCCATTGGACAAACCCTGCGGGTAGAATATTTGCACTAGGATTATCCTTGATTTACCATTTTAAAAGTGGCAGTAATATGGTTTGGCTGCGGCAAGCTGGCTTTGCATATACTATCCCAAAATTACGTATAGTGTGCACAGAGTCCAGTAGAACCCCAAAGGTAGGCAGAGGTAAAAGTAGATAGCACCTTACTCTCTATTTGTGGTAGTGTGGGCGAGCAGTGAGGCTTTATCAGAGTGTAGTGTTAAGCATTTGTTGTAAATCCGCAAATGATGTCACACACTCAAAGACTGAACTCCGACCAATTTGTCTGTATCAAACATATCAAGACAAAGAGTCCGCCTCCCCCCGTTTCGCTCCGAGGCCACCGAAGTCATCTGCGGCGTCCCGCAAGGATCTTCACTCAGCCCCACCCTCTTCAACATCTACATGAAACCTCTCGCAGCCATCGCACGCCAGCACAACCTCAACATTATCTCTTACGCCGACGACACCCAGCTGATCCTCTCCCTCACCAGAGACCCCGACACCGCCAGAACCTGCCTACACGAAGGGATGAAAGACGTCGCCGAGTGGATGAAGGACAGCCGCCTGAAACTGAACTCGGACAAGACGGAAGTCCTCATCCTGGGATCTTCGCCCTCCGCCTGGGACGACTCCTGGTGGCCCCCAGCCCTGGGTACCGCACCCAAGCCAACCGACCACGTACGCAACCTGGGCTTCATCCTGGACCCCTCCCTCTCGATGACCAGACAAGTCAACGCCGTCTCCTCATCGTGCTTCAACACCCTGCGTATGCTTCGCAAGATCTTCCGCTGGATCCCGACCGAGACCAGGAAGACTGTCACCCAGGCACTCGTCATCAGCCGACTGGACTACGGAAACGCCCTCTACGCCGGAACCACGGCCAAGCTACAGAAAAGACTCCAGCGCATCCAGAACGCCTCCGCCCGACTCATCCTGGATGTCCCCCGACGCAGCCACATCTCCAGCCACCTGAGGAACCTGCACTGGCTCCCCGTCGACAAGAGGATCACGTTCCGGCTCCTCACCCACGCACAAAAGTCTCTCCATGACCTGGGTCCCAAGTACCTCAACGACCGCCTGACCTTCTACACGCCCACCCGCCAGCTACGGTCCACCAGCCTCGCCCTCGCAGCCGTACCACGCATCCGAAGAGCCACCGCCGGAGGAAGATCCTTCTCTTACCTGGCTGCCAAGACTTGGAACTCCCTCCCCATCCACCTTCGGCTGACCCAGGACCATCTCGCCTTCAGGAAACAACTCAAGACCTGGCTGTTCGAGCAGTAGCATACCCCTCCACCCAAGCGCCTTGAGACCCTGCCGGGTGAGTAGTGCGCTATACAAATGGCATGATTGATTGATTGATCTTGTTATTTTATTTCTTAGAACCAATCCAAGCCTGGTGCAGGTGAGTGAAATAAATGCTTTGCAAAATCTTATGCAATGCTTTACAATTGAAAGCAGGTTCAAATGCAGATGATTGAATTACAGGTAACAATGTTTCGAAATTACTTTTCAGTTACTTTTCAGATTACTATGTACGTTACATTTTAGATTACTTTTCAGATTACTTTTGCTAATCACTGTGATATGCCTAGATATCACACTGATACATCCCCTAGACAAAAGGTAAGTAATACACTTTTAGTACATAGACAGATTTTCAATGTTCCATACAAACTAACTCAACACTTGGAACAATTTTCAAGGAAAAACAGTCAATATATTCATATGGAGAAAAATTAAGTTAAACGGTTTGCGGGTAAGTACTGTTTTGTGGGAGTTGGTATTCTGGGGTTAGAACCAGGGTTCCCATAGGGTCAACGACGCACTCTTGAACACCCTCAGCTGCACTAGAGCAGCAGGGTGCAGAATGCTGAGGCCTAATGTTTTCCAATGGGGGATAGGGGGCCCCCGGTTGGTGGCTGCTGACGAGCAGGCCACAGGGTTGTGGGAGCAAAGCTCCTAGTGTCAGGCTCAGGGCAAAGGTGGATCCCAAAGTACACCCGCAGCGGCAGCTAGGTGCAGGGTGCTGTTATGGCGTTGGGTGCCCCGTTTTCAATGGGGATTCTCCGGTTGCCACAAAGACTTCAGACTCTGGGATGAAGTTCATCTGGAGGTGCACACCGGTTGGAGAGCTAAGTTGAGATACCTGGGGATGCTGGGACACAAGTCTGTTGGGCCACCCAAGGCCATGGGGCTTTGGGTTTTCTTACCAGCTCCAGTCGCAGTCGGGGGATTCTCCAGAATGAGGCTGCAGGCTTCGCTTGGAGTTTCGAGGCAGGTCAGAGATCACCAGATCTCGGGTCAGGATCACCGGGAGACCTCCTCGTGGTGTTGGGCCACTTGAATTCGGGCCGTGGGCATCGGGTGCAGAGTGGTGCATACTTGCGGTTTTGGCTGGGGCCCAGAGTCTTTTGGTGAGCAAATCCAGTGCTCACAGGAGACAAAGTCTTTGGTTTGGAAGGCAGAGTAGGTTCTTCGGGTTTTTGAAGCTGCTGGGTGCAGTACACACCAGGATTTTGCTAGAGCAGGTTCAAGGGGCGGACAGGCCGGTAGGGTTGGGGCCAAGTAAGTGGGCGTCCTCCTCCTCTTAGTTCTAGCACAGCTTCAAAATACTAAATTTAGGGGCGTTACAGGTAAGTGAAGGTTGGGACCAACGGGTCCTTTCTTTGGGGTAGGTACACCCCCTATTGTGCCACCATCCAGCGGGAGGGGGGCATATGCCTCACTCTGGTTGGCTTGGTCCCCCATCTGCAAGGTGGCGGGGACAGATTTTTGTTTCACCTCGCCTCCCCCACCAAAGGAGTGTCAGAACCAGTGGGAGTCAGTTGCTGGTAGCAGCAACGGGCTGGGTTAACTCACAAAGGCTGCAAACCTTTGAAACTTCCCCTTCGTGGACCCTGCCCATCCTAGGGGAGGAGGCTTGGCACCTCGTCCCAGGATGTGCATGTTTTCAGACCCCCGAGAGCAGCAGGCTCTGGACCTAGGGGTCCAGAAACATGTCTGATGGTGGCAGCTGGCAACAGCCACTCAGCCTGGACACTACTATTAGGGCGTTTTTGGGCATCTCTAAGATGCCCTCTGAGTGCATTGTTCATTAAATCCCACACTTGCATCGGTGTGGGTTTAATGTGTTGAGAAGTTTGGTATCAAACTTCTCAGTATTCAGTAAAGCAATTATGGTACTGTGGAGTTCATAATGACAAACTCCAAGCACCATATACTCTTAATGGCACTACTGCACGTACAATGTATAAGAATTTACTTAAACACTGTAGGGGTGCAGGGCTCATGCATCTGTACCCTCACCACTTGTATAGTGCACCCTGCTAGAGGGGTGGCTGACCCTTGCCAGGGCAGTGGGTTGTAGGCATGGCACACAGGGCTGTGTGCCATGTCGACTCTTCACTTTGTTCTGCATCAAAACAAGCAGCCTGCAAAGGCAGTGTGTGTGTGTGACGGTACAGGCCTCTAAGGGTGGCACAATAAGTGCTGCAACCCTTAGAGGCCTTCCATGGCCACAGTGCCCTTGGTGCGTGTAGTACCATTTACAAGGGACTGACCAGTGGCCAAAAAGTGCCAATTGGGTTTTGTTTTTGTGCAGTTTTAGGTAAAGAACATAGGCCCTGTGTACCTGTTTGGCAGGAGCCCAGGGCACACTCAGTCAAAGTACATCAGCAGTTTAGCAAAAAGTGGGGGCAACCATGGAAAAAGAGGGCACTTTCTAAAACCCATCTCCTGGCACGGTCAACCCAGACGGTGAATAAACAAACAGGCAGAGGCACACAGGAAGGTTAAGCAAGAAAATGCATACTTTCTAAAAGTGGCATTTCCAAACACACAATATAAACAACATCGTCACTAAAAGATGTATTTTTTACTAAACTCAATTTCTCTATCTTGTCTCAACGGAAAGTTACACTTGTAAGATGTTACAAGGCAGCTCCCAGTATAACCTAAGGGACAGAGAGCCTTTCAATAGTGAAAAACTAAATGAACAGTATTTCACTATTAGAACGCATGAAGAGAACAAACTGTATTAGATCAGTACATTTCTGGATATGACGATAAATCAAATGGTGGACGACGCTCAAGAAGACAAAAAAAAATAAGTGAGATGGAAAAGTGAATTCAGGGAGACCGACTTTCTGGAATCAAGCATTAAATGCCAATGCACAGCATGTAAATCCAGAAAAGATTCACGTTGCAAAACCTAGGGACATGATCATGCACTGCTATTACAAAGAGCAGTCATCTCGAAACACATGTAGGCTGATTTTGGATGACAGGCTGTTTGGATATTGCACTACATGAATATGATTAAATAGATTCATGAACAAAGGAATCACATACATTTTAGCCACACAAACAAATCTTTAACAAAGAGCAAACAGCATGTTGATGACTAACCAATAACCAAAGGAAACACTAGACTTACAAAAATAAGAAATATTTCCAGAGATCACATTAATTAGGTTAGGTACTGCATGCACATTTTATAAATTCAGTAACTCTCAAACTACATCTTGTTCTCAAAATTTCCTCCAGTGCTAGGGAAATTTTTGGTTAGTCTGCTTTAGTGATGTTTTTCTCAAGTGTATGGTGCTTCAGAGATACAATACATGAAAGCACTAAAGAAGAGTGTTCACAATCCTGCAGAGAGCAAATGGACCCAATCTAACAGACTGCACGAGGCTTGAGCATGCTCATTTTCAACATTTTGCCAACCTTATTTTTCACTCCATGTTAAACTCATCCATGACTAATAGATATCGATGATTTCGCCTAAGCAGCAATTAGGTACCAGCCTTACACTTGCAAACAAAAAAACACGTTCTAGACTCACTTTGTGGATAGGCAGCGGGTTCAAAAGGTGGGGCAGCAGCTCGAGGGTCCTGGTAAAAAACATCAGGCTGCTGGGGTGGGTAGAGCTGGGAACCACGCGGCACCATCTGTAGCTGCTTGCTGACAGACAGAGGGGGCATATCACTAGGAGTCCGAGAGGGCACAGGGTGGGAGTTTGCGGGCAAGGCAGAGATTGACGTCTTAGGGACAGTTTCCAGTCTGCAAAACAAACAAAAAAACACATTATAGCAACTGAACAATTCACAAATGAGAACATGAAAATTAGAAATAGCTTCGGAGACAAACTTGGCAATTCCTATTTAAACACTACAGAGATATATCAAGTAAGCCTTTAAGTGACTCTTCAGAGTATTTGGAAAGGAAGGATTTGCAAGACTAAACACGTTTCAGACACACTGAGTTATAATAAAACATACGGTTTGCAAACTTGAAACAACAAAAATCCATATTTTGCAATAGCCACATTTCCAGGCTTACTGAATCCTTCAGTGTGTAAGTTAAGTGATGTGTGCCACTTTAAATTTTAGTAAGTAAATAAAACAATGCCCCAAGAAACCGCTTGAACCAAAAATAAACGCCTACATGAACCAGTGTTTTGGGCGAAACAAAACTAAGAATCCTACCTGCCCAGCCACCCCCAAAAAAAATTCTGCAGTCCAACAGAAAAAAAGAGTAAAAAAGGGTCTTTAAAAAAATGCACATAAATATTATCCTAAATGAAGGTTGCTCTTTAAAGATGTTAAAATTGTTCAGACAGGCTGAAAGAAGGCTGTTTTTTGCATATGGTCTGCCTCTCACCTCAAAATAGTGGTGAGAGGGTAGGAAGGAGGGGTTGTTAGGGTCAGATGAAATAGAATTTGTAAACAATTGTTTTTCAATGTCTTTTGGCATTTTTTCCTGCCATTCAGTAGGCATTTAATCCTCTACACACTGCGGTCACAACTTACTAGCCAGTGGTAAGGATGCTGTGATTTTTTAAACAAACAGAAATTTAGAAAATAACTTTCTGTTCTATTGAAATGGAACGCACTCTGACATGTTAACTTGTTATCTTTTCAAGTGACAACAAAGGTGACAATTTCCACAGAAGCGAAAGGGTAATTGAGTTTTGGAATGAAACAAATGCTTTAAGTAAAATAAAGACCAAGGAAAGAACTCTCATTACAATAATCATATTTACAGATTTTGCTCATTCGTGTAAATCTGAAAATTGCATGTGGCAATCATAAACAAATTAGAGCTCCAACATTAATTTTTACTGCACTGGCTGAGTTCAAGGAAAGTGAATCTCCCTTTCCCTACAGTCACCTTTTCAATTGTTTATGGTGCATTCATATTGTATTGTTAAGGTGGCGTTTAGCCCATTGTGCCCAAGGTCTGAACAGAAGTGTGCCTAAAGCACATCTGTAACAGTGAAACTTTAGATAATTCTTCAAAGAACCACCTCCCAAGGTTCACATTTACTAATTTCTCCTCCACACAATAGAATTAAACATTCTACAAAAACAATGTGTGAGTCAACACTTAGACCTGATAGACCAAGGAACAATTGTGGATCATTTTTGGTAATACTGCTCCTTTAGGGTTCCTCTTGATAAAAAAGTTTTAAAAAAACGTTTTAAAAAAATGAGCAACCAGTACTATTTTTCCAAGATATTTTAGGAGCCTCAAACAGACAAAACTTAATTCTATCTATGCCCTCCAACTGAAACAAAAAGCGAAACACACATGCAAGCACTAGTAAAGAAGGCAGGAAGAACCGAGGGATGAAAATTAAAATTTTCAGGTAAGCATGGGAATCTGCACATTACTAAACTGTTTTAGTTCAGTGAATACATCTCAACAAGGATAAGCAGCTTTCAGGCAAACAATAAATGTGGAGCCCCAACACCCTATTCATGTGCCAGCTCTTATAACAATACTTCCTCACGATTCAATATATAACAATGTGGCAAAGGATTTACAAAAATGCGTACAGGTCAGGAGGGGACCCGGGGGCACTGGTGCTCAGGTGGTCCATCTTCCCTTGCTTCAAGTTGGATTCGTAGCCAGAGTCTGTTCCCCGTGAGATGAGCTGCGTCACTGCGCTCCCTCCCGACACAATGCCATTTGGCAGGCCTGAAGGCTTCCGGCTGGGCATGTCCACCGACCCTTCGTCAGACAGCAGGGGTCCAGAGGGTAGGCCCACTTCATTCAGCTGGCCCAGGGAGGCACTCAGGGGTCTTCTGGGAACCAGACGCTTGTTCATTTTACGGAATCTGGCGGCAGACAAACAAAACGACAGTCAGCTCCTCCAAAGGCGAACGGCACGCTTATCTGCCGGCGAGCAGGTGTCTCTCTCCGGCGAGAACCTATTTTAAGAATTGAGAGGTGGTGTAGCACACTGCCTAATGTGTGCATGTGTGCATGTGTGCATGTGTGTGTGTGCGCGCATGTGCACGTGAGACAGCAAGCTAGAGAAACACACAATCCAAACAATACTTGGCTTATAATTAACTGAGCCTGTACACGCAAACCACAGATAAAGCCACATAAGTATTCGGTAAGGTGTAGGCACTTTGGAAGAGAAGCCTCTTTTAATCACACAGATTTAAAAGTAACAGAAAAAAAGTAAACTTTTTCATATCGCTCAAGGAACCATTTCTTAAAAGTCTGAAGGAGCAGTAGTACCAAAAATATCACAACAAAAATTGTTGATCTCTTGACCTACTCATTTTACTTTGTCACACATTTTTTTGTTAAACAAATTATAATTTTCTATTGCACTGAAGAAAGAATTTGCTGTTACAAGGTTAACAGGGTTGTTGCATGACTTTTTTTGAGATATTTATTTAAGATTAATGTCTCTGGCAGCTAAACCACCCCCCCACCCCCAAATACAACTCCAAATATTACTACATCTGCAAAGGTGGCATTGGCTATAATACAGCTTTCAGGTAATTAATATTCAACCGCTCCTTAATAATGTCACGAAATGTAGAACAGAAATCGGTATGTGAATATTTTAGGCTTTGTCATTCTGAATTTGACTGAATTGGTTATTTTTTCCCCCATAAAACGACTACTGTTTTGTTGTTCAAATAAATAAAGAACTGCTATTTACAGTGCTAGTGAAGATTTCTTTTTTTATAAATGAAGGGGATGGAGATTTGTTAAACGTAAAACTCAACCAATCCTAGTTCTCTCACTTCATTATCGGCTAATGGAGGAATTTGTCTCTTTTTGTGATATATTAATAAGTTGATATACTGTGTAAAGACTCCAGGGGTTCCCTTACGTGTGGACAGGGGCTTGCTATGTAATCCCAGTGCTCTTTTAGGGAGTAGTGTGGTCAAGCAGACTTAGGCTGAACATAGAGGAGTGCCATACATTTATAAACTATACACAGATTAATAAATGACACCACGACTCAAGAAGGTGACCCACACCAATTTATAAAAAATACCAAGTACCTTTATATATGATTCGGCATCAGAAAAGTTGTTCAGGTAAGTAGGTTTTTAAATTTAAATTCTTTTCACTTTAAAAAGTGAACAGTACAATTTCGGAACTCTGCAATTTTTTCCTAAGGAAGGAAGAAAAAGTTCTGCAAACAGATTGTACATCAACTTATAGGACAAATCTTCAGGAGTTAAAGTGAGTATTGGACAAGGTCCAAGGCAGCACCAACAGTACACCACCTGCAGCACAAGGGCGGAAGGGTGCAAATCAGTGTTGGGAGGCCAATGCGTTTCAATAGGAATCAGTCACTGTAAAAGAAGCTAGAAAGCCAGTTGGGCTGAACCAACAAGTGGGCTCAGGTTTTGTGATTTTCAGGGACTTACCTTTGGGGCGACTGGTGCAGAGGTGTCCTTAGGCGTCAGGTTTTTCCTTACCGAAGCAGACACAGTTGAGGAGGCCTGCCTGAAGAGACTGCAGGCAATGTCAGGGAATCCAGGAGGGGTGAAACCACAATGGGCTCGAGCTCTGGAGGGCTGGGGAACTTTGTTGGCACCGGTGGCCACAGTACAAGTCTCCTTTCTCTAAAAAGGTATAATTGTTCCCGTGAATTGGCAAAACCTTTAGCAACCTCTGTAAATCCCTAGAGAATGATGCCCCTGGTTCCTAAGGGCAGGAGCACAAATTGTGTCACCTGAAGGGACCCCACTCACACCAAGGGCTGCTATCACAGACTGAGTGTCTAGGTGCAGACAAAAGTGAAAACCCGACATGTCACACATCCCTGTGTACCATGTTCCCTAACACTGCATGTAATATTTGTAAGTCATCCCTACAGCAGGCCTGACAGCCTTAAGGCAGGGGTGCTGACTATTCTGGTCCAGGGAGGATCTGGCTTGGCAGTTGGGGCTGGACTGTTCCCATGAGGCACAGGGTCAAGACTGATTTGCATATGGCCAGGTCTAACTGGGGTGGGTTGGTGAGCAAAAGAATGATGGATTTAACCCAGATCTCTTGACTGAGGTGAATGTTTTGATTTGTTCTGCATTCCGTCCATCAATTTTGTGTCTTTTGACTATTAAATGTGAGGGCATACCTGCAGGAGCAGATATGCCCCTGTGCTGGTCAGTCCTATTACTGCCAGTACAAGTGAACGGGCAAGGCATTTTTAAACATGTGCTGGACACTGGTGAAAACGAGTTCCCCAACTACATGATGGCTTCAATGAAAATAGGGATGTTTGGTATCAAAAATCAAATATTGGTAAACCCACACTGATCAAGTAATAGGGAGCAGATATATTTTTGCTACACCCAAGTTTACCACGTGTTACACTCACTCCTTCCAAAGGGTTCCTCCCCTCCAGTGTCCTCCCCATTAGAGAATAGACTACTAGACGGTCATCTCCCTGAGAAAACCATCTCTCATATATCAAAAATGAATATGCAATATGGAGGACCCCCTATTAGGTCTCCAAAATAAATGGGTGACAGAGGGCATATAAATGGACGATTAGGAGTGGTGAGACGCAGTGTCTTCCCCCATAATGGTAGCTATCTCAGCACGGATCAGGCTAGTGCAGCTTAAAATCCTGCATAGGACATATATTACGGGACCTAGTTTGGTACAGATGGGATAGAGTGAGCGAAGGGGATTGTCGGAGAGGATGTGGACAGCCAGGCACCTTTATGCACATCATATGGGACTGCGAGCATATCCAGACATATTGGAGGGAAGTACACAGGGTTATGAGTGCCGTGCTCAAAACGGTTATTCACCCGGAGGCACGCCAATGTCTCCTAAACTTATGGGAGCCTACTGATTTAAATGCACACCAGATACAATGGGTCACTTTAGGGTCGATGATAGCAGAAATAAGTATTGCTCAGGCCTGGGAAGCAGCAACGCCACCCACAGTTGGGACCTGGGAAGCAAATCTAGACTGGTGCATGTTCCGGGAAAAGACAGTCTATGTGGTCCGTGGCTGCCCCAAAAAATGGTCACGAATTTGGAGTGTCAGGAAATCATATTGTGGAGATATATGCCCTGAGATATTTGCCCTCCCCCTCTAAATTGTGAAGTGGATGACCTACCCTCCCCATGATTTATCCCAATGATGTAGACTGTAAATGATGATTGTATTAGTCTGTCTAGCCTACAATGATTTTGACTGTATTGTATGACTTGCTATATGTCGATGACTGTTGAATAAAAAGATTTATAAAAAATAAGTTATACGGAGCAGAAGAGGGAAAAATAATCGGGTAGTCCTCCACTCACAAATCACTATAAACAACCTAAGACATGATTATACAGGAATCCATACAATCTTTATAAAAGGGCTGGCATTGGGGGGTATCCACCACTACCCAACAGCTGGTCGACACACTTTACCAGTCTTTATCCAATCCTACGAACCCGCAATCTTTTAATATGTTTTCTTAAATGCTGGTGTGTCAGTCAACTCATTCCCAATATACCCTTAACTAAGAAAGGTGCATACAAAAACACAACAAAAAGTGTGTGAAGGTGAGAAAGTCCCTCATGGGTGCAACACCAGAGGAGCTACTGGTAGGTTCTCACCAGCTTGCCCACGTTTCTCATCATTGGTAACTTTCTCACTTATAAGTGTCCAGTAAAAAGATAAGAGGTGAAAATAATGGTGTGTATATCAACAAACGCAAAGACACCGTAATGTGCAAGAGAAAGAAAATATCTCCATAAAATGGAGTTCAAACTCACATAAATGGCGTTGCAATTTTATTCAGAACCTTGAGTTTTCTCAAAATTAAAAACAAACTGCAGGTTTCAGACCAATTCAAGATAGGCCAACATGATTCATTGCCTTTCCTATGTTGTGGCAATTTCGTTAGGGCTTCGAGGTCAAGAGTCACCTCACTGGACTCCTGTTGGGTAGAGGTGAAACTCACACTGTCAGTGTTGGAATTCCCAATACATGCACCCAGAGGTAACCTTAAAGGTGTCCCCTAAAAACCAACCAGCTTCTGGTGTGCTAGCCAACTGGTTTCTGCCAGCCTGCCACCCGAGAGATTGTTCTGACCACCTATGGTGAGAGCCTCGGCTCTCAGAAGACCCAGAAAAAAGCTTGTCCGGGAAGAGGGTGTAACACCCTTCCCACAGGATAACCTGCAGATTAGCCTTTCTTGGATAGCAAGCCTCCAAGGGCTGCTGCCTTTCAAATGCTAATATGGCTCCCCATAACACGAGAGGAAGCAGACCCCTTTGTCCAGAGCCAGATAGGATTCTGGACAGGTGGGAAAGTTATCTAGTGAAGTAGGTGTGCTACCTCCAGGCTAGTACAACCCCTAAAGTGGGCTAATGTGAGGTAGACACAATTTTTCAGCAGTAGCCATCCATGTGATGGCATACTTAGGAATTTTAGGACAGGGTTATGCCATCTTCCTATATGAAGTGGTCATATAGGGGGCGTAGTGACCCCAAAGGTCAGTAGCCCATTGGCTACTACCCTACACTCCCCTAAAGCCCCTAAAGTCATTATTTAGGGAAGCCCCTGACACCAGATCCTGACGGCCTGACACAGAAGAGACGCAAAAGCAAAGAGTAGAGATGCAGCTGGCCTGGTACCAACACTGCTGGCCTGTCTGTATTCCTTGTCAAAAACTGTGCCAAAGACAACTCGTCCTGCAGCTGTTGACTCCAGAAACTTGGGAGGACTGCCTGCCTTTGATAAAGACCCAAGACCTCCCATGAACAGAGGACCAGTTCTCCTGCATTCTGCAGAAACTCTGACACAAGGACTCCGAGCCCTCTGGAACCGCCAAAATCCAACACCTGAAGCCACCACAGCCCTGTCACCCCCAGCAAGAGTTGAAGTGGGCCAACTGTGTCAACAAGGTCCTCTAGCCCTCCAGAGCTAGACTCCATCTTGATTTCACCCATCGAGGACCTTCAGACATTGCCTACAACCTACTGCAACTGCTCCCGGTAAATAAACCGGACGCCTAAAACTACCTCTGCATCCGTTGCCCCCATGCTGTGAAGAAGAGGACCAAAGGTGTCCCTACGCCCCTGACAATCGAAAGGCCTGAGCCCCCCTGTTGGCTCAGCCAGAGCCTGCAGCCTCTTTTTGCAGTGACCGATCTCCAGAGAAAACCTCTGGTCTCCAGATGTTGTTTTGTACCCTGCACCTAGCCACCCTCATGTCGCTGGTGGTGTGTTGTTGGTGCTGCTTTGGTCTTTGCCCATCACTCACTTTAACACCTGAAGATTGGTCCTATAGCACAAGTTACTTACCTTCAGTAACGATATATCTATAAGAAACAGTAGTTCGTGTTCGATTCCTTACCTTGGAATATCCCCAGGCGTCAGGCTGGATCCGGAAAGTTTTCATCAGCAGTACCCTTGCGTGTCGGTAGGCATCGTCTGCGGCTCCGCGTC
The DNA here is from genome assembly GCF_964261635.1 of Lissotriton helveticus. NCBI lineage: Eukaryota > Metazoa > Chordata > Amphibia > Caudata > Salamandridae > Lissotriton > Lissotriton helveticus. The sequence goes on from NC_136057.1 coordinate 1,863,454,446, forward strand.
CATCGTCGGCATTGTGATCACCGGGATAACATGGTCTGAGTACTTAGCGCGCTGACGTCAGTTCTGTACATAGCTTTCCGCGCCAGGAACGCAGAGCCAAGATAGAAACCGACACTGGTGCCATGAAACTAGGGCCCTCAAAGGGATGAACCTTTACCCTAGATATCAGTTCGCAGAACGGGGAGGATGGGTGGGGCGGTAAGGAATCTAACACTAACTACTGTTTCTTAATGATATATCGTTACCGAAGGTAAGTAACTTGTGCATCTGAAAGAAACAGGTTAGTCTTAAGATCACTTACCTTTGAATAGATACCCCAGCAATACCAACACCGGTGGTGGGTCTGCAAACCAAGATCACACCAGAAAGTCCTGGAGAACAGAAGAAAAAGCCATCTCTCCGGACTTGGCTGTCCAGGCAGTAGAGCCTAGCAAACGTGTGCAGCGAGGCCCAAGTAGCTGCCCGACAGATGTCCTGCAAGGGGACTCCCCGACCCAGGGCAGTAGTAGCCACGGTGGCCAGAGTGAAATGGGCGCGCAGCCCCACAGGAGGCTCCTTTTTCGCCAAGGAATAACAGACCTTGATGCACAAAACAACCCACCGAGAGATGGTCCGCTTGTGCACCACCTTCCCTCATTAGGGCCCACTTAACCAACTAAGAGCTGGTCATCCACCCGGAACTGGCGTGTGCGGTCTAGATAGAAGGAGAACGCACGTTTTGGGTCAAGACAGTGGAGCATCTCTTCCTCTTTCGAGGGATGCGGAGGCGGAAAGAATGTGGGCATGGTGATGGACTGCCCGATATGAAAGGCTGTGACCACCTTGGGCAGGAAAGAAGGACGAGTCCTCAGAACAACTTTGTCCGGATGGATAGACAGGAAAGGAGGTTTAGAAGATAGAGCCTGGAGCTCACTCATTCTCCTGGCAGACGTGATGGCAACCAAGAATGCAGTCTTAAGAGTCAGAAGACGAAGAGGACAGTTATGAAGTGGCTCAAAGGGAGCGCACATCAGATAAGTCAGTACAAGGTTCAAGTCCCACTGAGGCATCACGAAGGGAACAGGAGCAAACATGTGTGTGATTCCTTTCAAGAATCTACTTACAATAGGGGACTTGAAAAGAGAAGGCTGATCAGGAAGCCTTAAGAAGGCTGAAATGGCCGAGTGGTAGCCTTTGATAGTGCCCAGAGCAGAGCCCTGCTGGGAAAGAGAAAGAAGGAAGAGGAGAACCTCTGAAAGGGGGGCAGAGAGTGGATCCACAGCCTTTGCTGTGCACCATGCCAAAAATTAGTTCCACCTGCAGGCGTATACCGATTTTGTGGAGGGACGCCTGGCTGCCAGAATCACATCACAGACTTCAGGAGGCAAATCAAATGGCCTCAACTGCCGCCGCTCAATCTCCACGCATGTAGGTAAAGACTGGACAGGTTCGGGTGGAGGACCGTCCCCTGCTGCTGCGACAGACAGTCCTCCTGAAGAGGGAGACAAATCGGGGGATCGACTGACATGCTGAGTAGCTCGGGATACCAGTATCTTCGTGCCCAGTCCGGAGCCACAAGGATGACTTGGGCCCGGTCTCGCCTGATCTTCTTCAGCACTCTGGGCATAAGTGGTATAGGCAGAAAGGCATACAACAGCCCGCAGCTCCACTCGCGACGAAAAGCGTCTCCGAGCGAGTGCCGCACCGGAAATTCCAACGCGCAGAACTGATGACATTGCACGTTCTCTTCGGCTGAGTTCGTCCACCCTGGCGTTCAGGGAACCTGCCAGGTGTTGAACCACCAGGGTGACGCTCTGGTGTTCTAGCCATGTCCAGAGGCGAGGAGCCTCCTGACAAAGGGTCTACAACCCCACCCCACCCTGTTTGTTGCAGTACCACATGGCAGTGGTGTTGTCCGTGAACACCTGCACTACCCTTCCCCGGACAGAGGGAAGGAATGCCTTCAGTGCAAGTCGGATCGCCCGCAGCTCCAGAAGGTTGTTATGGAGTCGGGACTCCGCCGGAGACCAGAGGCCTCTGATCTCCGCCTCTCCCATGTGCCCCCCATCCCCGGAGGGACGCATCCGTCACTACTACGTGCTCAGGTTGGGGTAGGGAGAGGGATCTGCCGCTGACCCAATCGTGGTCCATGAACCGCCACTGGAACTGACCCTCAGTGCCCTACGAGAGACAGGACGTGGTCGGAAAGGTTGACCTGATGCTGTGCCCACTGAAACTTCAGGTCCTACTGCAGAGCCCGCATCCGCCACCTAGCATGATGCACCAGAAGGATGCAGGAGGCAATCAGCCCCAGGAGCCGCAGCGTCAACCTAACCGAAACTCGGGATAAAGGCTGAAAGATCCGAATCAGAGACTGAATATCCCAAACCTGCTGTTTGGGGGGATAAACCCGAGTCCAGAACCGCTCCGATGAAAAGGAGCTTCTGAGAGGGGCACAGGTGTGACTTTGGCACGTTGATGGAGAACCCCAGCGAGTGCAGGAGGTCGGCCGTAGTCTGGAGGTGGGAGAAGACTGTCTGGGGCGAGCCCACCTTCAACAACCAGTTGTCGAGATAGGGGAAGACTGAAAACCCTTATCTGCGCAGATGAGATGTGACCACCGCCATCACTTTCGTGAACACCCGAGGGGCGCAGGTAAGGCCGAAGGGGAGCATGGTAAACTGAAAGTGCTTGTGGCCTACCGTGAACCGCAGGTAGCGCCGGTGGGCCGGCAGGAAGGGCATGTGGAAATAAGCGTCCTGCAAGTTCAACAATACCATCCAGTTTCCGGGGTCTAGGGCAGCAACGACCTGAGCTAAAGTCAGCATCTTGAACTTCTCCTTCCAGAGGAAGACGCTGATGCCCCGGAGGTCCAAGATAGGGCGTGGGCCCCTTTTGCCCTTCTTGGGTACCAGAAAGTAGTGGGAGTAGCAACCACGTTTTACTTCTGGCCCAGGGACGCGCCCTTTGGCCAAGAGGGCCATAACTTCCTCCTGCAGAAGTTGAAAGTGATCCCCCGACATGCAGTGGCACTGCGGTGGCGTGGCTGGAGGGGTCGCCTCGAAGGGGAGGGAGTAGCCCCTTCGGACGATTTGCAGCACCCACCTGTCCGACGTGATGGAGCGCCAGTGGAGGAGGTGATGGCGGACCCTGCCCCACCCTGGCGTCGAATGGGCCTGAAAGCTCGGACTAGGAAGGCTTTGAGGCGGATGCTGCGAGAGCTGTGTGGACTTACCTTGCCGTTGCCCCCGGCACCGCCATGGTGGTTACCACGTCCGCGGACGCGTTGAGGCTGGTTATGCGGCCTGTGGCTGGCAGGACGTTTGGGGGTGCCCCTTCCTTGGCCACGAAAGGGGCAAAAAGCAGAAGTTTGCTGGCGCTGGCCCGACAGGCCCAAGGACTTGGCCGTAGCCCTGGAGTCCTTGAAACGCTCAAGCGCACTGTCTGCTTTGTCGCCAAAGAGGCGACAGCCATCAAAGGGCATGTCCATGAGCGTGGCCTGGACATCGCCGAGGAATTGGCGGACCTCAGCCAGGCGTGGCGGCGAACCGCCACCGTCGTGGAAATCCACACCTGATGGAGGGCTTGGGCGAGCCGGGACCGGGCCTCCTCCGGGCACTGGGGCAGCACGTCCGCAACCCTGTCCCACAAAGAGTGGGCATAAACAGTTTCTTCCCAAACTGATCAAACCTTTTGGATTCCCGATCTGGGGGAGCCGTCGGGAATGCGGTCTGGGACGTAGAACCCTGGATCTCCAGGCTCTCGGGGTGGGGTGCACGGACAGAAAGCTAGGGTCACCCGGAGCCGGGCGGTGGCGTCGGGCCACATTCCAATCCACAGGGGGCTTGGACCAGGTGCCCATCAGAACGTCCGTGAGGGCCTCATTGAACAGCAGTAGAGGCTCAGAGGAGCTTAATGGCGGCTGAAGCACCTCAGTGAGGCGGTTAGTCGTCACGGCCGCAGTAGGGAGTTCAAGAGCCAAGGCCTTGGCTACCCTGCGCAACACCACACCATACGTAACACCCTCCATCGTAGTTACGGAGGGAGGAGAGATGAATCCAGTGTCCAAACTACTGGCCTCCCCTAGCTCATCTGCCCAGTCCTAGCTCAACTGGCACTGCTGTGCCAGTGGGTCCTCAGACCCCTCCCAGTCCTCCCCTTCATCCCCGTGACGGAGCCGGGTCGTAGATGAAGGTCTCACCCATCGACGCCGGAGACGGCAACGAGCGGCGGTGTTCCGACGCCAGACCCGGACTGAAACTGGGGCAGACGTCGTCTGAGGACGGCGCCGGGAGTGACACCATGGGGGTCGGCGACAGCAGAAGAGTTGTACGGTCAACTGGCGTCGACCGGGATCCAGGCACGGATCCCGCGGGGGCGTCGGGACCGAAGTCGATGATGGGGCCGAAGCACCCGGCCCGCCAAGGCCCCAAGTTGGGTCTGCGGGGCCCGAAGTCACGCCGGCAGGCCACAACGGAGGGAAGTGAGTCCTCATGGTAATGAGGAAATCACGAATCTCCTCCGGCGTCGCTCAGACGGAGCCACGTGGGCGGTGTCGCCCGAACCCTCAGCCACGTCGCGCGAGGGGAGTCTGAAGAGCGATGTCGCCTCTTCAACTTCTTCTTGGAGTGCCTCAACTTACCGGAGTCCTTGGAGCCTGACGAGTGCTGGCGATGACTCGACGAGTGACTACTGCGGCTCCGCGATCGGTCCCTCGACTTCCTCCTCGACCAGGACCTCGAGCAGCGCGGAGACGACTGCCGGATCTAGAGTAGCTTGCGGGACCGCTCCCACCTAGCTTTCGAAGTCAAGGCCCGGCAGTCGGGGCACGACTTGTCGTCGTGGGTCGGCCCCGATGCAGTAGAGACACAGATGTTATGTTATGTTATTAAAGTATTTATTGAGCGCACTATCACTGATTAGTTTCTTGGCGCTGAGGTCAACAGTAACAGACATGGGTGAGAGGTGGAGAGTTTATTAAAATGCTTGTCTGAAAAGCCAGGTCTTCAACGTTGTCCGGAAAGAGAGAAGATCTTGGTGGGGATCGTCACCGACATCAGGCGGTGACAGGTTTCGCATGGCTTGAAGCCAGGCATTCCTAAGGCACCAGGAGTCGAATGACTAAGAGTACTGCTCTTCTCGGATCTGTGCTAGCTGGCGCGGAAAAAATAACGGACGTAAGCACGCGAGGGCGGCGTCTAAGTACTCCGCCGACCTCATCCCGGTGATCACGACGCCGAAAGCGGAGCCGCAGACGACAACTACCGACGCTCAAGGGTACTACTAACAAAAACTTTCCGGATCCCGCATGATGGCTGGGGATATTCTAAAGTAAGGAATCTAACACTAACCTGTTTCTTTCAGATAGCCGTTGTACTGTTTGCAGAACTTGTTCTTTCGTCCATAGGATAACATTGCAAAACTCAAAAACTGCACTTTATCCACTTTTTGAACTGAAAAGAATTTATATTTAAAAACGTACTTACCTGAACGATTTTTCAAGGATGCCTATATATAATAAATAAAAAATCATGCACTTGTCTTAAATTGATACAAAGGACAATAATAGGATGGAATATTTACATTTGAGACTCTGTTTTTAAGGTTTGCGCCGAAACAGACAGTATCTTTGCACTGTTACTGCACAAAAGTTCCCTTATTTTGAAAGTGGTAAAATGGCCGCTGCATTAGCAGGCAACTTGATTAGATTTTAATGGTCCTTTTACACTGTTTGCTACCATACCTGTGTATTTGTAGAAGCGTTCAATGGCAGCACAAACATCGTTATATTTATGTTCTTGTCTGAGGACTCCTCCTCAAGGCTTGTTGTTTCAAAACAGGCGTCTTCTATATTACCTGTGGGGGGTTGTTCGAACCCTGGGACATATGAAACTGGGCTCTAATTAGGTTAATGTTTTTGACCCAGGGTCCTGCCTGACCTACTGTATTCATGTTGTCATTTTGGCGTATGAGGCTCAATAAAAATTATTTTGACCCAAAAATGTTTTATGTCAGTCAGTTAAGCAACTGGTGCTCATGTACAGTGCTCTGATACCTTCGGGTCTAGTTCAAGCTACAGAAAACTGCAAAAAAAAAAAAAAGAATTTTTAATTAGAAAGAAGCTACGTTCCTAGGAGGCACTTTTTTGTGGAGCACATAAGGCAGCCCAACTTAAGAGTGTGACTTACCTGGTGGTACAACAAGCTTACTTGCATAGCTAATTTCCTGCCAGTCCTGGTGCCAAATATGTCTGAGGACAGGGGATGGTATCACCAAGGTTTGGGGGAATCCGGGATGGCATATCAAATGCAGCAGATGTCACTAATTGTACGCGGCAGTTTCGTGGTGCTCACAATCATCTGGACCCATCTCAACATGGATTCCAGAGCAGCTACAGCATCAAATCGGCATAGATCACTGTGAAAGATTCTATTCGCTGCCAGGCAGACTAGGAAGGTGCAGCTAGAGTGGCCATGCTTTATGTGTGCGCAGCCGTCGATATGATCTTCATCTCGTTTGATGCAAAGATGGTGCGGGTTGTTGGATCTTTTCTAGGGAATAGGACCCAAACTGTCATCTGGGGGGACTATAGGGCTAAACTCTTCCAGCTCTCTTGTGGAGTTCCGCAGGGATACTCTCTCAGTCCCACTTTGTTTAATCTTTATATGGCACCACTGGCAAAACTGGTGCAATATTTTGGATTTCAGGTGCTGTCCTACGCTGGCGACATCCAAATTATTGTCTATATATCTGACAATTTGCCACTGGTGGCAGACTAGTTTAAGTCTTGCATGATGGAAATCAATACCTGGATGAGGGAGAACTTGTTAAAACGTAACACTGAGAAGACCAAGATTATGATTTTTAAGGTGTACAACTCTGTGTGGTCTGAGCTCTTGTGGCCTGAGACTTGCAATCCTTTACCTATCCCGGTAACCCCCGCAAAAAAAAAATTTTAAATTAAAAATTAAAAAATTAAAAATTGCCGAGTGATTTTGGTAACTCCCTTACCTTCAACTCGGGTCAACAAAACGATAAGCTCCTGCTTTTTCATTATTAAGATTCTGGAGAAAAGTTTTCCCCTTCCTTTCTGGGGCCCTAAGAGTTTATCATCATAGCCCTCATCAAAACCCGCCTCGATTCCTGCAACGCTCTATATTTAAATGTTAACCAGTACTCTCAAACTGCAAGTCATCCAAAATTCAGCAGCACGGGTAGTCCTGGATGTCCCCAAACACCTCTATGTTAGGGAGGGATTACAGTCACTCCACTGGTTACCCGTGAGTAAGAGGGTGATCTTCAAAGCACTACGTATGGTCTATAAGGTTCTGTACCAGTAGGGCCCAGGGTACCAGAGAACCGCTTTCAACTGGTAGTAGCCAAAAAAAACTGCTTAGATCTGCAGTGACCATTCCCAGGTACTGGAAGACTAGTTATGGCGGCTGTGCTTTTTCTGTGGCACGGGCCATGCAATGGAACACTATCAATTCATATTGCGAGCCTGAATTCCTATTCTGGGTTGCGCAAGCATCTAAAAAGCTAGTTATTTTCTTGTCCATATGATGCTCTTTCCATCTTTCCCTGGCTGCTTCCTTGACCAGTGCCAGCGCTTCGATGCCTTTTTGGCTTAACGTGATCTATAAATTTAAAAATACAAAGGCTTTGAAGCCTCGGGCTTGGTATGCAGATTCACAAGCCATCCTCCTGGAGGAAGTGTAAAAACCTCCTGCCAGAGTAGGCACTGTTTCTGACCTCTGAATGTGAGGCACTCAACTCACCTACAGGAATTCAGAAACTGGTCTGTGGTGGCATGCTGGATGATATCCATCAGCCAGCACACTAATAGGCTGGTAGTTTTTTAGGGGGCACTTCTTAGGTTCCCTCTGGGTGCATATCTTAACAAATCCACTACTGGCATCAGTAAGGATTTATTAAGTCAAGGTGTTTGATACTAAATACAATGGGTTTCAGTGAAGCCATCATCTAGCTGGGGATCTTGTACTGACCAGTGGCAAGTATATATACTTAAGATGGCTTCCACGTTCACTTGTACTATCTGGCAATTTTTTTATTTTGTCATTTTGTTGTGTTACAATGAATGCAAAATCATTAAGCTCACTGTCATATCAATCTCAATATACTGTACACAAATATATCTGTGAAACAAACAAGAGATAAACGCCCTTTCTAGTCCTTACCTTGGCCAATCTGTCCTGTACATGCCCCGTCCACCCAAACCATACAACTTGCCGGAAGGGCATTTCGAGCGCCATCATTTGGGCCCCATCATGGTTCAACACATTCAGGAAATTCAGATAAAATCAAAAACTTCAAAAATCACATACCCCATGAACTTCCCACCCTCACCTTTATCCAACCCCTGTAGGACCAAGTCCATGATCCAGTTGTGTATTCGACATCGAAGCAGTGATAGCCACATAAGTCCTGAGGGGGCCCCAAATATCCTTTTGACGTGAAGTGAGAGGAAGTGTGGAAGCACATGTCTCGCTGTTCATGCTACAATATGTTAGGCTCATTAACCAAGCGCGTACATTGGGAACCAGCTTCCCACCCCAGTGAATGGCAATCTTCCGATTGGCCAGGAGAAAGCCAATATGGCAATCTACCGCTTGGCCAGGAGAAAGCCAATAGCGGCGAATCTCCAAACTCCTTTGGGGAAGTTGACTACGTACCCATAAGCGCAATCTCGGGCAGCGGGGATAGAGTTCGATTAATCATGAGGCCTAATGTGTGGTGTATCGCATGGCCTGTAGTTTGGGGGCAAGTCCAGGTTAAATGTGCAAAATCTGTGTGTGGAGCTTTACACTTCAAGCAGTGATGTGATCAGGAGGGATCCATTCTATGTGAGTGAGCTGGAGTAATATTCGCCCTACACAAACATTAAAAATGTAAGAGCTTATGGCAACTGTTTAATTATATGTCGGATGTAACCACACAGCAGTTTTCCCATTGATCATCCGTAATGGGGTGTCCCAAATCTGATTCCCAAGCCTCCCGAATCTTATGATCGTTAACATGCACTAAGGATGAGCAAGTTCTATTTAATCTGGAAATCAGGTATACGCCGGTGTCTGCGTCGATAATAGTGGTGAGTGGAGCAAAGGAGTTAGCTTCAAGAGGAAAACTAGGAAAGAGGGCACGCAGTGCTGAAAGGACCCTGTTTACTACAAAGCGCTCCATGAAGGTGGCCGATCAAAATAGAGTGTCTTCCGCCAATGAGAAAATGTGGCTCCCCGGAAAAAGATCGCCAAATTTTACAATATCATATGCAGCCAGTGTACGCCTAGCACTTCACCCATTATTGGGAGCCAGCAGAGAATAGGGAGCAGCAGATACTATCTGGCAATTTAATTACACAGCACACAGGTATATCTGCTCATGCAGATATGTCCGCACGTGTAAAATAATGCATTCTGCCTTAGAGCTAGAAGGCCTGCTGTAGGGGTGGCTTACATATATTGCATGCAGGGTCTTTGGGCATGGAACACAGGGTGTGCATCATGTTGTGTTTTCACATTTTCTGCATCATTTCACTCAGCCTGAAACGGCAGTCTGCATACGTTTGGTGGTCGGTCCCTTAGGGTGGCACAATACATGCTGCAGCTCTTAGAGTCCCTTCTTAGTACCAATGCCCTAGGTACCATTTACTTGAGAACCACAGAGGTGCTAAAAGACCTGACAATCGATGAACAATTGAGCAGTTAGCTTATTTTAGGGAAAGAGCCCTAGAGTCCTGGTTACCAGGAACCCAGTACACTTCAGTCAGAATTTTATCAAATACCAGGCAAAAGAGGGGGATTCAAAAAGGGAAACCTTTCTAAATTCTGTAATTATCACTAATGAGATCTATTTAGCTGCAAAACCAAGCACTGGATATTGCTGCCTTTATAGCTATTGCTGATATTTTAAACACTTTACATCTTTACAGCAGAGTGACATCTTTGCACAGCCACTACAGTGACAGACCAAAGGTGTGGGATCCATTCTTAAGTAAAATGGGCCCTGCTCCAATCAGGTATTTTTCCTCATCACTTGTGGTGCTGCATCTTTAGATGTGGCCAGAGTGAGTACTGAGGTATCTGCGTCTGTGGCTATCACAGGGATGCGCGTTTGGATGAGCCACTAATCATGAAATCATTAATACAGCTATGTTATCGAATAAGATCTTCCTCAATTAGAGTTTTGTTGATGATGTTGGAATACAAACCCCAGTTCAAAATAGGTCAAAGGACAACACACCACACCACTTTGCTCACATTGAACACAACATCAATGATACTCTTGGACGTTCGGTAGTAGGAGTAAGCAATACTATACAAAATTATGTTGAAGCTAGAGACAATACCAGGCAATAACTAAAATGGCATTAAGAGACAGCTGAAATGAAATACATTGTTCTTTCGGTTCTAGACATTTAGCCAACTTGCTCATTTGCGAGAATAATATAATTCAACAAGGCCACAACTGTCACAACAGACTAAGACGGAGAGTCCTAGAGATAAGGGTAGGGATAATTTTTTTGAAGGCATTGTACTTGTAGTTTAGAGGGGCATGCAACAAGTTTCCTCCACAACTCTAATACCTATAGCACCTCTGTAAGTCCCTAATAAATGGTACCCCTGGTACCTAGAGCATGGGTACTAAAGAGGGTCACTAAGGGCTGCAGCTTAAATTGTGCCACCCTAAAGGACACTACCAAACTCATGCAAACTGCCCTTGCAGGTTGGGTGAAAAGGTGCAGATAAATGTAAAAACACCACATGGCACACATCCTGTGTGCCATGCCCATAGACACTGCATGTAATATATGCAAGTCAGACCTATAGCAGGCCTCAAAGCCCTAAGGCAAGGTGTGTTATAGTACATCCGAGGACATAGCTGCATGAGCATGCTAAATAGTACAAATGAACAGGAAAGCAACCTTAAGTATATGTACTGGGCACTGGTTAGTACGAGTTCCCCAGTTAATTTATGGCTTCACCGAAACCTATAGTGTTTGCTATCAAACACCTTGTCTTAAATCCATACTGTAGGAAGCTGGCTTGATATATAGTGAACAAAAACAAGGTATGATGTAGAGAGTACAGACAAACCCTATTGGTATACAGAGGCACAAGTAACAAACTCATATGCTCTCTTTTGTGGTAGCGCGGTGTAGGAAAGTGCCCATTTTTGACATGATCACCCCAACTTTCTGCCTGGTACATGATGCAATTTTGCCATAAGTGAACTGGCTTCCTGCTATCCAGGTCCCCAGTGTCAGATCTAATTTCCTAAAAACTGTACAATTGTTCCCCCAAATAACCATTACTTTTGCACCCCTGCAAGTCCCTAGTGAATGGTACTTCGAGTATCCCGGGCATAAGTACTAAAGAGGGGCCCTAAGTGCTGCAGCACATATTGTGCCACCCTAGTGGACCCCTCACCTAACTCATACAGATTACCACTGAGCCACGCTGTGGGTTCCACAGACTGGCTCCCCCAGTCCTAGCTGACAGCCATTTTTCCCCAGGAACGCTCCCCAATGAAACCAACAGGGCACCGGATGCCCCAGAGCGTACCAAGGTGACCTGTTGGTGCGGCCCTGGACCTTGACCCATACGTACCTTAACTCCAGAAGATTGGTCCTGTAAGTCTCTGCTAAGTTTTCGTATGCAATATATGTATTTTACCCCCGTAGGATAACATTACCACATTAGAGACAATACAATTATATTTACCGGTTATCTTCAAACCTGCTATTTAAAAAATACTTACCCAATACGAAGTTCTTGATGTCGAAAATGATATAAAAACATGTGTAATTGTTCTATATAGGTGTGGATCTCCATATTGAGCGTGTATGTGCATCATTTACGGACTGTCAATTTGAACAAATGTCTAATACTCCCCCTTGATAAGCCTAAGGCTGCTCAACCACATTACCACAAAAAGAGCACCTTGGGATTGTGACAGCAAAGCCCCGTCAACTCACAGGGAATACCTGGACTCGTCATCATATACCTCTTTTCGGTATATTATATAAAGAGCGAGCTTCCTGCATAACATAACGTGTATTTGTAAAGGACACGTTCCGTTTCCCCCCCCCCAAAAAAAGGGGCATCTTGGAGCTGAATCACAGATGTTTGGTGTGAGGCTGAGTGGACCTGCTGGGATTTGAACCTGTGACCATGAGGAGGAACGCAGGCCTCTACAGTGAATGCATTAGTCTCCAGACTCGGTGGTGCAGCGGAGGCGAGGTAAAAGACGTGACATTTGCTGTACCTAAGAGATTCCACTAAGGAATCCAAAATGGTCTTTAGTTTACACCTGTTTGTTTTTTTCGAATTAGAATTTTTTCAAAATTCTTTAAAATAACTTTTAGTGCCTTGTGTAAGACCTCCACTCCAAACTGTCTAAAAACATAAAAGTAGTTAGGCCTTTAAAAAAAATTCGATTTTTTTTACTTTAGCTTTGTTTTAAACGCATGTCTGAAACAGAGGGTACTAGTCAGGCGCTCGACCAGTCTCCCTGCAAGAAACGTAACAAGCATTTGCAATGCAATAGGTCTCATTTGCAAGAGTTTAAGTTATTGGCATTGTAAATAATGATGCCTTTTATTTATGTTTTAAAAACCAACACATAAAAAAAGGTATTGTCATTTACAATGCCAAGAGCTCAAACTGTTGCAAATGCGAGACCTATTGCATTGCAAATGCTTGTTAATTCAGTTTTGTCCACCTCAGAACCACCCCCCAGAATTCAAAGTGAAATGTGAAGTTCACACACAGATCAATCCTGAACCCACCTGCAATTCTGTCAGGCGTAATTCGGCGTCCACCTTTCACGTCATGTAACAGATTTGTATAGTGTTAAATGCCAACAAGTACCCTAAATCGCTTCTGCAAGAGCCTTTCCAGTTGTCCTTCAGAAAAAAAACGTCATAAATGCAAGTACCATAGTCCATAGTCATATATGGAAAATCTCCGTAAGTCTCTCTCATTCTTCAGCTCAAAGTTTAAAAACATACATTTTAAATGTTAAACTGTAGATTATCAGATTTTGACCACCACTCCAGTTGTCCAAGATTTCAGATTCCTACTCTTGACAGTACTGTATTACAGTTTGTCCTTCTGAGGCTGTGACCGTTTGCAGCCAGCAGGTGGCAATCTAGTAACACCCGACAGCAACTAGTAGAGCCCTACGAGGGGAGAGGAGATGTGCACGCGTACGGAGTGCACATCTCGTGTCCGTGCACGTGCACATTGAAATTTATCACAGCAAAGCCTGACACCAGGGCTCCTCTGTCTGCGTGGCTAAGAATTAAACAAGCCTGAAAGCGTCCTGCGCAAAAGTTAAAACGCGCCAGCCCTACGCAGGGACAGAAGATGTGCACGCATACGGAGTGTGCATCTCCTGTCCGTACACGTGCATATCTCCTGTCCCCCTTCGCCAAGCAAACCGACAACAATAGGTCTCGCCAAGGCGAGCAGCGCATGCGCTCGGACGCTAGGCGAGACCTAAAAAGGGCCTCTACACAGCAGGGAATTGTGCCATGGAAACTAGATCTACTAAAGCCCATCTTCCGACTCAACTTGCTAAGGGAAATTCAAATGACCCAGAGGAAACAGACACCAGTAATGATATGCCCTTGGCCTCCCAGCACGAAGCTGGCTCTCTATATAGTATATTGCAACAAAAAGAGAGATAGGGTAGTGGGATACTCTCGCACCCCAGTGTTAATCTCATAAACAAATCAAGAGTATTCCAAGGAAGGATTGGAGACCATCAATATGGAGCAAGAAACGACTTCACTTAAGGCGTTTTATGTTGAAAGAAAGCCCTCACTCACCACCTAGTGATGACATGCTTCATCATCGGGCCCCACAGAGGGAATCTAGCATCCCCTCTGTGTGCTGCGACGCCAGAACTACTGCGGAGCGGGTAGTGGGTAAGGACAGTGATGTGCAAAGAATATTAAGTGAGTGATGTGAGGTTTAAAATCAGTCTGTAGTGTATCACAACAATTTTATTAGGATCACTAAGGACTTTATCAATAAAATGATGTGTCGGAAATGCGTCCACAATTATTCAAGTGGTAGTTTCCTTAAGTCAGTCGACATGTTTCAGCCACGAAACGGTGTGAATTTACCTGGCATTCTTCAGGACTTGGTGTGAATAAACCCTGGCGGCATGGACTCGCTAAGGTCCACCCTAACCTAGGGACGTGAAAGTGAAAAATAAATAGTGAAAAAAGTGCAAAAAATTAGAAAGAAAAACTGTCTTTCTAATAACTCCTGGTTTAGGAGGCTTCCGATTTTAGGGTTTTCTGCACTTTGATAGTGTGATAGATGGTGTGCATCTATCACACTATCAAAGTGCAGAAAACCCTAAAATCGGAAGCCTCCTAAACCAGGAGTTATTAGAAAGACAGTTTTTCTTTCTAATTTTTTGCACTTTTTTCACTATTTATTTTTCACTTTCACGTCCCTAGGTTAGGGTGGACCTTAGCGAGTCCATGCCGCCAGGGTTTATTCACACCAAGTCCTGAAGAATGCCAGGTAAATTCACACCGTTTCGTGGCTGAAACATGTCGACTGACTTAAGGAAACTACCACTTGAATAATTGTGGACGCATTTCCGACACATCATTTTATTGATAAAGTCCTTAGTGATCCTAATAAAATTGTTGTGATACACTACAGACTGATTTTAAACCTCACATCACTCACTTAATATTCTTTGCACATCACTGTCCTTACCCACTACCCGCTCCGCAGTAGTTCTGGCGTCGCAGCACACAGAGGGGATGCTAGATTCCCTCTGTGGGGCCCGATGATGAAGCATGTCATCACTAGGTGGTGAGTGAGGGCTTTCTTTCAACATAAAACGCCTTAAGTGAAGTCGTTTCTTGCTCCATATTGATGGTCTCCAATCCTTCCTTGGAATTCTCTATATAGTATACCAAAGTAAGGTACAGAGTGAACAGAGTCCAGTGGACCCCCGGGGTATACGAGAAGCAAAAGTAGATATCTTACTTTTCTGTGCTAGTGTGGTTGAGCAGCCAGGCTTACGAGATTGTAGTGTTAAGCATTTGTTGTACACACTCAGACAAAAAATTATGTCTCGCTCGCTCAAAGACTTATTCCAGACCAACTGCTTGTTTAAAAAGTTGTTACTTTTCTATTTTTAATACTGGAACCAAAATTGACTCGGTAGCAGGTAAGTGATACTTTAAATACAATGATACTTTTCAAGATATTGTGAACTGGTTTGTAGGAGAATACAAATTATTTAGCAGTCAAGAAAATGGGCTGAAAGCGCTGCAAAATACTTGTGATTACTTAAGGTTACTTTGTTGTTATTACTTTTCTACTTTTGCACAAAACAAACCACACAGTTTGGGTATTGTAATATATTATGAAGCAGGCTAACTCTAAGCTACTTTTGTAGCAGTACAAAACAGGTTTAACAGAACATTTTTCAGAGACAAACCTACCATACAATCCAATGGAGACAAGCATTGGCATAGCCAATAGGTCTCACCTTTGGGACCTTATAAGTGTTTAGCCATGCAACATTCAGATACCAGCGTGGCTTTTGCTGTTTTTTTCTTTCTTCCTTTATTGGTACGTGATTTACAGTGTCTTTGTATTTGGGTTTATTAAGAAATAATTATTGAGCTCTGAAATATATGTGACCCCTGATTATGGAGTCTATGTCAGACTTTTCTTAGTGGTCCTGGCCCATTTATAACCTGACTCCTACCTTTTTTGCTGCTTGCTGTACATGATGGCCACAAGCCTTGCCGCCGCTTTGACGGTTGCTCGCAGCATAAGTTACATGTTTTAGCCTATCCGGCCTGTAAAACATTGGGCAGGCTTTCTCTCCTTCCAATAGCAGGGAGGGAGTCTATGACGGTGAAGAAGGATATTTTTCCAACTTTCGAATATATATCATGTTGTCCTACAAAACTGACAGGCAGCTGCCTTAATTATTTCTACTCTTAAAAAGTGTATTTTACCTAAATTATTTTCTCTTGCCTTGTGACAGCCATAAACATGATTTTATAACTACTGAAATTTATAAGTAACAAAAAAGTGAATCCAGAAATAGATTTCAAAACCTCAAACATTTTAGTCTATTAGAACATCAGTGTGGTTTTAATATTGTTAAACTTTATCCAGCAGATGATAATGTAGAACTAACATACACTTCTACTCTGTACAAAGAAGCAGATACAGTTATGTAGCTAGGCCTGGAAGTCCTTGTGCTCTGCTCCTAGCTACAAAGACCCTTCGTACAAATAAAAATAACAAGCATTAGAATAGCCAATAGGTCTCGCCTTTGGGACCTTATAAGTGTTTAGCCATGCAACAGTTGATGTTGTTGCACCAAGGATATAGTGCTGCATACTTAATACTTGTAGGGTCCCAAAACCGAGACCTATTGGCTATGCCAATGCTTGTTTTAAATAAGAGTAGCAGTTAACAGTGGCTAAACAAGGGATCTCTAACGAGTTACTGGTGGCTCTTGAGCACCCTACAAGTAGCTCTCAGCAGTGAAGGCAACCCCATATAGCTCATTCAGAGGATATGTGCTGATTAAAGAAGGCAGCACATGTCCTCTCAAGACCCTTAGAGGAGAAGGCAGACAAACCAAGAAAGGGTCTCCTGATAACATTCAAATACACAATGTGCTTGACTATGGGGCTGCCACATGACCATCTGTCTCCACTCTCAATGTAGCAATAGCAAAAGGAGTTTAGCCAGATTGTAATCCCTGCTCTCTCAGTCACAATCTGTGTGAACAGGAAAAAAAAAAGTGTCAGCAGTAACAAGTGAAGACTCAAAGTGTTGGACTGGAGTCAGAGTGAAAATGTGAGAGCTGTGCATGATCAGCCCAGGAGCTGAAGAGAGCAAAAATGTCAGCAGCCCTACATGCCAAGAACAGATGCATACTGGTAAGTAGCATATTCCGTTCGAGGCATGTGGGCTGCTGAATTTATATCTATGCATAGAATAGATAGTAGTACCCTCCTTAGCGGCGGTTGCCCGTGCCAGCTGCAGAACCCCAAAAAAATAGTTCTGAGAACAGCCTGACCTACAGCAGCTTGCTGTTTTGAGTGTACATCCAAGCAGTAGTGTTTGGTGAATGTGTGTATGGTGGTCCATGTGGCTGCTCTACATATGTCCTCTAGAGGGATGTTACCTAGGAAAGCCATGGATGCCCCCAACTTGCGTGTGGAATGCGCTCTTGGGGGAACTGTTAACGTGCGTTTAGCCTTTTGATAACAGATTTGGATGCATTTAACAATCCATCTGGCTATGCCCGATTTAGAAATTGGGTTGCCCTTGTGCTGTGGAGAGAAGGCAACGAACAGTTGTTTAGTTTTCCTGAAATCCTTAGTCCTGTCTATGTAATACAGGAGAGCCCTTTTGACATCTAGTGTGTGCAGTGCTCTGTCTGACACTGAATCAGGATTTGGGAAGAATACAGGTAGTTCAATAGTTTGGTTGATGTGGAACTGTGACACTACCTTGGGCATGAATTTAGGGTTGGTGCGCAGCACAACCCTATTAGCATGTATCTGAATGAAAGGCTCCTGAATAGTGAGGGCTTGCAGCTCGCTAACTCGTAGTAGAGACGTAATTGCCACCAGAAAAGCCACTTTCCATGTGAGAAATTGTATCTCACAAGAGTGAAGAGGTTCAAATGGTGGGCCCATGAGCCTGGTGAGGACTATGTTGAGGTTCCAGACAGGCAAAGGCGGGTGTCTTGGAGGAATGACCCTTTTCAGTCCCTCCATAAAAGCTTTAATGGCAGGCTCCTTGAAAAGGGACAGGTGCTGTCTATTTTGTAGATAAGCCGCCAATGCAGCTAAATGTATCCTAATGGAACTATACGCTAGATTACACCTGTATAGGTGCAGCAAGTAACATATGATGTTTTGCGTGGAAGCGTCAAGTGGATTTATGTTATTATTGGAACACCCTTCCATTTCGTCGCGTAGCAGGCCCTGGTGGTAGGTCGCCTAGCCTCCTTTATGATGTCCATGCAGTCAGTAGGCAGGTCTAGGTAGCCAAACTCTATGACCTCAGGAGCCATATTGCAAGGCTCAACTGCTGCGGATCTGGGTGCTGAATGTCTCCATGGCTCTGAGTGAGGAGACTGGGTGTGAGTCTGAGGCGCTGGTGGGGAACCACGGAAAGTTCTAGGAACGTGGTGCACCATGCCTGCCTTGCCCACGTTGGAGCAACCAGGATGAGCGTCATGGAGTGTTGCCTCAGTTTGCGTGCCACTAGCGGTATGAGTGGTGCTGGAGGATAGGCGTACGCAAATCTGTTCGACCAGTTCATCCATATCGCATTGCCCTGAGACTGCGGGTGTGGGAATCTGGCGGCGAAGGTGCGGCATTTTGCGTTTTCGTGTGTGGCGAATAGGTCTATCTCTGGATGACCCCACCGCTGGAAATATGGTTGGAGCACCGAGGGGTGTATCTCCCACTCGTGCATCTGATGGCTGTGTCTGCTGAGCAGGTCCGCCATCTGGTTGTCCCTGCCTGGGAGGTGTTCCGCCATGAGGAAGATGTTCCTCTGAATGGCCCACTTCCACATGCACTGTGCTAGGTGTGACAATTGTGGAGAGTGAGTCCCTCCCTGCTTCTGGATGTAATACATCGCGGTCATGTTGTCCGTCCGGATCAGCACCACTTTGTTGCAGAGATGCAACTTAAATGCCTTCATCGCCATGAAGATTGCCATCAGTTCCAGTAGGTTGATGTGCATCTTCTGCTGTTGCGGTGTCCATAGACCCTGCACTGTATAACGAGGACATGCGCCCCCCAGCCCTGGAGAGATGCGTCCGTCGTCAGCATTATCTGTGGTACAGGCTCCTGGAATGGTCGTCCCCTGTAAAGGTTTTGTGTGTTCCACCAATGCAGAGAGTTGTATGCACGACCGGTCACCAACACTAGGTCTTTTAGCTGTCCTTGAGCCAGGTTCCACTGGCGTGCCAAACATTCCTGAAGCGGACGCATGTGCAGCCTCGCATGAGGGACTATAAAGATGCAAGAGGCCATCATGCCTATTAGTTGCATGAACACCTGCGCTGGGAGTGAGCGTTGTGGTTTGAATTTTTGAATCAACACTCGCATGCTGTTGACCCTCGCTGAGTTTGGTTGCGCTGTGGCAGCGAGCGTGTTTATTTCCGCACCTAGGTACTGCGGTACATGTGCCGGTTGAAGATGGGACTTCTGGTAATTGAGCGAAAATCCCAGACTGTGTAGGAGCTGGATTGTGCGCGACATGTGGTTGGCACACTGCTGGGCTGACTTTGCTGGCACAAGCCAGTCGTCCAGATACGGATAGACATGGATGTGTTGCCTCCGAAGATGCGCGGCCACTGTCGCTAAGCACTTTGTAAACACTCTGGGGGCTGTAGTGACCCCAAAAGGCAGGACCTTGAACTGGTAATGCTGGTTGTTGATGGTGAACCTGAGATATTTTCTGTGACTGGGGTGAATGGGAATGTGGAAATAGGCATCCTTCAGATCTAGGGTTGCCAGGAAGTCACCCCTGACTGAGCAACGGGAGAACTTGCTGTAACGTGAGCATGTGAAAGTGTTCTGACAGGATGTATTGGTTTAGAGGTCTTAGGTCCTTAATGGGCCTGAGAGACCCGTCCTTTTTTAGGATTTAGAAGTACAGCGAATACACTCCTGTTCCCTGTTCTAAAGGCACGAGTTCTATGGCCCCTTTTTGCAGCATGGATATGACTTCGTGCTGCAATAAGTGCATGTGCTCGGCGGACATAGGACGGTGCCTTGGGGGAATGTTGGGTGGAATGGAGGTTAGTTCTAGACAATAACCGTGTTGTATAAGTTGTCTCACCCACCTGTCCGTGGTAATGCTTTCCCAGACTGGCAGGAACTGCTGGAGTCTCCCCCCGACCGGTGACATATGGTCTGGGGGCAGTGACAAGACGCCCCTGCTTGTTAGTGGCGGAGGATCTGGCATTATTATTTCCCCGTCCTCTGCCCTTGGCGCTGTTTCCACGGTATCCACCCCTATTGTTCTTGTTATAGGTGGTTTGTGTGCCTCCCTTGGTGTACTGTGCTTGTTGCGACGCTTGTCCTCTTGAAGCTCCTCTGTTACCGGAGCGACGAAAGGAACCACCCCTGAACTGCTGAGACTGCAGAGCTCCCATGGATTTCGCAGTTTCAGTGTCCTTCTTAATCTTTTCAAGAGTGGTGTCTACCTCTGGACCAAACAGGAAGTCAGGGTTTACTGGCTGATTGAGCAGTGTAGTTTGGATTTCCGACTTAAACCCAGAGATGCGGAGCCAGGCATGCCTCCGGAGCATAACGCTAGTGTTTATGGCCCTTGCTGCTGTGTCGGCTGCATCCAACGCACACTTAATGGACGCGTTGGAGATCAACTTCCCCTCCTGAATAAGCATTTCTGCTCCCTCCTTATAAGCATCTGGCAGGTGTTGCATTAGCTGCTCTAACGTGTAATAGTGTGCCCTCTCATATCTTGCTAACAGGGCTTGGGTATTGGAGATTTGAGCTGCAACACGTTTCCCAGAGGCCTCTAAGATCTTGGATTCTTTGTCCGGAGGAGGAGCATCACCCGTTGTCTGAGAGTTCGCTCTTCTGCGAGCATTAGCCACCACTAAGGAGTCCAGTGGGAGTTAGCCTTTGATGTAGGTAGGGTCCACGGGCGCAGGCCTGTACTTCCTTTCAATTCGTGGGTTCACCACCCTTGCTTTAGTGGGCTCTTTAAAAATGTCATTGGCATGTTTGAGCACACCTTTAAGCATAGGCAGAGTCTTTATAGACCTCCCAGATGTGGAGAATGTATCAAAAAGAAAGTCTTCCTCCACGGGGTCAGCGTGCATATCCACGTCATGGTTAAGTGTCGCTCTCTTAATTAGTGAGTTGAACGCAGCAGTATCTTCAGTAGGCGAAGGCTTGATAGCATATGAAAGAGTATCCGGGGTGGTTTGTGGATCAGCAGGGCCCACAGTGTCAGCCCACGGCTGTGACTCATCTTGATCAGTGTCAATGGGATAGTTAAACTGGTCCTCATTGTCCCCTCCTTCCACATCCTCAGTGACATTTGTGGGAGAGTAGGCATAGTCCTGATCATAGGATTGCATAGGCTCAAACAGAATAGGAGAGGTGGTAGAGTCTCTTTTTTTCTTTAGTGGTATCCTATAATGTTCCATAGGCGTTTCAGGCCTGATCTTACGCTTGTAAACTGTGAGTCGACCGGAGTCAGAATCGATGTAAAATTCGGACTGGTTGTCGTGTGACGGTGGCTTGAACACAACATCGTCTGTCCGAGGCTGAGTGGTTGCGACAACCGACGTCGACTTGGAAGAGTCGGTAGCCTGTGTATGTGGAACAGTTTTAGGCCGAGCCATTGGAGGGAGTACGAACTTTATTGGCGCTGTGAGCAGCGGTGACGGACTGACCTTCTTCGATGGAGGCGCTGTCGTCGAGTCGACCGACTTAGACGGTTCAGTGCGTTTGAGGCCTTGCATCAAGTCGATCCGTTGGTGCGCCGCAGGAACGCCCTTGTGCTTCGACGCGGAAGGGTCTTTCGATCCTACTTTTGGCTTCGGGTCGAAGGCCTTGACCCACAGTGGCTTCTTCAACTTCAGATCGATGGTCTTCTGGGCCTCGAGTCCTTCGGAAGAGCTGCCATCTTTGGAGCCGGAAGTCGACGGGAGCGTGACGTGCTTTACCGTAGACACAGGCGTAGTCGATCCGATCTTCGGTTCGACGCCCCCCTTCGACCCCGAGGGGTCGACCGCACGTTTAGACTTGGAAGGTTCCAAAGTCATCGAGCCGATGGCTGTTTTAACCAGTGTCGCTTTCTGTTTCGATTTCTCCACTGAGAGTGGTCGATCGACCGATGGCTCTTTGGAAATGTCCTTAGTCAGGCCTTGAAGCGGGACTAGAGAACGGTGTTGAAGATCTTGGCTAAGGCCTTCCGGCGATGCCTCGACCTGAGCCGTGGAAGAGTCTTTATGGGCCCCCGCTACTGCGGTTGGGCCTAGATCCTCGCTCGAGTCGTCGTCGACGGCTCCGATAGGTTGTACGTCGTCTCCTACCTCGACGATGTCTTCATCATGGACGTAGAGTTCTTCTTCATCCTCGTTGTAGGTGGCGTCCGGCTCCGATGCGGGATCCGAGTGCTCCGGATCGTCTTGTACATGTTCTTCGTTGTCACTACCGAAGATGTTTTCTGGGTCAGGCGCCGATTCACGCGCTGACTGTCGTGCTGCGCGTCGAAGACGGAGAGTTTTCTTCGACCTGAACTTTGTGCAGGCCATGCAGCTGGCCTCGTCGTGGTCCGGTGAGAGACATTTGTTGCACACCGGGTGCACGTCGATGTGGGGATATTTCGAGTTGCAGACGGGGCAGCGCTTGAACGGGCTCCGTTCCATCGTCGATCGTCGAGGGCCTTTGGTGTCGAAAGGCAGAAAGTCTCTCGAAGTGTAGTTCGAAGAACTGGAAAGGTGAAAGGCACCGAACGAAAGACAATACCGACGCCCCTAAGGCCTTTTGGCCTCGAAAAGAGTAACTAGTATAGATTCCGAACGCGAGTTAAGAAGTACATCCGAACCCAATGGAGGAAAAAAACAATCTGAGCATGGAGAGGATGCCCATGCGCACTGTAGTCCAGGGGAGGAGCCACCTATCTCGTGATACTTCGAAGACTCTTCCAGGACAACAATGTGCAATCATCCGGACCCAACACTAGGCGGCGATCTATGCATAGATATAAATTCAGCAGCCCACATGCCTCGAACGTATATGTTAACCCATTAGGGGTTCACCTCTTGCATAACTGTATCCGTTCAAAGAATAACAGAGGTGATTAAATAATAATGACCATTCCGGAGGAATAATGGGCATTCTTGGACTAGGTGTGGCACACTCAAACTTCAGACATTAGGAACACGCCAGGCCTAATTTTCAGGCATACTTGTTATGATAGTGGCCACTCATCGCAGTATAATGGCCATTACAGGCATACTATGGGCATCATGATGTCCAGCCTTGGAATAATGGTGGGCACTATTGGTATACAACATGCACCCACAGTGTTAGGATTTAGAAGCCATGGCCTTGGACTGTACTGCAAAGGCAAGTGTAGCAGAATCATTCTGTGCGAGGCATTTGTACACCCGAGGACGGCAAGCCAACGTTTTAGGGACTGCACTTCATAAAAGTTAAAACTGACACTTTGAAAAAGAAAAAAAAGTCTTCTCCTGGAAAAGGGTTTTCTCCTGAAAATGTTTTTTCATTTGGAATATGTACTTTGCTTGTCCCCACCAAGGGAAATTGCATTGGATAAAAAAATGTGCATTTTCCATATATTTTCCAGAAACTAATAGTCTGGCGAAAATAAAAGGTAGTGTTTGCTAAATACATTTGAAGCGCTTCGTCACCTGAACAGCTTGAGTGGTTACTGCTGATAATACTGATAGCTAGATTAACGTTAAAAGATGCTACTATTTTACAACCCTTAAATTTGCTATTCATGCTAGAGGATTTTTCTTGAGCAGTAGCAGCTCGCACTATAGAAAAGGTTGGAGACCCACTGGCTATATAGACTGCAGATGCACATAGTTGGCTATAGCAAAATTATTTTATGAGTCCATCTTCTATCAACTTTAGCACTGGGACCAGCTGTACTAGGCTTACTCCGAAATTTGATTTTAACTACTGTACTTTTGAGTGTGTGAAAGCAGTAATATGTTTGAACTGTTTGCTAAATAGGCAGAAGAAAAGTGAGCAAAAGCGGACTGTCCACCTTAAAGGACATTGTTGAGAGGCTTGGCAATCAGTTGTAACAAATTACATCAAAAGTGTTGCCTTTCATTTAGGTTGGTAGTGGGAGACTAGGCCTGAAATTTAAAAGGACCAACAGATCCCTACATTTATCAGCCCATGGTGAGCATGTAGAATCAAAATGAATATTAAGGTCTCCAAGTATTGCTAAGTGTGTCAGAACTACTAGCTGTTGGCTGAAGTGGGTCTACTAACTAAAATTATAGAAGACCCTGCAGATTTTCTATTTTGTTCGAGGAGTCTCAAGGTCAGATGTTTAACACGATCTCAGTCACACACTTCAAAGAATTTTCGCCAACAACGCCACACCTATGTATTTTGTAAGCTGCCAGAGACTAATAAAAAAGGTGAACCCCCTCAATAGGTTTTTCAGTAATATGCTGGATTATTTTTACACAGGAGCCACACAACGTTGCCTTTGTGTCTCTGTGCAAGCTGAAGTCTCTGCCAGAAGAAGGTACATTATTCTGAAATCACCTATCTTCAAAATGGGAAGCGTTAAAAAAAGGGGTTTGCTTATTTTTTGCTTTTCTTAAAATAAGGAGAGTATAGTAAAACAGCAAGTAGCAACTGAGGACGACAGCGAACCCACCACCATACCAACCACCTTCCCCATGGGTGAAAAAAAATTCAAACTGCTCCCCACATGCAGACAAAACCACTTTAGACATGCTGTGAACAACAACAACAACTGAAATATTGACAAGTTACACTTTGTAAATGGTGTCTGAGAGCCCTTGAAAGCATTTATGCATTCATATGTAAATTATAAGGCTAAGAAAGGTCCTTTGATTGCAACCTTTCCCATGATACTCGGAAGCGTACAAAAATGCCTGCATTGCAATTCGTAATACGATCTGAATTTTCAAATTTAAAGTCACAATTCTCATTGCACAAGAGTATTGCAATTCGCAATACTCACGTGCATCGAAGATTGTGACTTTACATTTGAAAAGTCAGTTACGCTAGTTTAGCAAAAAGATTTTTTTGCAACCGACCCCAGGAGTTCACACTTCACTCACAACCTTGCCTCCTTTCTTTCTAGCAGAATGGGAGACCAGACCCAGCTCCCATCAACATTGTGACCCGTCACATAAACAAAGTAAGTCCTACATCTTCTGTGTGAAATTAGAAACACCACTCACGTCAAGAACCCTCCTTCTGACCAAATGTAATAAAGACCCAAAAAGACCTTTGTAATACCCCAACGCTTTTTTTTTTTAACACTATTTGTTGTTTTTTGTAAAAATATTTTTTGTGCCCCAGGAGCAAGAGAGTGATTTACAGTAAACAGAGAGGACAAAATATCAATAACTGAAGGATGATAACTCAAACAGATAACAGCAGGACAACAAGCATTGGTAAAGTAAGCCGTTTTGACCTCTGTTCAACATCCTATTGGATTTGCCAAGGCTTGTTTTTATACCAGGGTTCTACTGCACACAAAAGCGTCTATAAAAGAATGCTATCGAAAAATATCTTGCTTTCTTTTCTGTAGCATTTCACAAGACGAGCACGAGAACTGACTTTGCATTTGAAAAGATGCTTAAGCTAGCTTAGCAAAAGCAAATATTTTTTGCAACAGACTTCAGGAGTTCACACTTCTCTCACAATCTTGCAAACTTTCTTTCTAGCAGTAGGGGAGATAAGACCCAGCTCTCATCAAACTGGGGAACCCCTACATAAACAAAGTAAGTCCTACATCTTCTGTTTGAAATTAGTAACATCACACATGTCGAAAACCCTCCTTCCTACCAAATGACCTACCTACCTCTTGTGACCTAAAAAGACTGTTGTAATACCCCAACGCCTTTTTAAAGAAAGCACTACTTATTTGTTGTTTTTCGTAAAAGGATTTAAGCGCTTTACAGTAAACAAAGAAGACATGTCAATAACTGTGAAGCAAAATAAAGAGTTTTTGACCTTTGTACAATATCCTATGGAATGTGCCAATGCTTGTTTTTGTACAGAGGTTCTAGTGCAGAAAAATATCTTGGTTTCTTTTCCGTAGCATTTCTAGATGCCACGAGGTCTGCACAGCCACCTGCAGACTCTAAAGTAGTCCATTTTGCTTTACAATTCAGTCAGAAGTACCTGCACAAACAGCTAATACAACAGTAAATGAGACTGAAATACTGCTATGGCCTGAGACAAGGCAAAACTGACAGTGTCCGAAACCCGTGGCTGAAGGTTTCAAATAAAAGAAGCCAAGGGCTAAAGAAGACTGACCCAAAGTGCCTTAACCGCATGCGTGCGGCGGCTTTTTTCGCGCTGCGCGGCTTTTTTTAAAAAGCTGCGTTACACGACGAGCTCAGCTCGTCATCAGCGTGCGAGCGGCACAACTCATGACGAGCTCAGCTCGTCATGAGCAGGAAAGGGGTTAATCAAGCTTCCCCAAGATTCAGTTCAGCACTCGAGGTGCCCCATCACCAGACTAGGGTGGCCAGATGCAGCATGCAAGGGTGCCAAAATTAGCCAATGGGGCTAAGGGGTACCTCGGTTGGTGGCTGCTCATGGGCGGGCCAGGTGGTTTTGGGAGGCAAGCTCCTGGGGTTAAAGTAAGGGCAAAGGGGGTCCCAGGTTAGCACCAAGTTCATACCATCACGGCGCAGAGGCAGCCCAGTGCAGAGTACTTATGCGGTGTCGGGAGCTCAATGCGTTCCCAAGGAGGTAGCCTAGCCGAGGAAAAAAAACTGCAGGCTGGAGTCAGAAAACTGGAAGAAGGGAACCAAAGGATGAAGTTAGAGAGTTGCTGGACACTGTCGGCCGGGGACCTCACGATTCAGGGGCTGTGGGTGCAGGGGTGTCTTTTCGTGTCTGGTTCTTATCACCATTTCTTGGGTCAGTTCTTTTTTCATGGTGTACTAACCTATAGGAACCAGGACGTAAGGTGCAAAACTCTATTATACGGTCAATACTCGTCCAGGGAGGCGGGAGGGTTGTTTATGACTTTGATGAGTATACCCCTGGAAGAGAACTAGGATTACAGGATAAGTAACGAATCCTTCTCATCCAGGGGATACTCATCAATAGTCATAAGCACTGAAGAGAACAGCAAGCCCATACCCACTTTCCCGTGGACGAGCAACAACATAAGTAAAGCAAATATAAAATTTTATGGATGAATTATCCAAACAGATTTCTTAGTGTAGCTTGCCCAAATTGAGCATCCGCCTGGGTGTCAGAGTCCAAACAGTAATGGTGAGTGAAAGTGTGTACAAATCGCCATATGGCCACTTTACAAATCTCTGCAATTGGTATATTTCTAAGGAGGCCTTTCCCCTGGTAGAATGAGGCTTAGGTTTGCCCGGGAGGGACGTATTGGCTAGTCGGTAAGACAAAGAGACAAGAAAATATCCACCTAGAGATGGACCGTTTGGAAGTTGCACAACCAGTATTTATGGAATCGTAGTTTACAAACAGGCAGTCTGATTTTCTCAACGCCTTGGTTTTGTCCAAGTAGAATTTCAGGACCCTCTGAAGGTCTAGTGAATGAAGGGACCTATACGGAGCGTTCAAGGGCTAGGAAAAAAAAGTAGGCAGGGTGATGGCCTGATTAATATGGAAATCCGAGACCACTTTGGGTAGAAAACTTGGATGGGTTCTAAGAACCACTCTGTTCGCATGAAAAATGGTATAAGGCTTTTTACTGCACAAAGCCTGAATTTTACTCACTCTGCGAGCAGAGATTATGGCCACTAAGAAAGCAGTCTTCCACGACAAATGCTGTAGAGAGGCTCTGTGAATAGGTTCAAATGGAGCACCCATCAATCTAGCAAGAACTATGTTAAGCTCCCAAAGTGGAGACAGAGCTCTGTTCAGTAGGTAGACCTTTTTCAACCCCTCAAGAAAATCCTTAACCACAAGAATTTGAAAAAAGAAAACCTGCATAAGAGACTTTTCGCATGCTGTGATAGCTGCTAGATGGACCTTTATGGAGGAAAATTGAAGGCCAAATTTGGCCAGGTACAGCAAATATGGTTAAATCACCTCTTCATGACACAGAACGAGATAATGACCATTGTCTATGCACCATAAGTAAAATCGCTTCCATTTCAAAGCATAAGATTTTCTGGTGGAAGGTCTTCTGGCTTCTTTAAGTACGTTCATATAGTCAAGAGACAAGTCAAAGTGCCTGTTTTGAAGGACTTCAGGAGCCATGCCGTCAATCGTGGAGATTACAGGTTGGGGTGGAACGCCTTCCCCTCCTTCTTAGCTAGTAAGTCTGGTCTGCATGGTAACCTCCTGTGCGGGATCTCTGATAATTAAAGAAGGTCCGGGTACCACCACTGACGAGGCCATTCTAGTGCTATCAGTATCATTCTGATCTTGGTCCTGTAGAACTTGTTGATCAAAATGGGTATCAATGGAATTGGTGGAAAAGCGTAAACTAATGTCTGAGAACATTTTATCAAAAGCGCATTTGCCGTGACCCTGGTTAGTGAAACCTGGATGCGAAGACGGGGCATTTTGCGTCTCCCGCGTCTGCAAACAGGTCGATGTCTGGCACTCCCCACTGGTGGAAAATGTCTTGTGCGATATCGTTGTTTAGTACCCCGTTGTGAGCTTCGACGAAGTTCCGACTTAGGTCGTCTGCCTGGCTGTTGAGAGTTCTGGGAGATGAAGTGCCACAATGGTAAGATTTCTTGTGAGAAGCCACTTCCAGATGGTCTGAGACTCCAGAGAGAGATGTCTCAAATGGGATCCCCGTTTGTTCAGATAATGCATAGTTGTGGTATTGTCTGTTTAACCCAACACGGAACGTGAATGGAAGGAATGGAACAGTGATTAGAGTGCTAGGTATACCGCTCTCAGTTGTAAGCGGTTGATGCGATACCCTTGTTCTGTATCTGACCAGACTCCTTGAACCTGAAGAGAATCCATATGAGCCCCCCAACCTTGGAAGGAAGCATATGTGACGTATGTATGTATAAATAGGCAGGTCCTGGTGAAAAGGAACTCCCTTCATCAGATGTGATCACTTCATCCACCATCTGATGGAATCCTTGGCCAACTGGAGGAGAAACACACACTCCTCCCTGCGACCTGATATCTGCGTCCACTGGTCCTCCAGAGATTGCTGCAGAGGACGCATGTGTAGTCTGGCGTTTGGCACGATGAAGATGCATGATGCCATTGAGCCTAGCAGTGATGACACCTGTCTGATTGTGGGATGCTGAGAAAGGAGAAGATTGCAGCATTTTACGCAGATTGAGTATAACCTCTCCTCTGAAGGACCCACGCTTGCCCTTGCGGCATGCAGAGAAGCACCCAGGTAGTGGATCTTTTGGATTGGGTTGAGTATCGACTTTTTGTAGTGGACTTGTAGACCCAGATTGCTCAGCGCTTGAGGACAGTATGAGAGATGAGATTGAAGCAGAGTGGGTGACGAGCTCTTCAGAAGCCAGTCGTCCAGGTAAGGATATATGAATATTCTTTGTTTGTGAAGAAAAGCCATGCATTTCGACAACATGAGGTGGGCTGATTTGAGCTCAAACGGAAGAGCCTTGAACTGGAGTGATGGGGAACTTCTTGAAACCGCAGGTAATTTCCTATGTTTTCTGGAAATCGGTACATGAAAGTAGGTGTCCTGCAGATCTATGGAGCACATCCAGTCCCCTTGGTGCAGATAAGAAAGATTTGATGCAGTGCTAACATCCGAAATTTTTCTTTGCGGATGAATTTGTTTCAAACTTTCAGGTTGAGTATTGGTCTGTACTCTCTGGTAGGGCCTCTTTTCTTTACCAGAAAGTAACGGGAATATGTTCCCTGCCTTAGTTGCGTAGCAGGGACTGCTTCTATTGCATCACCTGCAGCAGACTGTTCACCTCCGCTTGCAACAAGTGGTGCTTTTGGAGGAATCTTTCAAGAGGAGGCACTGATGGAGTTGGGGATTTGAATCTGAGCAAATAGCCATTCTTCACAATATTCAGTACCCATGTCCAGGAGAAACATAATACGTCCCCCCCACCGAGAGTGGTTAACAGGAATGGGGAAGCCATAGCTCATTGTTTTGCAGATTGTTAAGCTGTAGAAGATGCTTGTCTTGCAGCTCCCCTTCCTCAAACGGGTTTTCGTTGAGGGTAGCGAGACCTGGGCTGATGTTGATGCTATGTCGACCAGTGAGGGGTTTGAACCCTCTGCTTTAAAGAGACGGTCGTAGGGTCTGAACTTTAGTCGAAACTCCTTTCGTTTCTCCAGTCCAACAGTTTTGAGTGTCCGACTCAGTTTTCATTTTAGACATCTGATCACCTGCATGAGGTCCAAAAAGAGATGTGCCATTAAAGGAAAGATTAACAATTCTCCGTAGGCATCAGGTTTCAGCCCAGTGAGACGCCCAGTGAGACGCCCAGTGAGACGCAACGAGGCTGAGGGTCTAGAGCAAATGCCATGGGAGTGGCCATGCACAGCCAGATCCAATGTGTACGCAGCTGCACTAATGACCTGGTTTGCAATCAAGCCCCCTTCCTGCAGGATTTCCTGAAAATCTTGCTGGTCTTCTTTAGGCAGCTTCTCTGTGAATCCCAGAGAGACCGGTCAAACCTCCCCAGAAGAGCAGAGGCATTAGCCACCTTCATTACTGATGCAGATGTATTGCACACACTTTTGCCCAACAAGTCTATGTTTTTACTGTCCTCGGAAGGACTGCAGAGGATGTTGCTGCCGGATGTGCCTTCCTGGCTGCCGCCACTATGACCGAACCTGGAGGAGGATCCAATTGAAGAAACAGGGGGTCCTGATCCGGGGTCTTGTACTTCTTGGAAATATGTAGGGGAGCTGAAACCACTATTGCCGAAGTCAGAAAAGTCTGCACTGCTGGTTCTAGGAGCCCCGGAATGAAGGGAAGTAGGGGCCTCACTGACGATCTGTGGTGCAGGGTTTCAAATATGACTGACAAAGAAACCGTTGGTGCCGACATATCAATGTTCAGATTGCTGGCACCCCGGCATAGAACCTCATTAAAAGTCCCTACATCATCAATTGGAGACACTCTGGCTGGAGGTGTTGCAGGCAATGTTGGTGAATAGTCTCTCATAGATGATCTTGAGGAAGTGGACCATGACGTGGACCTCCGTCTCCTTTTTGGATTGGAAGAAGGGTGAGATCCAGATCATCGACGTGTCCTGGATCATAAACAGTGAGCCAATGTAGACCTAGCAGTCCTCGGGGGACCTTCATGAGGATGCCCTCGTGAATGCAGTAGGAGGAGGCCCAGCAGAGACCCTGGATGGAGAATCTGTTCGGGAGAAATCAGAGCCCGGTCTTGTGTGTGGAACCTTCTAGTGTTTAACACTCTCTAGATATCTTTGTGAAAGGTTGATAGGAGGAGCCTTCTCTCCCGGAACCAGAGATCCCTCCGGGTGTTATCTGCACAATATTAATGTCAGGCGAAGATAACATTGCCATCGACGTCGACCATATGGAGTCAAGACGTTGATCTCTGCCTTCCTAGCACATCTCCTGATGGGACCGTAGGATTTTCTTCCCTCGACGTTAAACGATTCCCTCTCGCCGACAACACAGATTGTGCGATCTTCGACGTTGACTGCTTCTGCAGCGAGGCATTGGAGACTCATGTCTGTGCGAAGATGCCTTTGATGTTGGGCTCATCGACATTGACCGTCTACGGGACTGTGGTGGAGTCCTCAACGTCGACCGCCTGTGGGCCGGCGGTGGTGTCTTCGATGTCGATCCTCCCGACGCAGACCGTCATGACGGGGTGGAGATCTAGACGTCGACCGGTGTCTTGACATTGACGGATGTTTTCTCGACATCGACCCAGACTTGGACATCGGTTTAGGTCTCTCGGGATCAACATACTTCAAGCCCCAAGTAGTATGCCTCGATGTCGACTTGCATTTTGGCGACAGAGGCTCTTGCAGCTTCAATGGCGAACTGTTCCTTGACGTAGTTGCATGCCTTGCTTACTTTTCCGACATCGATCTCGAAGCTGACGGTAAATAATGAGGAATTTGCTTCTTTTTGAATGCTGGAGAAGTCGATCAACGCAGTTTACCGTGTCTTTTCTGAGAGGAGGGCTCTCTGAAGACAGGATTGCTCTAAAGGCCACTTTTAGAATGTCCTTTTCCTCTCTCCAGTAAGGCATGTAGTTTGATCTTCTCCCTGTCGCAAAGAGTTCTATTGGAGAATTGCTGGCATTAATAACATTTCTCTGGATTGTGTGATGATGGTAAACACACAATGCAAACAGAATGTGGGTCAGATTTTGCCATTTTCTTCCCACAGGAGGAACATTTGTTAAATATAGCTGGCATTTCTGATGGAAAATAGTTCTCAAAATTGTCAGAAAACTGAAAAAGTTGTCAGCAGTCACAAACGTCATGTAGAGATGAAATAAACCAATTTATGGCTAGAATAATCAAAATGTACAAGCTCAATGTCCTCACAGAAGGAGCCAGGAAAAAGAACTGACCCTTTACCTGTGGTGCATGATGGGAGCAGGGTGCTCCTGGAGGTCTTAAAGGCACAGTGTCCAGGTTCTTGGAAGTCTTAAAGGCAAGGTGCCAAGGTTATTAGCACTGTGATGTTCTGTTTTATTCATCTATGCAGCCTATGGGCTAATTGCCTGCTATAACTTGCTTTTTTTCTCTGAAAATAAAGGGCTGTCTTGGAACACTATTGAAGTGTATGTTCTCTGTTACAGGATTTATATGTAGGATTATTTTCCTTTAATGCGAAACCCATGTCATTTTGGCGTATTAGTTTATTTGAGGTATAATAGGCTGCATGTTTATATATGTATACATGTATATATGTATGTTTTGGAGGTACTCCGTACTTTATTGCCTAAACATACACATATATGGAAAATGCTACTTACCCAGTATGCATTTGTTCTTGGCATGTAGAGCTGTAGATTCACATGCCTTGCATAAGTCTGCCATCTAGTGTTGGGTCCGAATGTTTGCACTTTGTTCTTGTTCGAGGAAGTCTTTACCAGTGACGAGGCAGGTGACTCCTCCTTTCGCTGATAGTGCGCATGGGCATCAACTCCATTGTTAGATCGTTTACCCGCAGAGGGTGAGAATGGAGTTAGTAAGAGTAGAATGGAGATATCCATGTGTATGTATCCAAATAAGATATTACTGGAACAGGTACAGGTACCCAAGGAGGTGAGAGGGTGCATGTGATTCTACAGCTCTACATGCCAAGAACAGATGCATACTGGGTAAGTAGCATTTTCCATTCAAGGCATGTGAGCTGTAGATCGCATGCTTTGCATAGACTATACATCAGTATTCTCCCAAAGCGATGGCTAACCTGTAGCTATTGCAGTGGTTTGAAATAGTGTACGTAGAACTGCTTGGCCTACATTAGCTTGTTGTCTAGCTAACACATCTACACAGTAGGGTTTTGTAAATGTGTGTGGTGTAGACCATGTTGCAGCTTTACAGATGTCAGCTATGGTAAGGTTTCCTAAGAAAGCCATAGAAACTCCTAGTTTGTGGGTGGAATGCGCCGTAGGGGGAATTTTAAAACTCTCTTTGCTTTTGCATAGCAAGTTTGAATGCATTTAACTATCCATCTTGCAATACCCGATTTAGAAATGGAATTGCCTTTGTGTGGTGGAGCAAAAGCGACAAAGCGTTGGTTAGTTTTACGAAAAGGTTTTGTCCTTTCTATGCAATAGAGTAATGCTCTTTCAACATTCAGGTGTGTAGAGCACGTTCTGACACTGAATCTGGTTGAGGAAAGAACACAGGCAGCTCAACACATTAGTTGATGTGAAAGGCAGAAACAAGTTTAGGTAGAAAATTAGGGTTAGTGCGAAGAACCACTGTTTTAGTGTAAAAATGGTTCTTCCATGGTCGAAGCCTGAAGTTCACCCACTCTCCTCAGTGGTGTCATAGCAAAGAGGAAAGCAACTTTCCAAGTGAGAAATTGCTGTTAACATTTATGCAATGGCTCAAAGGGTGGACCCATTAGTCTGGTCAGAACAATATGTGGTGCAGGTGGAAGTCTTGGTGGAATAACCCTTTTGAGCCCTTCCATAAAGGCCTTAATAACAGGCACGCTGAAAAGAGACAGATGTGGTCTATTCTGAAGTTATGCAACTACTGCGGCGAGATGCAAGCATATAGATGTGTACATTAAATTTGAACATTATAAATGTAGTAAATAGCAAATGATATTTTGAACTGAAGCATCAATCGGATTGATATGGTTGTTATCACAATAAACAACAAACCACTTCCATGTTGCTGCATCTCTTGTAGTAGGTTTTCTGGACTCTTTAATGATATTCATACAGTCTGGTAGAAGATTTAGATAACCAAACTGACTTCGCGGGGAGAGCGCGCGCGGAGCGTGCGCGCGGAGTGTGTGTGTGTGTGTGTGTGTGTGTGTGTGTGTGTGTGTGTGTGTGTGTGTGTGTGTGCGCGTGTTGATGCTGTGTGTGTGTGCTGTTGGTGTGTGTGTGTGCTGTAGGTGTGCTTGTGTGTGTGCTGTAGGTGTGTGTGTGTTGTAGGTGTGCGTGTGTGTGTGTTGTAGGTGTGCGTGTGTGAGTGTTGTAGGTGTGCGTGTGTGAGTGTTGTAGGTGTGCGTGTGTGAGTGTTGTAGGTGTGCGTGTGTGAGTGTTGTAGGTGTGCGTGTGTGTTGTAGGTGTGTGCGTGTGTGTTTTAGGTGTGTGCGTGTGTGTTGTAGATGTGTGCGTGTGTGTTGTAAGTGTGTGTGTTTGTGTGTGTTAGGTGTGTGTGTGTGTGTTGTAGGTGTGTGTGTTGTAGGTGTGTGTGTGTTTTGTAGGTGTGTGTGTGCGTTGTAGGTGTGTGTGTGTGTGTGTGTGTTGTAGGTGTGTGTGTGTGTGTGTGTGTGTGTGTTGTAGGTGTGTGTGTGTGTGTGTTGTAGGTGTGTGTGTGTGTGTGTGTTGTAGGTGTGTGTGTGTGTGTGTTGTAGGTGTGTGTGTGTGTGTGTGTGTTGTAGGTGTGTGTGTGTGTGTTGTAGGTGTGTGTGTGTGTTGTAGGTGTGTGTGTGTGTTGTAGGTGTGTGTGTGTGTTGTAGGTGTGTGTGTTGTAGGTGTGTGCGTGTTGTAGGTGTGTGCGTGTTGTAGGTGTGTGTGCGTGTTGTAGGTGTGTGTGCGTGTTGTAGGTGTGTGTGCGTGTTGTAGGTGTGTGTGCGTGTTGTAGGTGTGTGTGTGTGTTGTAGGTGTGTGTGTGTGTGTGT